>NC_083279.1:20154781-20514043 GCF_963506605.1 Zootoca vivipara
TCTAAGCTAAAACTTGGAGCGTGTGGAGGTTGCAGGGTTGTGGAAAACAACAAGGTGTAATAAAACACTAAACGTTAATTTTATTCCCTTTTTTTGGTATGTGGACTTATCTTTGGCTTAAAAACAATTGTTTGGAAAATCTCATTAACAGATGTGCCTGCTTGAAGTAAAAAAAAAAAGACTTAAAACTGATGTTGCTTTCAGGGCTGCTTTGAACTTAACAAGCACCGATTTGTGGAGCAGACTAGCTAATGAAAGGAAATTAAATTTTCTGACAACTTCCTGTACCAGCTTCCTTATTCTTCATTGGGCTCTTAGTAGGTACTAAGAAGATTTTTGTTTTATTGTTTGGCAAAATATGAGCCAGGTAGGAACCCTCCAAAGCAATTTCTTTTCCCTTTTTGGGGAGAGGGGGCTCTTGTCTAGTATTTTTCTTTTTTTTAAAAAAGGGGGGAGGCTTGGAATGCTTTACAATATCAGTTTTCATTTTAATGTTCAAAAGTTAGCCCCCATGGATTCAGCCTCACATAGCAGCTGGGGGTTTCCAGACATACAATCTACTTAAACCTTTTAAATGTATGTTACAGAGGAGTGCAAATATTAGCAAATTTGAATGGACTTCGAATTCCTATAACAACTTCCAAGGCTTAACATATCATATATTAATGCATAATGGAAATACTTTTTTTGGGTGATGGGAAAGTTTACCAAATACAGTATATGGCATTCATTTTCTGAATGTCTTTTCTTCACTTGCTGCTGAGAAACTGAACTGTAACTGAGGATGTTTTTCACTTATCCCTTACCTGGCTGCTTAAAAGAAGATAACATTGCATATCCCAAAGATAACATTGCATATCCCATGCACACACACTACTGCATGGAAAATATGTTGTGTGTCTATTCAATGAATTAACCAGAGGGTGATTTCAAAATAATGTGCCATCCCAATAGCATAAGATGCATTTGCTTATTCCATTTATGTAACACATTTATATACATCTAAACCACTGAGCCTAGGGCTTGCCGATCAGAAGGTCGGCGGTTTGAATCCCTGCGACGGGGTGAGCTCCCGTTGCTCAGTCCCAGCTCCTGCCCATCTAGCAGTTCGAAAGCACGTCAAAGTGCAAGTAGATAAATAGGTACCACTCCGGCAGGAAAGTAAATGGCATTTCTGTGCGCTACTCTGGTTTGCCAGAAGCGGCTTAGTCATGCTGGCCACATGACCCGGAAGCTGTCTGCAGACAAACGCCAGCTCCCTCGGCCTATAGAGTGAGATGAGCGCCGCAACCCCAGAGTTGTCCGCGACTGGACCTAAGGGTCAGGGGTACCTTTACCTTTACCTATATCATAAAGAGATATCGCTGTTTATCCTTCATCATTATTTAGGCCATGCACACCATAGCTGCCAAGTTATCCCTCATTTTAAGGGATTTTCCCTTATGCTGAATAGGCTTCCTCGCGAGAAAAGGGAAAACTTGGCAGCTGATACTCACCATCCATGTGTCAAATCCAATGTTTGAATAATTGTAAAGCATAATGTTAAAGATACCAGAAAAAACTTTTGAGTTTCTATCACTTAAAAATACAAAATTTATTGGCCTCTGTAATGAAGTGATTGTGTGTTTGAAGTGCTCTTCTGGAGTCTAATATATGTTTTTAAAATTCCCCTTTTGAAATTTAAAAAAGGGTGGGAACTCAGCAAACACCTGTGTATACTGCGCTCTATTTGAATATTTCAATGATTTTTTAGAAGACTTGTGTTTGACTGTGAAGCTTAGGCAAACAATAGAGAATCAACTCCCCCTGCTGACTGTATCCAGGAAAACATGACACACGTGTACCTGAAAAGACAGGAATAAGCTGACAGATGATATGTTACAATGCTGTGATATTGACTTCTCTGTGGAACCATCTAAATTCTATAATTTAAATTCTGGCAACTTGAGAAATCCTTCTGTAGTCCTGCTGGCTTTTCCTGTCAGCTGATTCTTCGCTACTTAGAGCCTGAGTATTATGCAGCGATGAGGTAAAATTTACATTCCACTTATGGTATTAATTTTGCATTCCTCTGAATGAAGCGGGTCAGAAGGTTGTAAAATCAAACATTAAATGAATCGGAGGAGACAGTAGTGCAGTATACGACTGCCCTAGAGACACAGTGCAGTAGCTGATGGGATTAATGTTGGGTCTAATTTCCTGCTTTTACAGGATGCAGATGAAGCTGTCAGAATTGCAAGGGAAATTGGTAAGTTCTTAAATTGGCTATGGTGATATTTGTATGCCTTTCAGAAGATGCTGTTGACCAAATTAACTGTGTAGTAAGTAGTCCCTGTGGGAAAAAATGATTTAAGTTTTAAAATTCTCAGTTGTCTTCAGGACTGGAAGAATCTGAGCATTAATGGTCTCTTTAATTCTTAATATTTTTGTGATATAGGCAGCATTTTAGAGGCTTAAATTGCAGACAGGATGCAAGCTTTCGTAATCATTAATCTGATTAAAAGAAGGGTAGCATTTCGTGAGTTTATATGAAGGGAAAAGAGTAACTTTGTGCATAAGGTGCTAAGACATGGCAAATCTTTTATCAGGAGACTGATAGAATTGTGTTTATGTTGTTTGTTTTAAATCATTATTTAGCCTGCTTTGTAAATTAGGCTATGATGACCAGCAACCAAATGAGCCATGCAATGTTTCACTCCCCAAACAGTATACCCCTCTGCCTCATTTTATGCCCCTCCCAATCTTATTTGAGAAACCACTTTTGAAACAGGGACATTTTAAAAATGGTGCAGCTGTTCAAGAGGAGTGAAATATTTCATTTTGGAGTTCCTGAAGTAGTTGTTTGGATTATAGCCTATAATTTGGGAAATTTCTTAACTTACTCACATTTTATTTTGTGAAATTGGAAGGTGGCCTGCAGAGTATGAACCTAATCAAAGTTTGTCTTACTCTTGGCCAGTGTTATGTGTGGTGGACAGTGTGTTGGAAAGTAGACCAGGGAGGCTGGGTGAAAGTGATATTTCAGTTAAGAAGTTTGTTTGAGCGTTGTGTGGTTAAGGATGAAAGGTCAATATTTAAAAGAACGTATTTTCGGACTGGAGTGTAATATAGGTCTGATTCAAACAAGTGACTGTCATGTGAAGACTTGTTTTGAATAGCAAATAATTTCTAGTTACAGGTAGGTAGCTGTGTTGGTCTGATGTAGTCGAAACAAAATAAAAAAAATTCCTCCCAGCAGCACCTTATCTGAAGAAGTATGCATGCACATGAAAGCTCATACCAATGACAAACCTAGTTGGTCTCTAAGGTGCTGCTGGAAGGATTTTTTTTTATTTTGTTTCAAATAATTTCTGTAAGAGAATCCAAACCGTTCTAGCAAAAAACAACAGCACTCTATGCCATTGCAAGGGACCCATGTGGCGCTGTGGGTTAAACCACTGAGCCTAGGGCTTGCTGATCAGAAGGTCGGCGGTTCGAATCCCTGTGACGGGGTGAGCTCCCGTTGCTTGGTCCCAGCTCCTGCCAACCTAGGAGTTCGAAAGCACATCAAAATGCAAGTAGATAAATAGGTACCGCTACAGCGGGAAGGTAAATGGCGTTTCCGTGTGCTGCTCTGGGTTGCCAGAAGCGGCTTTGTCATGCTGGCCACATGACCTGGAAGCTATACGCCGGCTCCCTCGGCCAATAATGCGAGAAGAGCGCGCAACCCCAGAGTCGGTCACGACTAGACCTAATGGTCAGGGGTCCCTTTACCTTTACCTATGCCATTGCACCCCGACCCCTTTGTCTGCTACTATAAGACCCAATATAATGGCCTGAAATTGCTCCAGCCCTTATATGGTTGCATTTCATATAGCCAACCATGTAAGAGGTACAAATTAAGCTAGTGCTTTTTGGAGAAGGAAATAATGTGAGAGTGAATTGAATATAGTGGACTGCTTCCCTTTTTCATATGCAGCAAGTTGTACCTTTCTCCCTTTTGTGTCTAGAAAAAGCCATTTCCAAGGGTTGCATTCTGATAAAGGGCAAGAGCTTGAAAGTCACATAAGTTACCTTTTGTTAAGTTTATTTATATGCCACTTTTCCTGAAGCAGCTCACAATCAACTTTAGCATCATTTTGATGCTAAATACATAAGTTTTTAAAAATGTTAAAAATTATATCAATAAAGGCAAATAAGAGAAAACCAACAATTCAGTTAACATAGGATAAATTCAACATGACAGTTTAATAATCTAGACTTAGGGTTGTATCAAAACTTAGACATATTCAGAGTAAGCCCGTTGAAATTAATAGACAGGGCCAGCTTAGGTCCTTTAATTTTGATGAGTCTAAGTTAAACTTAGCTGGAAGCAACCCTTAAAAACAGAAATTTGATTTACCTCTGTACTTTATAACAGGCAAAACAATAATACCACCACAGGTATTAGTCTTGCTGCACTCCAAGAAGCCACAGCTTAAAAGCAGTTAAGAGATGCAAGGTATTCTCAGCAGGCTAGGTTCAAAGATGGCTCCCCCATTTCTCCTTCGGAGGAGACTTAAAGCAGCAGAAAGGAAATCATAAGTCTTCTTTCCTCCATCCTACAAGGTGTGTTTCTTCATAGAACAGGCACCCCCAAACTGTGGCCCTCCAGATGTTTTGGACTACAATTCCCATCTTCCCCGACCACTGGTCCTGTTAGCTAGGGATCATGGGAGATGTAGGCCAAAACATCTGGAGGGCCACAGTTTGGGGATGCCTGTCATAGAATCATAGTTACAAGGGACCCCAAGAGTCCTTTGTTCCAACCCCCAGCTATGCAGGAATCATCACAGCTTAAGAATACTTGACAGATGGCTATCTTACCTCTGTTTAGAAACTTTCAAAGAAGGAGAGAGAGACATACCATATATTTAATTGCCATACAACATGGGGAAAATGACAATTGATAATAGGTATATGAGGTTGTAATTGTAACCAACTGACATGGGAGCATGGGCCTAGCCAGGATTTATGTTGTGAGGGGCAGAATTGAGCTATCTGTGATGCAGTTGGTCAGTTAAGCATTTTTATGTATTTACTTGGGGGGGTAGCTGCCCCCCCGCTACATCCATGCATGGGACTAAGCACCATTGGATTTAAGTAGGACTTACTTATGAGTAGTTACAGGTAAGTAGCCATGTTGTCTGACTTAGTCAAAACAAAATTAAAAAAATTCCTTCCAGCAGCACCTTAGAGACCAACTAAGTTTGTCATTGGTACGATACCTGAAGAAAGTGTGCATGCACACGAAAGCTCATACCAATGACAAACTTAGTTGGTCTCTAAGGTGCTGCTGGAAGGAATTTTTTATTTTACTTATGAGTAGATATGGTTAGGGTTGTGCTGTAAGACATTACCTCTAGAGCAGGCATCCCCAGACTTCGGCCCTCCAGATGTTTTGGACTACAATTCCCATCATCTCTGACCACTGGTCCTGTTAGCTAGGGATCATGGGAGTTGTAGGCCAAAACATCTGGAGGGCCGCAGTTTGGGGATGCCTGCTCTGTCTAGAGTCTTATCTCAGGGGTGGGAAGAAGGTAGATGAGTCTCTGGGTGGTTGTGGTAGATCACAAGGGTTTATGACTCCCTGTTGTATGAAAAATGGCAGTAACCAAATGGCTGCCCCCCACTCATGCACACAAGTTAAGATGCTGAAAATTAAGAAAGCTGGGGAGAGGGTAGCCAAGAGTTCATTTCGTGTGTGGAAGAACTAGTTCAGGTACCTACCTACTTAAGACAAATTCCTATGCAAATAGCACTTTAAGTGTATATCTTTTGTACCTGGTTCTGGTTGCTGGATCTTGAGAGTCTAATAAAAAATAAAATGGATCCTTCAAGCCTGAAGTCTTCCTCCCTCTTCCGTTGAATTCCAGTTCATTTTGGGGCTCCAGTTCAAAGTTCTGGACTCAGTCTCTAAGGCCCTAAAATATTACTATAACCACAGTATTTTTAAAGCCTCCTTTACAGTACGAAGCTTCCTCCTCCGCCTCTTACTCATTTTTAAAAACAAGAATCCTAATTAATTATTTGTAGTATTGTTATGCTGTCTTCCTACCACCATTTTAGGATTACAAAGCATTCCAAGGTGGTTTACAAGTAAAAAAGGAAAATAATAATAATGAAACCACAGTAAAACATTATCAAAACCTAAGCCTACAAGATCCTTCCCACACTGCTGCTGCTAAGTTTTTGGATTTTCAAAGGTGTGGCTTTTGGCTGTTTCAAGTTAGTTGAAACAGTGCTACTGATTCTTTTCTTGGCTAGTTGCCCCATCATGTTCAGATGTTGATTATTATTTTATTTTTTTGAGATTGTGAAAAAAAAATCCCCCAAAGTACAGCTTTCTTTAGGACTTTTTAACTGGTAGGCGACATATCCATACTTTAAAGAATGTGCAGTATTACCATTGTAGCTTTGATTTGCTGTTTATATCCACTTTTATATAATTTGATATACTGAAATTCAGAAGCTAGTTACCGTTAATGATAGTGTACTGGCAATTCCCTTCCCAACGAAGCTTTTTAATAAACCTATTGTTTTCTTCCCTGTTATTGGGCATGTGGTCAGTTTTCATGTCTGTATGACTTACTGATCAAAGTCTGAACTCCTTTCTAATTGTTCCCTGCTGCTAGGCTACCCCGTCATGATCAAGGCTTCAGCAGGCGGTGGTGGGAAAGGCATGAGAATTGCGTGGGATGATGAAGAGACCAGGTGAGATGCTGTCCAAAATCTAGTTTTGATGAATACTGCTGTTTCCAAAACCCCATTAAACCACTGTGAGCTGACAGTCAAACAGATATCAAACAGCAGATTGAAATGGAACAGTTTCTGCTCTTGTCCCCTGCCATGTCTTAGCAGTTTTTTTAAACATTGGGGTTATACACATATTCATTTTGACTGTAAGTTGAATTAAAATAATGTCTTATAAGGAAAAAAAAGAGCCCAGTGATTTGTCTATGATTTCTAATTGCTAATATTTGAAGCATGTTCTCTCCTCTCTCTCCCACTGTCCCATTCATACCCTTAAAATCTGCTACAGAGGCTTGGGGACCCCTCTGTAGCAGATTTTGGGGAGAGTATGTGAGGAAAGGAAGGGGAAGTTTGGTTGCTGGAGCGGGATGCTTCTTGTTCAGTGTTGGATATAGCCTTTAGCAGCTTCAATGTATTTAATTTTTTTTTTAAGAGAGGCGTATAAATAGTGACAATCACATCTTGTGGTTGTGAATGCTGTAAATCAGTTATTCATACCGGTAGGTATGGTGTGATTCAGATGCTCAGTGGTGCTTCTGAGCCCAAAGCTGCATGACCCCCAAAACAAGATTAGTCTGCAAAGTTTCTTATACAGCACACCAGGGTAAACAATACTTACAAAAGTTCCGTGCACAACCCATGCTTGTGGTTGGAGTTGCTGTCTGGCTTGCAGTTACGGCTTTAATATTCATGGGGTAAAAAACTCTTTCAAGTCAGGGGGGCAATATTTAAATACTTTAGTTATCCAATGTTGATCATGATCCTCAAGAACTTCAAAAGGCTAGTCCTTCATCCTTATGGCCTTGTTTGCATGCCACAGTAAACCTTAAGCCATGTTTTATTGTGAATTTACCTCAAATTTGCTGTGGCTTCTTCCCCTGTGCAATGTCAATGCTGCTGAAACAAGCCATAGTGTAGCTTGTTGTGTTGTCCAAACCTGAACTGTGGTTTGTTTGTTTCCCCAACCCAGGAGTGGTAAGACTGAGATTAACCACTTTACCACATTGACACTTCGTTCTTGGTTTAAGTGCTGGAGTACGAGTGGGAGACGAGAGATCAAATTCCCAGTAGCCATGAAGCTCACTAGGTGTTGATATGAATGTAACATAATACTTTTACATGACCAAAGTTATTAAGTGGCTTTAAAATGCTGGGGGAAGGGGACAGTGGATCGGGAATTCTCCAAATAAAGACTACTGTAAACCAGGGTCAACAAATTTTAATTACCGATGCTAATTTTCATTGACTGAAAGGCTCAGGCATGTCCCAAGATCAACAGCTAGTGATGTTTGCCTTGTTTGTAGAAAGCCCCAGGGTTCCTATTCATTGTTTATCTCTGTTTTGTGCCAGATGTTCATCTCACTGGTGTTTTAGTGGCTTTGCATTTGCACCATTTCCTCACTCGGACCACACAGCACAGGAGGACAGAGCAGTTTGGCATCCCAAGAAGGAAAAAGGGAGCCACTTCTAAATTGGTTCCTAAATAATTTAGTGGGAATCTCCTCATTTTACATATTCACAGGTTTTGGTTTTTTTGGACAAAGTAATAATAAAAAAATAAATAAGAATAAAAATGTGCACCCCACCATCAAGACCATTCCATTGTAAGTATCCAACCTCCTAAATTTCAACACCTCTTGCGATGGTTTGACCCCTTTCCATTTTAACAGTACAAATTCTACAAACAACCTCCAAATCTTCTCAAAATCATTTTTCCTGCCTATTCCCTATCTTACCTTAATGGGACATGTTAATTTATCATTACTAGCCATATCTCACACCTCTTTATACCACTCTTCAATTTTATATTCTGCTTGCCCCTTCCACTTCCTAGCTTCTAATAATCCGTGCAGCTGTCAATAAATTTGTGAGCAAGTCCTTCATAGCCTGTGAACCTTCCACCCCAATGCTACCTCTGCACTACATATTCATAGTTTTGATGGTGTACAGAAGTTTAAGTGTGTGTGTGTGTTGTGCTTTATCTACTTGGCTTGTTATCTTTTTAATTATGTTATAAGCCATGTTGGACTTCAAAAAAGATGAAGTAAAAATATTTTCAATAAAGGTGTGGGATTTGTGATGGCGAGCTGTGTTCTGACGGAGACCCCGGCTATGCCCAAGTGAGTGGAAAAATTTATCACTGGCAGTAGCAAGTAGCATAAGGTTACCAGATTTTTTTCAAAGAATTCGGGGACACCTTTCCCCCCTTTTTTTGAAAAGAGAAAAAACTTATTACTTATTTAAAAAAATAACTTTTCTTTTTAATATCTTCTCTTTTGTGGTCTCCTCCATTGCGCGGTCTTCCTCTGGGTCCCGGCCTGCTCTCTTGGAGCGCTAGCTGCCAGGGAGTTGGGCCTGGGCTCATACACATGTTCTTGCCCTCCTGGTGCTACCTCTCCTCCTCAGTGTGGTGGTGGCGGCAGCGGCGCGGCAAGGTTGGAGCTCCTCTTTTTTGTCCTTCCTCTTTCTCTCTCTTCCTTCTCCTCCTCTCCTCCTCCTCCCTGTGTCGGCTCCGGGGTTTTCCTGGCTCTGGAGTGCCGCTGGGCAGTCAGCCGGGTGTCTGGGTGCTCTCACTTCCGGCTCAATTTGGGGGTGGGTGGGTCAGCGGTTCCCCCAGTTGACGCGCTAGGCACCCCTAGTTCCCCCTCAGCAGTGGCGGCGGCAGCGGCAGTCTCAGCAGCCTGGAGCCAGCCTGATAGCGCAGTTGGCTCTGGCTGGCTCCAGGAGCTGCTTGCGGCCGTGGCGCCCGCCATTTTGCCTCGCCAGAAGTCCCCATATGGTGTGTCTTGTGCCGTTGAACCAATCACACAACATTCATTCCCTACTAATAAATCTACAACACTTAACATATAAATCCGGGGACATTAAATGAAATCCATGGACATTCGGGGGACAGATTTGTAAATCCAGGGACTGTCCCCAGAAAATGGGGATGTCTGGTAATCATAAAGTAGCAGAAAGCCCCCAAACAGGGATTTTGGGGTGGGGCTAAACTTAAACTTCTATGGATTGACATTGCCCCTTAACACAGTTTATGCTTGAAGAGAGCTACAGCTGCCACATTGGGTGGTTTATGCAGAGGGGCACATACGCACTCCCTGCCCCCAATGTCTCCATGCCTGTGTGTTGCTCTCAGATATTGGTGCTGGGGTTCTTAAGAAAAAGGTGTTTCTTCATCCTGTTTTTTTAAATTACCATTTTTATTTTTGCCTGGCTTTAGATAAGATGCCTATCTGTTTTCTCTCAAGATCACTGTGATTCATAAATTTATTTACTCGTTAGCCACATGGATCTAACATAAATCAGTTTCCATCATTATACAAATGTGGCACTGTAACGTAGGCAAGAACACGAGCATTTAGTTGCACGTATTTATATTTTTCAGATGGTTAATCACATTCATTTAAACCTTTTGAGGAAAACTGTGCTGTAAGGTGTCAGAGTAGGCATAAGGCAAGCTACTTTCTCAGTGCTACCATTCTTCTTATAATGCTGTGCCAAAGTAGAAAATAATATTTGTATTATCAGCCATCCATTCTTTTTTGCTTCCCAAGGGCATGGTGCAGTTGTCTCTTAACCTTTTCAAATCTCTGTCTAACTTTAGCACTGACAGGCAACAATAAGACCCACTTATTATTTTTTCTTAACACACATGCACATCTCTGTCTCTCTTCCTCTCTGCTCCCCCCCCCCAAGCTTTTTGGCTTCTGTTCTCTCGTGTTTTCATCTTCTCTTAAAATGTAAACATGAAGAAGGTGGTGATGCAGCTGTTGCAACCCCAATAATAGGACAAGACATGACCCCGATTTGGGTCATGCCACACTACTTGTAGACCAGTGCCTTAATTGAAATGTTAAACATCTTGATCCCATTGAGCAGCCATAACTGCCCCTGCCTTAGCTTACAGAAGCATCCTGTGCTCAGCAAGGCAGATGGAGTCATCTGGTTATTCTGTTTGTGCTTGGACTCCTCCCCCCTACCCCAAAAGCAGAGTTGGGACATAAGGACAGAGCTGGGCCAGTTTAAGACTTTCTGAGGACATAGAATGATGGAAAAATCACTGTGGGGCTGTTGCAAGCTCTATTCCCTCCTTTCCCTTGACAAATGCAGGCCAAGTTTAAAGAGGCAAATGGAGACAAAACAGAACTGAAAATAAGTATTAAGACTTAGTTTTGGTTAAGTGCATACATCTAGGCTTCAAAGATTTATGGATTATATAATTAAGCATATTGATTTTAACAAAACAACAAACAAAGCACTGTAATCAATAGTTTTAATTAACTCATGCGTCAATTAACTAAAGTCACTTATACATGTTATCAAACAAAATGCTTATATAGAAGAAAGCCAAAGAATTAAACCGCTTGCATTCTCACAGTTTAAGTAGCACTGGATCTAATGATGCCAAATGTTTGTAAATAGGTATGATAAAGAGTTTTAACAATTAACTCAAGTAACAGATAATTGGGTGATTGCCTCAGATGTTCTTAAATTGAAAATAAACTAAAATACAAGAATTGCCTCTAACATGCTGATAGATTTTAAAATAAAAAAGTCGTCTGAAATGTTGCTTTTGTTACATATTTTCTTTTTTAAAAAAACCCTTGTTATAGATAGATTGGTAGATTTCCAAAAAAAAACCCTTTTGTCACAGGATGTTGCCTGCAACACTAAACCGTGAGTTACTGCTATGTACATGAACTAGAATGAGCCCAAATGATGCTTTGGGCTTGTACCGCACTCCCCTTTTCCTACACAGCTGGGAAAATGACTTTAGCAAAGAGTTTAGTTTCACTCTCCTCTAATGCTGAATTGTCTTTACATACAAACCAGAGATCATGAGTTAAAATGATCATGGTTTCTTGTTGTCAAATGAGCCTCCAGAACTCTGGGAACGACCAATGACAATCAAACTGAGACATAATGGTTCAGGTGATCTCTGAGGTACCTGGAGTGGTAGTATAAGGTTAGCATAAACATGTTGGAGCAAAATCAGATCATATCACTACTCCAGCAAATTCAGAGATTTGGGGATTGTGGACAAGCTATGCAACACGAACTTGGTGCGATGGCAGTGAAGAAGGCCAATTCTGTGCTAGGGTTGATTTGAAAACGGATTGAAAAGACAATGGGCTTAGGCAAATTTATGTTATGGGCACATTTGGAAAACAGTTATAGTTTCCCAACCTCAAAAGAAGAAGAAGGGGGGGAGGAGGCGCAGAGCTGAAAAAGGTGCAAAAGAGAGTCATCAATATGATCAAGGGGTTTGGTGTGCCTTCCCTCTGAGGAAAGGTTACGAAATTGGTCAGGTTTTGGAAGAAAATGGATGTGCAGAAGATTCAGAATGGACAAGGTACATCTTCACACAATGCAATTAATTTCATGGAATTGATTGTCACAGGATGTGGTGATAGCCACTAGTTTAAATTACTTCAAAAGTGAATTATGTAAAGAATAGTGAACAATGGCTATTGGGCATGATAGCTAAATGGGCTCTCCATAGATACTTCTGAATACCACCTTCAAAGGCAGAGGGAAAGATACCCTATACCCTTCCTTTTTGCTTCAGGGAAGCATGTGACTGCATGTGCCTAGAACAGGACTCTGGAGTAGATGGACCTTTGGTCTTATCTAATAGAACACCAGGTATGCCTTGAACTTCTAAGACCTCCAGATAGCCACATATAGGTACAAAATTTGAATAAGATGGTGCAATCATAATACCAAATTGTACTGTTAGTCATTATGTGGGATATTGATCATGACATGTCATTTTACAAGCATTTAATTGAATGTGTGTACATTCCAACACTATACTCAAATTATGTCTGTCTGGAGTTCTTACAGGTTGGGTAAGCATGGCTGAATGAAAGAACGAAAGCGATTTAGATATTATTTTAGAGAGTATCTCCAACTGTATGCCTTCTCAGAGTTATATGTTTGTCAGAGGCTGGACTAACACAAGGAGCACAGCCTTCTCTGTAGTGGCACCTCCACTGTGGTACTTACTATTGGTTTTATTTTAAGTAGCAATTTTAAAAACACACTTCTTTTAATTGCTCTTTGAGGGAAGGTCAGGACATGTTGATTTTGTGAGCTGGCATAGGTTCCTTTCCCCATCCTCCAGTCTGCTGTTTTTAAATTGGTATTTAAATTGATATTTATTACAGGTACATTATGTTGTTAGTTGCCATGTATGCTCAGTGACAATACAGAAGGGTACCTTTGAAAACCTGCTGGACATGCAGTGCTCCTCATGCAGACTACACATTTGACTAAAAATAAAATGAATAAATTTGTTCTTCTATTTATAAGTGTTCCATTTGTTTGCCTTAAAGGGAAGGTTTTAGATTTTCATCCCAAGAAGCTGCTTCAAGTTTTGGTGATGATCGATTGTTAATAGAAAAGTTTATTGATAATCCACGTCACATAGAAATTCAGGTTTGTACCTCCTTTGTATTAAGGTGATTTCAAAGGGTGATTTGAAATTTGTGTTTCCTCTTGTATTTTTCTCTCTTACTAATTCAGTTCACATGATTTTGTATGATAAGAGACAAAGATATAGCTGAAGAGCCATCATTTGGTTTTGTCTCTACAAGCCTCCGGTGAAACTTAATCTGTGGACAGTAATGAATTAATCTTCTCTGACGAGAAATCTATAATGTGTGCCAATCTCCTAAAAGTTCTGTTTTTTTCAGTCTAAAATACAGAGTCTGTACAATTTCTGTCATATGAATTTTGTTTTGATGCTTGGAATATAATTTGACAGCAGTTCAATAACTTCAAATAACAAAAAAACCACCCTGCAGTATGTTTTGGCAGCTTAAAATAGATTAGAAAAAAATAGGTGAACCCACTCAGTGCTGACAAATACTACCATCATAACCCAAACGTTCTTAGAATTGGGATATTACCGTGTTCTGCTGCAATGCCCAGAATCGAAGTGGGCAACACACAGCTAGTGGCTCTTTCCTTCAGTAGCAGGTGTCCATGGAACAATTTGTCCAGTTATAAAGCAATGTGCTATAAAATATGAGAAAAAGCTGAATACATTTGTTGGAATGGGAAAAATAGAAGTTTCATTTTGCTGACCATTTTCTGAACTAAAATTGTTTTCATTGATTGGTTAGTTTTATTTGGAGGGGTTACGGATGTGTGTTTTAGCAGCCCCTCTCCCCTGATAACATGACTATATGGGGTTGAAGTACCTGTGTCTTTATGTCTGTGAAAAAGAATAAATAGGTGACTTCTTCTTTCCTCACAAGTGGAAGTGTAATCTGCTTGTGCAGTGGGATATTTTGATCAAAGCCCTTCTTAATTGCAGCTATTAAACCCAAGCACCATTTTAAAGTCATCTCTGTAGAAAGGAAAGTGGGTTGCTTGGCTAATTTTGACTTTTTAAATACATATGTTCAATAACCTTTTTGGGGTGAAAATGCTGGATGTAGCTATAATTTTAGTAGAGATGTGAATCTTGCATAACTTTTTCTTGTTAGTAGTCATAGGATGTCCCAAGTGGAACAAGGTTGTAATGTTAGCACACCTTCTTTTAAATATGTTGATTTGTTCAGAGTTGTTCAGAGTTGCTCAAAAGTAAATGCGCATTAGATCAGGATTAAAAAACAACACACCAGGATTTATATGGTATTTATTACTTTTTTGTACTTTACCTTCAATGTGGATTTTAAAATATTTCCAAACCAGATTCAACCCACCCCCCAAAAAAAATCCTTAGAGAGAAACTCCTAATATTTTCTTTTTGTTTTGTTTAGTGTTCTGAGTGCTGTGAACCTGATCCAGCAACAATAGGGCGACTTTTCAGTTTTTATATTTGGGGAAATAACTCTTAAATCCAGTATGAGCCCTAGAATGTTGTTTTCATCCTCTCCAATTTTCCTCCTCATTTAGCGAAAATGAGTGAACTGGGCCATGCCACATTTCCTTTGACTACCTGGTTGAAATCTCTAGTCTAGTGTTTCTCAAACTTGGGTCTCCAGTCAATATTGAACCACAACTCCCCTCATCCCTTACCACTGGCCCTGCTAGCTAGGGATGCTAGGGATGATGGGAGTTGTAGTCCAAAAAGATCTGGGGGCCCAAGTTTGAGAAACATTGCCTAGTCTTTCAGTAGACAGATCAAGGATGAGCAACGCAATGACAGCATTTTCATATAATGCTAAATAATAGTTCAGTGCAATGTGCATGAGCAGAAAGGAGCCTGTACAAAGCACAGCGCCTTGCATGTCCCCTTGCCCCACCCCTGTCTTTTCCTGTGTTGCTGGGAGGAAGAATAAAGCAGGATTCAGTATGGCTTTTAGTCTATTTTTGGCTTGTACAACCAGTAATTGTGGTATAACATATAAACTCTAGTCAGTTGTATCTGCTAAAGTGAAATTGAATTCTGACTTATTCCTTTTCCTGGTCTGACACTATACTCTGGCTCACAGAAGCTTGTGCGCATAACCTCACTGTATAGCATTATGTGCAAACACATTCAGTGTGTTCTGACAAATGCAGTGTGCCCCGATTAATTTGCTATGTGGTTTCTGAGGAGCCCAAGGCTTGTACAGATTTCTTCCTGGAACGCAACAATGGAACAGAGTGTGAGAAGCTCTGAATAATGTGTGTTTATTACTGATCTTTTGTTTAAAACATCTTTTCTATAATTTTACGAATGCAATGGATTATTTCCATTGATGTTGGTGGCATTGGGATGGAGAGAGAAAAGCAATGCATTTATTTATTAACAGTGACCTTCTACTAGGTATTGGCTGATAAACATGGCAACGCATTGTGGCTGAATGAAAGGGAGTGCTCTATTCAGAGGAGAAACCAGAAAGTTATTGAAGAAGCACCAAGGTAAGTGTGCACGCTCCTTAGGAGCATCAATTATTTTATTTAATTCACAGAAGTATTTATACACCACCCTGTAGCAAAACATCAGGGTGGTATACAACAACAACAACAACAACAACAACAACAACAACAACAACAACAACAAATTTACAGGAGTACAAAGCAATCATTAAAATGACTAGCTACTTAGATAACTGTATAAAATGTCAGCATAAAAAAGTCTTCAAGAGATGCTTGGATGTAAAAAGTGAGAATGCCTGTGAATCTCTGCTGGAAGAGTGTTGCACAACATGGACTAGTGACACCAAATGCCTGACCTCTTGTGTAGGCCAATCAGTCCTCTGTAAGATGCAAGACAACTAGCAATGCTCCTTCAGGTGATCTTGGTGATTGGGCTGTGATAAAAGGACAGTTTAAGGTATATTGGACCTACTGTAAGTTGTCCAGGCTTTGTATACTGACACAAAAACTTGGATATGGGCAGCCAGTGCAAATGTTTCAACAGAGGTGTCACATGTTGTTGGCTTTCTGCCCAATTCAGCAGTCTAGCAGCAACATTCTGCATCAGCTGGAGCTTCCATACCAGCCCAAAGGGCCATCTCACATAGTGTGTGGCAGTAATCCAGTCTTGAAGTTGCCAGTGCATGGACTACAGTGGCAAAGTATTTCCATGCCTGGCATACCAATCAAAGCTGATCAAAGGCTGTCTTCTAATTACAAAGATGTGTCTAGGAGTAGCCTCAAGCCACATACCTGCTCCTTTAGAGGGAGTGTAGCCCCATCCAGAACAGGCAACATGTCTATCTTCTGGTCTAGACACAGGAGCCACCTGCCTACAGAGCCTTTGTCTTTCCAAGATTCAAACTCACTATATTGGCTCTCATCCAGTCCACCACTGCATTTAGACCAGGCATCCCCAAACTTCGTCCCTCCAGATGTTTTGGACTACAATTCCCATCTTCCCCAACCACTGGTCCTGTTAGCTAGGGATCATGAGAGTTGTAGGCCAAAACATCTGGAGGGCCGCAGTTTGGGGATGCCTGATTTAGACACTGGTTGAGAGCTTGCACAATCTCTCCTGGCTCAGATGAAGTAGAGCTGTGTGTCATCAGTCTACTGATGGCACTGTGCTCTAAAACACAGTGGCCACACATAGTGGCTTCATATAGATGTTAAAAAGCGTTGGAGACAAAATAGTGTCCTGTGGAACCCTATAGCTCAGTTGCCAGAGATTTGAAGGGGACTCCTCCCAAAGCTTCTCTGTGAACTTGACTACTGTATTGGAGACTATTGGGAGTCTCCAGTACACATCCCACACAGGCAATCAAAGAGGATACAATGGTCAGTGGCATCAAAAGTCACCGTGAGATTGAGTAATACTAGCAGGGTTGCACTCACCTCTTCCTTCCGATATGGGTCATCCATCAGGGCAACCAAGACCAATTCAGCTGCAAAACCGGACCTCGACCTAGATTGAAATGGAGCGAGATAATCAGTGTTGTCCAAGAACACTTGCACTTGCTCTGCCAACTTTATGCACCATTAGTTTCAAATTGTTTAAAATACTGCTTACTGCAAAAGTAGAAGGGAAAAGAATATCAGTGTATTAACTACTAGTGTGGGATTCTTTCCTATTTCTCACCACAGAGACTATTAAACAGTAATTTCTAATTTTTTGCAATATTATTTTGGAATGATTCTTTGTTCCATGCAAAGTTCTTTGCTGTGAGGGTCATGGATTTCTGAAATCTGTTTCATTTAGATTAAAAGGATTATGGTGTGGCATATCAAATTTTGAAATGCTGGACCGCCTTCAGAAAATTAGAAGGAAGTTAATAGTATGTACAGAATGACTCCAAGCAGATAACAGTACATAATATAGGTGCCATAGCTTTACGCACATGCTGTATTTTGTAAAATAGAATAAAATTGCCGGTTCAGATTTGATAATTCCCTAGAAATATATGATAATTCAGATTTCAAGCAGACAGTGAACGGACATTCAAGGAGATTCTTCCCCCCTTCTTTAGTGAGCACTGTGTGTCCTAGTTCAAGCATAATTTTGTACTGCTTGGATCCAGAGAAGCAAAAAGTTTATTCCGCTCAGCCCTAAACTTTACTTTCCAGCAACCTCAAACATCAGGGGTCCTGTGAGATACAAGGAGGAGCTGATGGATGGCAAAATTGGCTGACTCTTATTGCATGTGCCTCTGTGTAGTGATAGGGAAAAGGAGGTTTGTGGATTTGAGACCCATTCCATATGTCTCCACAAGCCACAGTCATGAGAGCCTAACAAGTTTACTATTAAAGTTTTTTGTTTTTGATTAGCAAGGGCTTCAGTGGGACAAAGGTATTGTGAAAAACTGCAGATCCTCTTAAAATGTGTTCCGCTTCCTTATCCCACTGCCGTCCTCCTCCACTCATTCTCCCTCCACCTTCCCTAGTGTGTCTTATTTTCTTAGATGGTGAACTGGCACGCTGGTTTTATTTATCATTATTTCTGTACAGCACCCAGCTCCTTGTAGGAGCTTAATAATCACATATTTTCATTACATTTTAAGCACAGGAAATGCCTTCTGTTGCACAGCTCTCTTCTTATTCTCTGGCTCCCTTGCCATTGAGATTATTACATTTCTTTGATTTACCACTCTAATATAAGAAGTATAATGTGGTGTTTCCTTCAGAGTGGACTGGATGAGAATAGATGAAGGGGGGAAAGTGAGAGATGTTGGCTTGATAGGAAAACCTTCATTTTGTGCCCCAAAAATGACATCAACATAAATACACTGGGCAATTAATTTTTTTTAGAAGCATTCTTAATATTTGATAAAATACTTGTTTTTCAGTACTATGTTGAGGCTTCTTTTCCTTCTTCTTGGAGATGAGAATGGAGACAGCTTTCAGTTTTTCAAATTACAATTTTCACCACATTTGCAGTTTTTCAAATAACAAATTTTGCCACATTTTCAAAATTCTGAATGATCTTGTATGCTTGGATTACTTCACAGAGTGAAGGTGGGAGCAACCTGTGCCATGCTTTGATAGGTAAAAGTAGTAAATGGTAATACAAACTTTTACAGTTGAAATACCAAAACAGCATGAAGAAGCATTGCTAGAATATGTATATTTTTCTGAATTGGCAAGCATCTGGAAGATGATATATTTAGTATCCTGTAGTGAGGAAACTTGCTGGTTGGGGGAACAGTCTTAAGAGGGAATCCCAAGAGGGTTCGACAACTGCACTCGAGGGCAGAAGAAACAGCTGTGTCCACGAAAGGGAGGGAAGAGAGCCATGCTGTGTGGAACAGATGAATCAATGTAAGAAAAACAGAAAATTAAAACTTTCAGCTTTAGGGTAAAGTTGAGAGAATAATTTAAGATGCAAGCTGTTACTGTCATTGTATGTCATATTCAGAGTAACAGGTTAAAGTTGAAACGTTAACACAGTTCAGTTTGGAACGGCAAGGTTCTCATTTCAAGATTTTCAGTCACCCATCCATCCAGCCCTCTGTCTATTGCCTCAATTCTCTGAGAAAACACGCATGTTGTGAACAAATAGATAAAACCACTGCAATTTGGAGATGGTGTAGAATTGCATTAAAAAGTTGAATTCTTGTAATGGTAATGCTTCTCCACACACAAAAAGAACTTGAGGACCCTAGCAACTATCCTTGCCGGCAAATCAAGGACTGGAGCTCTTTGTCTGAAATAGAACCGGAAGCAAGCCACGCTTCTATCCAAAAAGTTGGCTTTTAGAGTGTGAAAGAATAATTGCTGCCTGACCTCAGGGGAATGCTCTGCGCGTAGCTCCTCTGAGCACCTGAAATTCTCAGCAGTTCAAATCACACCAAATGCAGAGAAATAGCATAATTAACTGTCCCCAGTGGACATTGACAGGAAGGAGTCAAGGCCAGAGCAGTGAATTGTAGAGATGCAGCGGACAGCCCCCCTCTGGGCAGCATGTGGAATGTGGAAATGGCAATCTGAGAGAGGGCTTTCTCTGTGGCAGCCCCTAAATGGTGGAATTCCCCTGTAGACGTGATAACACCACCATTGTATAGCTTTTATTGTATGCTGAAGGTGCACGCTTGTGACGTTCTGTTCTTCTGATTGTAAATTATTTTAACCTGCCTTTATAACAAAGGTTGAGGAAGAAATAATAATAATAATAATAATGAATAAAGTACTCATGTAAAAGTCCATATTTCTCCTATACATAATAATAATAATAATAATAATAATAATAATAATTATTATTATACCCTGCCCATCTGGCTGGGTTTCCCCAGCCACTCTGGGCGGCTTCCAACAGAAATATTAAAATACACTAATTTCTTAAAGATTAAAAGCTTCCCTAAACAGGGCTGCCTTCAGATGTCCTCTAAAAGTCTGGTAGTTGTTTTTCTTTTTGACATCTGGTGGGAGGACGTTCCACAGGGCGGGTGCCACTACCGAGAAGGCCCTCTGCCTGGTTCCCTGTAACTTGGCTTCTCGCAGTGAGGGAACCGCCAGAAGGCCCTCGGCACTGGACCTCAGTGTCCGGGCAGAGCGATGGAGGTGGAGACACTCCTTCAGGTATACTGGACCGAGGCCGTTTAGGGCTTTAAAGGTCAGCACCAACACTTTGAATTGTGCTCGGAAACGTACTGGGAGCCAATGCAGGTCTTTCAAGACCGATGTTATGTGGTGTCGGCGGCTGCTCCCAGTCACCAGTCTAGCTGCCGTATTCTGGATTAATTGTAGTTTCCGGGTCACCTTCAAAGGTAGCCCCACATAGAGCGCATTGCAGTAGTCCAAGCAAGAGATAACTAGAGCATGCACTACTCTGGCGAGACAGTCTGCGGGCAGGTAGGGTTTCAGCCTGCATACCAGATGGAGCTGATAAACAGCTGCCCTGGATACAGAATTGACCTGCGCCTCCATGGACAGCTGTGAGTCCAAAATGACTCCCAGGCTGCGCACCTGGTCCTTCAGGGGCACAGTTACCCCATTCAGGACCAGGGAGTCCCCCACACCTGCCCACCTCCTGCACCCCACAAAGAGTACTTCTGTCTTGTCAGGATTCAATCTCAATCTGTTAGCCGCCATCCAACCTCCAACCGCCTCCAGACACTCACACAGGACCTTCACCGCCTTCACTGGTTCTGATTTGAAAGAGAGGTAGAGCTGGGTATCATCCGCATACTGATGAACACCCAGCCCAAACCCCCTGAGGATCTCTCCCAGCGGCTGCATGTAGATTTTAAAAAGCATGGGGGAGAGGACGGAACCCTGAGGCACCCCACAAGTGAGAGCCCAGGGGTCTGAGCATTCACTCCCCCACCACTTTCTGAACACGGCCCAGGAGGAAGGAGCGGAACCACTGTATGACAGTGCCCCCAGTTCCCAACCCCTCTAGGCGGTCCAGAAGGATGTTATGGTCGATGGTGTCAAAAGCCGCTGAGAGATCCAGCAGAACTAGGAAACGGCTCTCACCTTTGTCCCTAGCCCGCCGGAGATCATCGACCAGTGCGACCAAGGCAGTTTCAGTCACATGATGAGGCTTGAATCCCGACTGGAAGGGATCCAAATGGTCCGCTTGTTCCAGGTGTGTCTGGAGTTGTTCAGCAACCACCCGCTCAATCACCTTGCCCAAGAATGGAAGATTTGAGACTGGGCGATAGTTGGCCATGTTGGCCGCATCTAAAGATGGTTTTTTAAGAAGCGGTTTAAAAACCGCCTCTTTCAGCAGGTGTGGGAAGGCTCCCTCAGAGAGTAGCATTCACCACCCCGCGAAGTCCATCGCCCAGCCCTTCCCGGCTAGCTTTTATAAGCCAGGATGGGCAAGGATCAAGGAGACAGGTGGTTGGTTTCACTCGTCCAAGCAGCCTGTCCACATCCTCGGAGGTAACAGATTGAAACTGATCCCACGCAATTTGACTAGACAGGACTCTAGCACTCCCTCGCCCCAGCCCTGCTCCCACGGTGGAGTCTACCTCTTCCCGAATCTGAGCGACTTTATCTGCAAAAAACTTTGCAAAAGCATTGCAGAAGATATTGGGGTCCCTACCAGGCCCTGATGATGAAGGGGGTTCGGATAGATTGCGAACCACCTGAAACAGTCTCCTGCTGCTGTTTTCTGCAGATGCGATAGAAATGGTGAAGAAGGTCCTCTTCGCCGTCTCCATTGCCACTTGGTAGGCTCGAAGGTGAGCTCTAGCCCGTGTTTGGTCTGATTCAGAATGAGTTTTCCACCACCGGCGCTCTAGCCGTCTCAGTGATTGTTTCATCGCCCTCAGCTCCGGAGAGAACCACGGGGCTGTCCGGGCTCCATGCAATCGGAGCCAGACAGTCAATAGCCCTGGTTAACTCCACATTCCAGCGGGCCACCAGGGAATCAGCTGAAAGGCCATCAACATGGGATAAAACATCCCCTACCACTCTCTGGAAGCCAATTGGATCCATTAAGTAGCGGGGGCAGACCATCCAAATCTGTCCCACCTCCCTGCAGAGGGGAAGGGTTGCGGAGAAGTCCAGTTGCACCAGAAAGTGATCTGACCATGGCACTTCTTTTGTTTCGCTTTTATTTAATGTCAGATCACCAACATCCATAGAGGTAAACACCAGGTCCAAGGCATGTCCGCGGCTATGAGTTGGGCCAGATTTATTCAGGGACAGCCCCATGGAGGCCATGCTTTCCACGAAGTCCCGAGCGGCTCCTTGTAAGGTCGTGTTGGCATGGATGTTAAAATTCCCTAAGACAACCAAGCTAGGTGTCTCCAGGAGAAAAGAACTTTGATCTTAATTTTGGGGACTTTTTGGGTCTCTCTGTATCAGGCCCAGTGAATTATATCTGTGAAGTTAAGCAAGTATGAATCTGATTAGTTCTTGAATGGGAGACCCCTGGGAACCAAAGTTTACCATTGTTATATATATAAATTAAAGTAGATATAGTCAGTGTCAGGGCTGCAACCATGCATATTGGTTATGTAGACTAAAAAAACCTAATATTTTCGTGATTTGTAGAAGTGTTCCATATTTTCTAAATGACCTTGAGAAATGTGAAGGTGGCTTATGTAAGGGGTATTCTTTCAATATTTCAAAATAAGGGACAGCTGTGATCAGCTAGTGTTTAAATTTCTTTACCCACTTGGACACGGATTTTGAAATACGTGAACTTAGAATGTTTAATTTTAGCATTAATTTTGTTAGTTGATTACTAAAAGTCTGGGTTTTTAAAAACATAATTCCCAAGAATGTAGTTACCAGTGTTTAATGGTTTGCTTTGGGCGGCAGTTATTTCACATTACATTTCCTCTTGATATTTGGGTGTCTTAAAGTATCAAAAATTCCTTTTGCTGAATTTAACCCCTCCAACACATTTTCTCTCTACTTGTGTAGCACTTTCCTGGATCCTGAGACACGCAGAGCTATGGGAGAACAAGCAGTGGCTCTTGCAAAAGCTGTAAAATACTCATCTGCTGGAACAGTGGAATTCCTTATAGACTCAAGGAAGAATTTCTTCTTCTTGGAAATGAACACTAGACTTCAGGTACTGGGGGAGTGAGAAGGAGGGGAGATACGCTATTTTTCGAATATGGGTGGATGAAAAATTGTATTTTTATGCTAAAAACTTTTCAAGTTTCTTCAAAACCATACCAGAGGAACACTAAGATAACATTTTATTTCCAGTGCTGATTTCCTTCCTTGAGTTTGTGGTTGTGATATGTTGTGCTGGACAGCACTGATTTTGAGTTAGACCTTGAACAGAGAAATTTTCTAGATCTGGTGAGTGTGCACTCGTGCTTGCCAATCATCATACTGTTTATAAGGAAACAAGGCACACCAGAAAACAAGGGATACATTTCAGCTAAAATTTTAAAACTCTTTGAACACGTAAAATGTGGACCGGAGTGGTGTTGCAGCAGAAATGTATGTAAGAAGTTACAGGGACTAAAGTGATGATTGGGGGTATCATACTCTAGCAAATTTTACCCCTGAAAATAATTTCCATTGCCTCCAAATATCTGCAGCCTGCATAATGTAGAAACAACAAGGCAGCACAGAACTCTACATTGCTTCTGGAAAACATTCAAAATAATTCTTACAACAAGATAGTATCAGCTCTTGTGATAAGAGAGCAGAATGCAAGACTGGGCACATGGATGCAGATGCTGGCTCACAGTTGCTCATTCATTGCTTTGTGCCAGGCAGAGTATGGCTCCTGTCGAAGACCTTTTTGTGTTGTGCCTTTGGAATTTCTCATCTCTCCCCCGCCCACCACAGCTAAATGGTCTTAACATTTGTGATCATGAAAACTGTGTAATCAAGGCAGCAAATGAGCAATGGAGAGACATATAAAATAAAACATCGTCCTCTGAAGAGTGCCATGAGCTGAGCTGTCATTAAATAAAAAACTTTAAGATAGTCTAAAGTAGGTTTTAAAAGGAGCCTCTAAATGCGGTCAAATACAGCCTTTTAAAACTCAGTTTGGTGGGTGTAGATATTTCCTGGTATAGTGCAAAAGCAGCAAATGAATGAGCTGTCTAGCAATCTCAAGCTCCCCAGAACATGGATGTTAGAGAAGGCAGCAGCAGCGTGTCATTTAAAAATTGACTGTAAACACAAACACATCTGCAGACTCTCCTGGCTCTATAGTTAAATTTGGGGGGGGGAAGCTTTATGAGAATTACTAAGTTTGGCTCTTAATTAAAAAGAGAGAAAAGCTTAGATGGCCAGTTACAAGTCTGCTAATAGGCATCAAAGTTTGAGGGTTGGGGAAAAGTGACAGATCAATTGGGAAAACTGTAGCTGAGGCCAATAAAATTACTACTCACCAGCTTCAAACTGAAACACTAATTAGAGACAATACACAGCCAAGATAGAGGAATTAGAGAAATGCACCTAACAAACATTTTAATTAAAGCTTAGTGCATTTCCGATAAAGTTGGAAAGAACAGATCTGACTGAATAGTGTTTAAACAGGCTTTCTAAAGTTTCCAACGACAGGGTTTCTCCATCTGGAAAGTTTTCGCAGCACCCTTGGTGATTGCATGTGAAAAACACAAATTGTAAGCAAGACACTGAGCTGAATATATCAGAGGACTGGTTGCATTTGCTGTTCCCTTATCTGTTTTGCTCCTGCTCTGCATTGAGCTCTGTATGTAAGACAGGGACACTGTGTACAGGGGCTTGAGCAGTGGATTGGTGGGAGCAGGAGGATCATAGTTGAACATGAACACTGTCATGAACATGAACACTATCATCATAAAGTAAATGAAGAAATTTATAGCTTTACATACTCTGAAGAAATGGTTAGAGAGTGGTCTTGCATCTCTTGCTTGCATCTCTCTGGCTACCAGGGAGATTTGTTCCACACTTTTGCATTCAATCATACAATAAATAAAATGTAGAATAGGTCAGCTCGAGAAATAATCATGCTGAATGCAGGAAGAACTTGTTGAACTTCAACGGCAGCATAAATATCACAATAGATCCAAGCACAATTTCATACTTTGCATTGCATGTTTGTGTGTCCTATCACCATTGTATTCAACCTGATTCCCCAGTATTATAAATTTTCAAATACTGTTGTTGTTGTTTAGTCGTTTAGCCGTGTCCGACTCTTCGTGACCCCATGGACCAGAGCACGCCAGGCACTCCTGTCTTGCACTGCCTCCCGCAGTTTGTTCAGACTCATGTTCGTAGCTTCGAGGACACTGTCCAACCATCTCGTCCTCTGTCATCCCCTTCTCTTTGTGCCTTCCATCTTTCCCAACACCAGGGTCTTTCCAGGGAGTCTTCTCTTCTCACGAGGTGGCCAAAGTATTGGAGCCTCAGCTTCAGGATCTGTCCTTCCAGTGAGCACTCAGGGCTGATTTCCTTCAGAATTGATAGGTTTGATCTTCTTGCAGTCCATGGGACTCTCAAGAGTCTCCTCCAGCACCATAATTCAAAAGCATCAATTCTTCGGCGACATATGCATAAAGCTAACATAATTTAACCAATATTTCTAAAACTTTCTCTGTTCCTATAAGGATTGAAGGTACAGAGTGAGATGCTGTCCCTGGCTTCTTGGTGCTTAAATGGCTAGCCAAAAGGAGTGAGACAGAGGCTAGCTAGCTGACTAGAATGTTGTGGTTCCTACCAAAGAATCATAATAATGTGCTCTTATGGCAATAGCTTCCACATTCTGACTGTTTTAGGGGACAGAAAATAAAATAGCCCAGTTGGGAAACACAAGAGAGTGCTATGTTATATTGGGCTGTGTATTTGTGTTTCTGGCTTCACGTTCCAATCACAAATAGCCAAGGAAGGAAGGAAAGAGGAGGAGAATGGAAAGAAGGATGTTGGAGTTATACACATAGCCTGAAGTCCAAACATTGTTGCTCAACCAGACAGTCACTTAGTGGGGGGATAGGGAATAAAGTGATGAAACTGAAATAAAGGAAAATGTGCCAGAAATAAATGGCAGAAAAGGCAATGTAGAATTGTTAATGCTGCCTGCTGCTGGTTAAATTAAAGGGAAATCTCAAATTCTCGACCATCTTCAAAATTATTATTATTATTTGTTAGTTGCTCTGCTCATGGAAATGACTTAAAGCAACTTACAGACACAATGGAAATACTAAAACCAGTTACAATAAATGCAGTCAGGAAAAATCTAACACCTCCCCCCATCTATACAAATAAAAGATAGGTCCTGCAGATTCTGCGCCACTAAAAAAGTCAACAAGTCCTTGAAAACCCTTCAAATTAATGGTCAAAAGCCCAGGTAAAAAGGAAAGTATTTGTCTGATACCTGAATAAAGGCTATACCCTCCTAGCAAATGGGGAACCACCACTAAAAAGGCCTGTTCTCATGTACCCATTCCTTGAATCTTCCATGAAGGAGGCACTTGGAGAAGGGCCTAAGATGATGATTGCAGGGTCTGGGCTGGTTCGTGTGGGGAGAGGTGGTCATTGAGCTCTTGCAGTTTTGAACTCATTAGGCTTTATAGGTCAAAACCTGCACTTTGAACTGAGCACAGACACTGATTGGTGGCCAGTGCAGTCATTCCAGAAGTGTTGTTATATGTTTGGGCTGTCCTGTCCTAGTCATCAGTCTGGCTGCTAAATTCCGTAACAGCTGCGATTTCTGTACTAACTTCAAAGGCTGTCCTATGTATAGTACACTGCAGTAATCCAACCCAGAGGTTATCAGAACATAGACAACAGAAGCTAGATGCAGATCAGTTGAAGCTGATAGAAAGCATTCAGAGCAAACCAAGGTCACTTGAGCTTCAAGCAACTGTATTAGATCTAGCAGTACCAGCAATACCTGCCCTTTCAGAGGGCGTGTAACCTGATCTAGTGCCAGCCACATCCCATCAATCTGGTCTAGAGAACCACCCACTAACAGTGCCTTAGTCTTGTTTGCATTAAGCTTCAGATTACTGGTTCTCATCAAGTACCCATTACCAAGACAAAACATTGCTCTAGCCCAGGCACCACCAAACTTGGCCCTCCAGATGTTTTGGGACTGCAACTCCCATCATCCCTAGCTAACAGGACCAGTGCTCAGGGATGATTGGAACTGTAGTCCTAAAACATCTGGAGGGCCAAGTTTGGGGATGCCTGCTCTAGCCCATCCAGTGTCACACCAGGAGATGTAAATGAGAAGTGGAGCATGTGTTTCATCAGGATACTGTTGACAACGTACTCCAAAACCCTGGGCAACCCCATTCAGTGGTTTCATGTAGATGTTGAACAGCATGGGGGATGAAATCTTATCCTGTGGAATCCCACATTGAAGGATCTACACGACCAAACTACATTTCCCAAGTACCACTCTGAAAAAAACACCCAAGTATGACTGGAACCACCACAGCACTATGCCATCCAACCCCAACTCAGTCGCTCTAGAACAATACCATGGTGAATATTATCAGAAACTGCTGAGAAATCAAGGAGAATTAGCAGTGATGCACTCAGTGTCTTGCCCAACAGAGGTCATCATAAACCTCAACCAAAGTTGTTTCTGTGCCCAAACTATGCCTAACTCCAGATTGAAAAGGATCTTGAAAATTGCCTGCTCCTCCTCTACGATATATATTTAGATTGCATGCAATTGTTTTGTCATTTACTAAGGAAGGAGGGTCATGCTGGTATTGCATGGAGACCATGTTCTGAGAACACTTGATATGTGCAAAGTCAGGAGTTCTATTTTTCATTTTCTGTTAAAAGTCTATGTGTCTATATCTTTACTACGTAAATGTGAATCCTAGCTGAAGTAGGTTGGAGTTCAGTAATTTTCTCCAGTAAAGATGTTCTGTCAGTATTACAATAAAATTGAACACATCAATAGGAACTAGTTGGCAAAGAACCTCAAGTTTGAAAGGCTTGTCTGGATAATAGAGTTTTTAGATTATGCTGACAAAATAGCAGGGATGGTTCTTCCCAAACATCTGTTAGCATGGAGTTCCACAGAACAGTACCTACAACATTAAAGGCTCAGTCTCTAGTAATGACCAGCTTCATCACAGGGGCATGTGGGACCACCAAAGGTGCTTTGTGTGTGTGTGTGTGTGTGTGTGTGTGTGTGTGTGTGTGTGTGTGTGTACTAAATGGTATGCAGTACCAGCACCTCTAGTTTTTGTTGTTGTTGTTTAAAAGTGTGGCAATTACTGTAACAACTTCATGGTGAGTAATGGCACCTTTCCCCCCTAAAAATAAAGTACTGAGATGACCTCAGGAGTCAAGGTAGAGCATCTAACTGCAATTTGCTCCTTTCCACTTGAGTTTCTTGTTGGATTAATGCTATGTTTTAGGTAGGCTTTGTCTCCATAATGGACAGTTTCCTTGAGCAGGCCTCACATCAGTCACACTTTCAGATATTTTTGAGTGTCTTCTAAGTAGCTTTGGTTTTTTGACAGTTAGTCTGTCTTAAAGGACTCCAAACTACATCCAACATCCTGTTGAATATAGCAGTACCTTCTCAAACTAACTGGTTCTCTTTTGATGTTGCTGCTGTTGCCCAATGACTGCTAATCTGCCAAGGCTACTAACTTTTTCTCAGCCAAGCATCCTTCTGACGGGGCCTGGTCTTTGGCCTGTCATTTCTGCATATACTTGTTTTTCAAGTAGAGATGTAAAAGAAAAACACATAAAATAAATATATAAGTTTGATTACATTCTTGTAGAACAACAGGAGTGCTTAAATAGTTTCAGCAAAATGAATATGCCCAACTTTTTCCCATTCCCTATCCTCTTCTCTCCCCTGCCTCCCCCTGCTTTGTACAAAGGAAGTATATTGACGCAAAAGACAATGTTTATAGAGACAAAGATGTCTTTTGAAGAATTGATTAAATAAATGTTTGTAAGTGTTTTGAGAATAAACTATACACATGCATTGCTTTCCGGAGAAGTTCCATCCTAGTTTGATCATTAACAATGAAACTTTACAATGGGTCTGTTTCATTTCACATTGGGATGATGATTCAAGGGAAAAGGAAGATAAAATCAAACAGTTAAAATGCCTTTACAAAGAATTCAGTTATTTTCCAAAACATGATTTTGAGGATGTAGTTATCTCAAAGACACTTTTTTAAAAAAACCCTGAGAAAATCAACTATATCCGCCCCAAAATGTTGATAATTTGTGAAGTTTTAATAACATGAATGGCGTCAGTTGAACACTATGGGCAAGGAAGGTACAGAATTCCTTTGGGAGTCTCTTTAAGTACCATTACGTTTGACATATCTGAGGAGTATCACGTGTTCGCCAAAAGTTTTAAGAATCCCAGTGGTAGCTTCCTAAGCTGCACAATCAAATTCCCATTTCAGTCCAACATCTCCTCTTCTTTTTTTTTTAAATATAAGGTAGTAATTTCAGTGATGTCATTAAAGTTGTCAGGCTGTCTTAAAATATGGTGCTGTAAACAAACTCAAAATGCACAGAGGACTAATTATGGGTGCCATCTGTTTATTTTACTATCTTTTTTTTTTTTGCAAGACTCACTCCAAGGATATTACAATAGACAAAATGTTCTTCTTCAATTAATGTACTTGAAGGGGAAATACCTAGTTTGCTCAGTGACCTTTTCCTGTGTCACAAAATACATGTGGTATGACATCTCTGGATAGAGAAACACTTGTAAAATAGGGTGTCTGAAAGATATATGACTTGAGCTACAAAAAAGCATTTTACACAAAAAATGGCAGATCAGTCCGTCCATCCATCTCTCTCTCTCTCTCTCTCCTCTCTCTCTCTCTCTCTCTCTCTCTCTCTCTCTCTCCCCCCCCCCAGTGTGGCAAGTGCACATTAATTTTATAGAATTTGGCTACTAAGTTACTTAACTTGCTCCCTTTGCATGTGGCTATTTTATAATTCTTCCATGCTGATTAAGTTACATTTGGGAAGTTAAATACACATGTACGTAAATCTGTCTTAACAACAAGAGAGACTTGTGTACTCACTCTCCTGCTTGGTTTCACTGTGAATGAGGGGTATTCCCATGACAGCATCATCCTGAGCCGTTAGCAGCTATTTGCTGAGAGCACACAGTGATTCTACTGGTCCAGCTCAGCTATTGTGTATGCTAAGCACTACACAGATAAGTCTGGAGGGGGAAAAAAAACCTGAAGGATCCATCTGCTCATTTCTGCTACACTGCACTGATGTAAGATTACGCTAATCTGGTTGCTTGTCAGGACAGGTTAGTGAAAGCAGGCGTGTGGGTGAGACTTAGGCTAGTCTGGTTCTATGGAAGATTGTAGGCTGCTCCTGTACATGCCATGTTAAGTGTAGCAGAATGGGTTGATTATCAGCCAGCTACTTTGAGCTTTCAGTCAAAATACTTTGTGTGTTTCCAGATTATTATTTTTCAAAAAGAGACCAACTTCTAAAGTCCCATCTCTAAATGCTTCAAAAACAACTTCAGTCTTCATCATTAAATATAAAGGTGGTGTTTTTTAAAAAAATATCTATATATGAATATTTCCCCCAGTGCCTGCAATTTTGCTTTGCTTTGCTTAGCTGTATTGCTCCTTTCTGATTTCTGCAATACATCTTGAATGCAGGACTTGCTCTCCTGAGTAGCTATATGACAAGAATGGCCGTTATTGTAAATTACCCCCTTTTGAGTTTTCAGTATTTTTTGTTTTATTGGGTGGTCGGGAGAATTTAGTTTTGTTATGTACTGACTGACAGTTCTTGACCTTGCAGGTTGAACATCCCATCACAGAATGCATTACCGGTCTGGACCTAGTCCAAGAAATGATCCGTGTTGCCAAGGGTTACCCTCTGAGGCACAAACAAGCTGATATTCCTATCAACGGCTGGGCGGTTGAATGTCGAGTATATGCTGAGGTAAAATAACTGTTAACGTCTGGGAGGGTGAACGGCTGTGTAAGAAGCTGTTGCTGCCAGGTGTAGCAAACCACCCAAGACTGTGTCTTTCAGCTTGATCCATTTCACGTGACGTAGTTGATTTAAGGTTTTTGGGCAGAGTTTTTTTTGCTTTTTTGCTTTCTTTATGCAAAGATTGTGGGGGGCAGTGGGAATTATATACTACATTTGGAAGAAGAGTATTCTGCAGTCATGCCTTGTTTTAGCAATTTCATACAATGTTTCAACATGAGCTTTCTTATGAATTCATGATAGCTTTGCTATTTTTCAAGTGGATCCTCTGGAAAGGTCAAGTGGCTGCCCTACATGTTCAGTATGACTAGATATTATAGTGGCTGCCAATTACTTTTTTTTAAAAAACCACACAAAGACAATCCTCTTTATTTAGAATTAACCAACCAAACCTTTGCACACCGATCTGCTGAGATTTAAAACCAAGACTTTGCCTGAAATATTCTCAACTTTAGTTTCCTAATATGAATGTGAATGCTTTGGGCAGTTATCTTCAGTTTCCATAATGTGTGTGTGTTTTCATTCATTTCTTTACAGCCTTTCCCTTGTTTGAACAGTGTTGTATGTCTCTCCTTGGCATTTAGGGGTGGGGGTAGTTGATTCTTTTTCTTAATGTTCACTACACATTACCTTGTGTGAATCCCAAAGTACAACTTGTTTACAAAGTGGTTAAAAATAATTAGTATTAAAATAACACAAGGTGATATTAATATTACTAGTGGTTTTGGTACTGCCATTTATTGATTCTATGTCCAGTCTCTGTGTGTTCATCAAATAAAGACAAGCTGGGATTTTGAACAGAGAATTTAACACTGTAATGGTGGACAGAAACTTTCCAACTCTCACACTGACCACCGCAGAATCATGCATTTATGCACTATGTTGTTCCTTAAATATATTAAGTGTTAGTGAATTATTTGGGTTGTGATCCTGAAAACATTGAAGCTTGAATGCTTGTCTGTGTTTTTTTCCGGATTTTCTTTTTGTGTTATGTGTTTTTGTTCTCTGTCTGTGCCCCTACTATTGTGCCTTCTCTTAGAAAGATTGCCCTTGGCTTAATAAAGGCACAGCAGGAAGGTTTTTAGCTTTAACAAACCTTCCATGACTTGAATGGAAGAAGAAAATTCATATCCCCCCAAAATAAGTCATTTTGAAAACAAAATATAGTTGGTTGAAAATTAAAGTGGAGGAAACCGTTGGCTTCCCAGTGACTTAACCTTGTTTCCTGTGCTTTGTCTTACAAAGTTAATACCTCCCTGTGTTTGAATTTCATTTTAGGATCCCTACAAATCTTTTGGTCTGCCATCTATTGGTAGATTGTCTCAGTACAAAGAGCCGCTGCATGTGCCCAATGTAAGTAATTCTTATGTTTCCTTGTTTCTCATTTTCACAGGCACTAAGAAACCACAGATCTCATTGAATTCACTGGAAGTCGTTCATGTTCAGTGCTGCTTAAAACAAGCCACCTTAAATTCGTTTATTAACTAATGGAGATGTAGTTAGATTCTGTTAGCTTGTAGTAATTAGAAATACGATACAGTCAAAAAGAAACAAGATTTGGCTTTTAAAAAGGGAGCTATTCTACAAACCCATTATTTATACTTTTGCGATATCTGTTCTATAATCCTGGTTTTTAGAGCAGCTGTAACTATAACTAGAAGATCAAGCTGCAAAATAAAATGTTCAATTGCCTGTTCCTGCAAAGTGCTAAATGCCCCAAAGAGGAGTGGTCTTATTTGTTTCGCTTTCAAGCTTTAGAGACCAAACGCAATTTACTACAGTTGATGAAAAGTGATTATTACACATTTCAGTGTTGTAGACTGTCTGTTTAGAGTGGTTGTTTAACAACCAGCACAAAAAAGACAAGGGCATCTCTTCTGTTCTGTATAATCAAGGTAGTCAAAGTAATAAGTGTGTATATATGGCATGGTGTCGGCTTTGTGAAATGACAAGCCGATACCATCTGTGAATATGATGATTTACCATGATTACTTGCATGGAAAAAATGGCATAAGATTACAGGCCGGATCCTAAATTTGGTGATGTTATTGGATATAGGATTTATTTCACTTCTTAAATTGTTTTTGCCCATATGCTTCCTAGAGAGGACCTGACCCTTTCTTGGGCTTTAAGGCTCCATGCTGTGTTCAAAGCTTAAAAGGAGAAATACAAATTGTCAAGGTTTAGCAGGCACTATGTGATGTTGAATGGAAGATAAAAAGAAAAAAAACAGCTATTACAGAGGGAATGTATCTTAAGCATATTTAATGAAACCCAAATGAACTAAGAAATAATTTTCAGTAATTACTCTGGGGGCAGGTTGAGGTTTTTCACCATGTTGTAATAGCTAACAGGATGTCAAATATTTTGCCCTTGCAAGTTTTTGCAATTTGCAATTTTCTAAACATGAGACCTGTTGAAAGTACAAGTGATAATGGACAAACTGTACCCCCTACAGTCTTTGTCCCACCAAATCTTTCTTCAATTAATGCTGCAGCAGGAGTTTTATGTAATAACATTTGCACTTGTGAGCCATCCAGAGAAAGAAAAAAAACAATTAAAATGCCTTAAATGTTCTGCTTACTGCTGTTATTTGCTTGTGCGAATGTTGCATGTCAGCTAAATGGACCACGGAATAGACAAAGTGATTGGGTGCAAGAGAGTGCATACTAAGCTTTGTCTATCATTATTGCTGGGAGCAATCAAATTGATGCCAGCAGGACAGTAGATGCGTTGACAGCTGTAATTATGTATCTCCATGGTGATCACTTTTGGCCTGTCATGGAGGCCCATGAGTCCTCTCCTTTGCAAGCATTTAATCAGATTGGGCTGTCACTTGTCAGGTAGACATGGCGGGTTGGGATTTGTGCTTAGGGGGAGAGGTGAATTGAAAATGAAGGGTGGGAGATGCCTGATAGATTCACGTGGCCCATCGTGGTACTGAGGGAAGAAATTTTAATTATCCTGGAAGCCTAAGAGTAATGGTTTTGAGGATCTCATACAGCGTGACTGGGCCTTTCCCTTTCTCTTTCTGTGTAGTGCCACCATTTTGTTGAAAACAGAGCAGCGATTCCCCTCCCCCCCCCGTTTGCAAACTGTTTGCTTGTCTTTTTTATGCTGAAAGAGAACTTTCGAAATGAGGACATTAATCCGACAACTGTGGGAAGCTATTTGATTCAGAAAGTTGAATTATATGGCAAAAGCCATAGCATTTTCTTTCTAATACACGAGATAATTCACTCTTATTTTTAATGTTTAGAAGTGTGGATCTTTATGTCACCAAGACGACACCATCCACACACAAGAGGAGGTGTCAGCTGGTCTGGGGGAACCGCAAGTGTTGCCGAATAATAATAATTTAAATGAAATAAAATACAAGCCCTGAGTTGTGGATAGAGTCCCCAAAACTTCCCAACTTGAACTGAGTATGTTCTACAGCGATGGAGTGCTGATTGTTTATTGTGGGCAGGGATGGCAAGGCTGGTGGAGGGAATAAGGAAGGAGTAGTGAGGAGGACTGAATGACTGGAACACTGAGCATGCACTTCATGTGGCAACATTTTATTGTAAGCCCAGATTCTCAGAGTAAGGTTTTGGGTGCATGTATTGTTCTGTGAGTTTACCTTTGGCACAGGAGCATTGAATATCTCGGACATGTTTGCTTATGTTTTAAATTGAAGGTGTAGGCCAGTGTTTCCCAAACTTGGGTCTCCAGCTGTTTTTGCTCTACAGCTCCCATCATCCCTAGCTAGCAGGACCAGTGGTCAGGGGTGATGGGAATTGTAGTCCGAAAACAGCTGGAGACCCAAGTTTGAGAAACACTGATGTAGACAGTGCACGATGAAAGGAAGGCATGGAATAAGATACTACAATATGCCTTAATGTTGAATTCCATTATTAGCCATTCCTATAAATGATAGCTGCCATACCTTGCGCTTCTAGATACTTTTACTTAAGGAGGGCCTAAAGTGGCTTGTTTACTGCTGGAGCTCAGCTCTGGCACACATGAAGTAATAAGAATGGGGAAGGTTAAAGGGGAAGCATGTACAAATTAGTTGAAATGAAATAAATAGTTTTGGCTCACAATTTGACTACCAGCGTTTCATTACTACACATCTGGCATGAAACAGAGAACTTGAGTCCTGGTGTGGTGTTGGTGCTTGTTTGTGCATGATGCAAAACTCATCTATCCATTTCTGTGGTGGTGTTATAACCATCTCCATTATGTATATTCCTACCTTGCCTCACACCTCATACTGTAGCTGTGGAGAGGCCAGCCCATCTGCTTTTATTTTAGCAGTAGTGTTGATCTTAATGCATTTGTGTTTTAAGTTCCTTGTCCCAAAGCATACAGAAACACACATTCCTTTTATAATTCCAACGGAAGAACCACATAGGCAGTGGCTGCTTTTAGAACTCAAAATAGCCAGATTTACAACTGCAACAAAAGAAGCCATTTTTGTGACTAGAGCATACTACAGTGAACATATTTGCTTGCAATTTGGACATAATTAATCACTTTTTGGTGGTGTGCTGATATAACTGTCACTTGCTCCATCATAAACATGCATTTGTTTCTCCAATATGATTTTAAGCAGAATGCTCTAGATTTCTATCATCCCAATTGTGGACAGTTCCTGTATTGAACCTAGGCATCCATATGGGACAGAATGAATTCAGTACAGTGGTACCTCGGTTTATGAACACAATTGGTTCCAGAAGTCTGTCCATAAACTGAAGCGTTCATAAACTGAAGCGAACTTTCCCATTGAAAGTAATGGAAAGTGAATTAATCCGTTCCAGATGGGTCTGCGGCGTTTGTAAACCGAAAATTTGTAAACCGAGGTGTTCATAAACCAAGGTTCCACTGTATTGGCTTCAGCAGCATAAGAGGAATATTCTACATTGAGAATTAGGTAACACAGTGAAACACTGTTGTCAGATTGTGCATGGAGGCTGTGCACAGTCGGATTGTTAACTGGCTTATTATTTCTTTTTAGTTATTGTCAGTTTTTACCCTCTCTAACCATTTATTTCCACATCTTGTTGTGGCTAAAAAAAGAAGAAGCCACTGCTATTGTGGGTCAGAAGAATTGAGAGGCTGGGGGGAGATGTCACCAGAAATTTCATCCTGTTCTCTGTATATAAAGAACAACTGAATGACTAAAAGTACGTTGTACTAGTTTGTAACTTGTGTTAGAATAGAACTGCATAGATAGCATGGGAACCTAAAAAGATTGTGAATGTACAAGCATGTTATGCCATATTTGGTGTTTCTGAAGAACTTAAGTGACAATCATGTTTATGAATAATGTATTCATGTTTATGAATAAGTTCTGATATGTTAGCCTGAACAATAATTTTGCATTTTTGGAGCCCCAAACTCATGTAGATACCGAACAGTGGCCACTATTTTGCTGCAAGACTTTTGAGTCTTAAATATAATGAGAAGTTAATTCTTTATTTCTTGTGGAATTATGCCTGCTTTTCTCTTCAGTTTCTTGACCTGTTTCTGATAATTCCTATTGTGGATATTTGGGGGAGAGAAGGTTAATGATTGCACACATTACATTGTTGGTGATGGAAGGCTGAACTTGTTCCAACCTTAGCTTGTTTTGGTTAGGTTTCTATTTAGGCGATCATTTTTTTAAAATTGACGATGATACAAAACATCTCACACAATCAGTTTCCTTCTCTACAACGGTGCTCATGACCTTTCAGTACTTCCTGTTTTTCTTTTCCTCCATGGCATGGGGATAGCTAAAACCATCATGCTGATTACTGAGTATCTTTGAGATATTTTGAGATTTTTCTGATGAAAGTGCTTGACAACTGCCATTACAGTTATGTGGCCTGCATTAATGAAGATGTACTCTTACTGTTTCTCTAAAGGCACTGTTTATCTTTTTTTTCCACCAGGAAAAAAATGTGATGCAGTTTTCATTGCAGAGAATAAAGCCTATTAGGACATGTCATTTGGATAATAAAGTCATCAGTGTGACCTCATGTGGATACTGTAGACAAGAGGTTCTACATCTGGCCCCTTGATAATTGCCTAAATTAAAATCTAAAAGCCTAACAGCCGTTGGGTTGACCTCTTTCTGCCTTGCTGCAGACAGATGAGCTGCTGTTTTATTACAAGGGTTTCTTCCCCCAGGTGAAGATTGAAGGGAGTTTCTAAGCCCCATTTCCCCCTCCCTGCCAAACCCAAGCAGAGTATTTCATATTAAACCTCTTCCACTCCAGCACGTCTCATTTGGTGTTTCTTTTTAAGATTACCAGAATGGTCTTGAATTACCCTGTTGGTGTTGTGAGTAGTGTGCTATCCAGATTTCAAAAGCAACAATCTTAACAAATATTTATTCAGGAATTAGTCATTTTGAAACTTTTATATGGATAACCTCAGTGCCACTCTTGCAGAAATCAAACCAAGAGAAGAAAACAAAGATCAACAGTTATACTGAGTTTTGTTGGCTGACTAACAGCTATCAGGTTCTTCAAAGACATATCTTGTCTCTCTGTGTGTGTTTTTTCCCTCCTCCCTCCACAAGAGTTGCAGAATCAGAACTTTAATTGCAGCTGTATCCTTATAAAGCAAAGCCATGGAAAAAGCTGTGTAAACATTAAATCCTCAGGGGAATGCTATCATCAGAAGAAAAATATGCTACAGATGAGAGTGAGGAAGAAAAAGAAAGTTTTGCAGACATGAAAGCTAGAGTATTGGTATTTCTATAGAGCTGATAAGCAGGACTTTAAAGTTTCTGCAGCAGCCCTTCTGGAGTGAGGCCCAGATGATACATTTACGTAAAGTTTTGATGCACTATATCAGTTACATGGGCATTTTGGTGGGGTGCTAGTTAAATCGGACAACGAAAATTCTAGATCTGAGAATTGCAAAACCCAGTCCTCTGTAAACGTCTTATTTTTAAAGTTGGACTTGGAAGAGAAAGAAGAGTGTCAGCATATAAATAATTCTAGGAAGGTTTGTAAACTGAAATAATGTTGACTAATGGACTGCTAACAAAGATAACCTGCCCATGACTGTGGGTTTTTGTAGACCTTCAGACACAAGTGCCCACATGCCCCCCTCTCTCACTTCTTCTTTACCTGTTGAATCTGCCTTATACAGCTCTCTCTCCCCATCTCTCCTTGACCCCCACACTCTTACATTCTATACTCTTCCTCCAATCAGTTTATTTATAAATACACACACTTATTACATCCACATTAAGTCTCCATTTTACCCACTCATTGGGAAGGACACTTAAAGGAGTTCACAGCAGAAACAGTTTCGTACTCCTTTTAGCCCTGTTGATGCTTAAAAGTCCACAGAATAGTTATGGAGTTGCTTTTTTCCAGAAGTTCCTCCCAGTAGAAATATGACCTTGCTGTCTCTCAGAGTTCTCTGAAACACACTTCACTTTCCTCTTGGAAGAGATATTTTGGGGCCATCATGATGTTTTGAGGCCAAACCCTCCCTTTGGCTTCTCGGAGCATGCAGGATTCTTCCAAATTAGGAGATGTAGGATTACATGGACCTCTGGGGGCAGTTATCCATTTCCCAGTTTAAGAGATACCAAGAAGGAGCTTTGCAGCAATTAACTTGTGTTCCAAGGAGTACATTGTTGTGCCCCTTTCTCCCAAGTCCCAGCAAGAAACGATGTTTGCCCTAGAGCAGGGGTGTCAAACTCAAATTCATCGGGGGCCGCATCAGCAGTTTGGTCACCCTCAAAGGGCCAGTTGTATCTGTAGGACTATGTGTCCACTCTTTATTATCATAAATTATTGTCACTGCATTCAATTATTACTGTTTTTGTAATAATGTAAGTAATAACTAGCTCTGAAAGCAGAAACGTAGTCAGAATAATGGCAAGTAGATATTCAAATGTACAATTATTGTACAATTTATTGAAAAATGATTTTTGGTAACTGCACTGGGTGGTGGAGGCTCGCTAGGGTTTCATGCAGGAGCTTTGCAGAGCTACTGGTACCTGGAGATGCTGGGGTCCTTCTGCATGCAGGACAGATGTTCTGCCAGTGAGCCAGCACCCTTCACCAAAGGGACTGGCTGAGGTTGACTCACTGGAGCTGCTCTCCTGGTTCCAGGGTTTAAGGGCCAGAAGTATAAAGCAGCATCCTATGTTTCTGAGGAGAGGGAGAGGGAGGGGAGGGGAGGGAGGGAGAGAGGGAGGAAGAAAAGAGGGAGTGGGAGGGAGAGAGGAAGGAAGGAAAGAGGGGAGAGAAAGAAGAGTAGGAAATAAGGAAGGGAATAAAGAAGGAAAGAAAAAGAAAGAGGGAGAGAAGACGGAAAGGGAGAAAGAAGGAAGGAAGTAGAGAGAGAAAGAAAGAATAAGAATGAGGAAGAGGAAGAAAGATGGGAAGGACGGAAGGAAGAAAGGAAGGAAGGAAGGAAGAAAAGAGGGAGCAGGAGAGAGAGAGGAAGGAAAGAGGGGAGAGAAAGAAGAGTAGGGAAGAAAGAAGGGAATAAAGAAGGAAAGAAAAAGAAAGACGGAGAGAAGACAGAGATAAAGAAGGAAGGAAGGAGAGGGAAAGAAAGAATAAGAACGAGAGAGAGGAAGAAAGAAAGAAAGGGAAGGGGGGGGTCGCCGCCTTGATTCAGCGCCAGAAAAGAGTGCGAAGGGACCCAGGGGCAAAAAGCATTTCCCGTGCAGCGTGAGGCAGCGGGTGTCCGTTTTAGGAGATGTGCGTAAAGCCTCAGGGTTGCACGTTCATGAGGCTGAGCCGCTGCTGAGCTCACGTTCATGAGGCTGAGCCGCGGCAGGAGGAGGAGGAGCTGAGGCAAGAGGAGGAGGAGGCGGCTTGCCGGGTCGGTGCCCGGCAGCGCCGTACGGAGAGTGCCGAGCCTCTGGGACGCAGCAGTGCTCTGTAGCACTTTGAATCCTCCTCCTCCTCCACGCGGGGCTGCTGGGTGCTTTGTCTGTGCTTCAGCAGCAGCAGCAGCCATTTCCAGGCGCCGAGCCGTGGCAGGAGGAGGAGGATTCAAAGTGCTACAGAGCACTGCTGCGTCCCAGAGGCTCGGCACTCTCCGTGCGGCGCTGCTGGGAGCTGACCCGGCAAGCTGCCTCCTCCTTCTCCTGCTGTGGCTTGGGGCGCTCCACGCAGCGCCTTTCTAACCCCCCCCCCCAGGCCCCAGCTGTTTGTCGGCGCTTTGTCGGCGTGGCGCTTCAGCAGCAAGGTCCCGCTGCTGGGTCCCGCTGGCTAGGGCGCTCGGCGGGCCACATGACGAGGTCTGGCGGGCCGGATTTGGCCCCCGGGCCTTGTGTTTGACACCCATGCCCTAGAGGCTCAGCAATTGTCACAGGGGCTTTTGAGGCAATCTCTCATATCTTAGTGGGAGTGTGCTTAGAGGAGGCAGCGGAGTGTGAATTTGTGTGCACACTTCTTGCTGCAAGTGGACACCTCTCCCATTGTGAAACGGGAAACTGGACCATCGTCTGAAGTCAGCAGCGGGCCCTCTGCCAATCTGTGGGCCCTGAGCTGTTGCCGTACTATGCTGACTCTTGACACTGGCTCTTCTTTTGCCTGTGGTAATATTCTTTTATCTCACTCTTTTGTAGGTACGTGTTGATAGTGGCATACAGCAAGGAAGTGAAATCAGCATTTATTATGATCCTATGATTTCCAAAGTGAGTTAACTACTTTTCCCTAGTTAAAAAAGAAATTATAGCTCCTCAAAAAAATGAAGGGGACAGTATTACAGAGTAGACTGGTTTCATAGTAAAGGTAAACAGGATGATTCTTCAATGCAGTCATATGGCTGTTGACATGGGAGTAATGCTCAGTGGGTTTTTCTCTTCTTTTGGTTTGTTTGGTGACATTATACTGTTTCAGGCAAAAATATGTGACAGGTGTTTGGGTTAAAATAGCTTCAGGGATTTCAGTAGTAAAAGTGGTTTTAATAACAAAAAAAATCATTTTTCTAATCAAGGTAAACATTCAAAAATGAAAGTGTATTTACCCCCTTAAACAGTTAAAAGATGGAAATTCTTAAATTCTTTGTCATATTGTGAAATCCAGGGAAAACACTGGCTGTGCCCAGGGGATCATTTCTCAGTTTAATAAGGCAAGATATAAACAAAACTTTCGCCAGTGCATTCAGTCCCATTGCTTTGAACCACAATTAAACCAGAAACAAATTAACCATAGGTTCCTGATCCCCATGCTTCCTGGTTTTTGTAGTGTAGCAGGAGAGCTGAATAAAATTTCACATCTGACAAACAATTCACCCCTTGGTTTCACATGGGTGGATGAGTAAAAAAGCCCGGGACACAAATTTGCATAGCCCTCTAGCAGCTATGGTGGCTCATTTACCAGAAGTAATGTATTTAGTGTTAACTCTGGAAGTGTATACTCAATCTGACCAAACTAAGCCTATTTGAGCACAATATACAACCAGGAGGCTTAGTTTGGGCAGGGGTTAAGAATACTGGTGGCAGGCTGAAACCCTTAAAGCCCATATCCATAGGCCACCAGCTGAAACCAATTGCAGGAACTAAGAGTAGAAGAGGAACTGTACCAATATTAGCTTCAAGGTTTGAACCATTAATAATTACTTGGGTTCTAATATCCAAGGGTTGTAGGGTCTTGCTGAAATCTTGTTACCACCTAGAAGGGCTTTGCTGGACAGCTTTTTTTATTATGCTGGAGGATGATTTTACTGCCATCACACTAATGGGTTCCTACTTTTGTTTTGTTGTATACACTTCACCACCTGTGTTCAAGTCAACTCCAAACTGGTTTCATTGTCTGGACTCCCTGATAAACCAAGGAGTCCCAACTGAGGTTTGCTGTGCAGGAGAAACACTGGAGTTTGTAGACCACCACTGACAGTCTCATTTTTTCACCAAGAAACGACCTCATTGTAGCTCACATCAAAAGTGTGAAATACACATAACTCAAAGGCATGTGCCATAGTGGCCATTTGGCATGAAGGTAACTAAACACATGGTGGACTTGGTGATTTTGTGGAATCTTGCTTACCTTTAAATAAAGCATTAGGTAGTCTCAAAATATTTATTTGCTAAATTTATATCTTGGCCTTCCTCCCACAGGTGCCTAGGATGGCCAGTGAGATAAAACAATAAAAATGTTAAAAGCATTTTAAAATTGCATTAAGAACTGAAAATTATAAACATCAAATTGAGACCTAAAAACCTCCACCACCAAATAATATTTTGATGGTCCTAAATTTTTATATATTTTTATATATCATTTTTATATATCATTTTGTGTATGTGTGCTTTAGCTGATCACCTATGGATCCAACAGAGCTGAAGCTTTGCGAAGAATGGAAGAGGCCTTGGATAGTTACGTTATTAGAGGTAAATTCAGTAATATGGGATTCTAATGCAATTGTCCATGAAAAAGCTTTTGAAATGTTAGTTTGACAAATTCAAGGAAACTTATGTTAAATTAAAAAATATATATTTGGTTTGTTTGTTTTGCAGCACATCAGGCTGGTTTAATTTATGCATTTTACTATTTTGCATTCTTAAAATTTTAATACTACACAAAGTGACAGTTTTTTTACCAGATAAATAACTGTATGTATATGTAAAATAGCTACACTAGATTATAGCAGTGCCAGAAAGTTGACTCTTTTCAATGCCTGCTCCAAACATTTTATCCAGGTAAGCTTATTCAGACATGTGGGTGTGGATGTGTTTGAATCTTTCTGCTGTCAATCTTACTTATTTTTTAAAGTTTTAAATAATTTAAATGTTTATGTTAAGCTGTATAGAGATTTTTGCACAATTAAATGATATATATGTTTTGCTAAATAAAAATAGAATTAATTAGACCTCCTATTTCCTTATATCTGGCAGTTCTGATTATTTGGCCCACAGTTTCGTAGCTCCCAGAGTTCTGTTCCTTCCTCATTCTGTCCTGTTTGAGCAGCTGCATGTAGCCTTTGCTGTATTGCAAGCAATATGAAAAGTTTTCCCTCACCTACTATTTTTTCGTGTGCATGCACACGAAAGCTCATACCAAAATAAAAACTTAGTTGGTCTTTAAGGTGCTACTGAAGGAATTTTTTTATTCTACTATTTTTTATTAGCTTGTCTTTTCCTTCAGCTTCAGTTTATTTTTGATGTTGATGCTATCAAACTGCCACTAGGAAACGGTCACATGTGGGGAGAGCTATTGCTTCAAAGTTGGCATTGTAGCAGTAACCTGTAAGTTTGGAAGGTGTACTTTCTGATAAAAAAATGTTTATGGAATGCAGGCCAGGGTATAACATGACATTTGCAGTCACATGCAAATAATGTACTGTATATTCCTTCCTTCTCCCAATTCTTTTTATGTGTATTTATTAGAGTTTGCCTACCAGTCGGTAAAGACGGTGATGTGATAATATTTAGAAACAGGATTTCAGTGGAGTAGTGTCGTTTTCCTCATCTCTCAAAGCAAGTTGTCTCCTTCTGAGGTTTACTTTTCTCCATTAGAGATAACCGTGTAAATCCAACACTGCAGGATTTCCAGTTGCTTGATGTCTTTCCACATAACCCCCATTGCTAAACTCCAATAAATCAGTGCATTAAAAGAAAGAAATATAGAAAGCTCGCTCCCCTTCCCCACTTCTCCACTGCTTATGTGACCTTTTCACAGAAAGAAGAGACCAGTAACATGAGAGCTTCAACAAGTCTCTTTCTGTCTTTAATGAAATCCATCCAACTGCTGAAAAATCCTGGCGAAATTGTACTTCTTACCTTTTATTGTTTTTCTAACGTGGTTTTTACTTAGGTGTACAGCGTATTTTTTTGGGTCTGCTGTAAAAATGCAGCTCAATTGGGCAGTTGTCATCTGAATCCCAAAGATTCTCAGTTCCATACACAATCAGAATGCAGCATTTGGCCAAAGGCGCAAGAACAGCCAAAATAATATCTGTCTTTATTTTTAGTGCTAATACAAAACATACTTGCCCTGACCCTCGTGCACATGGGAGCTAAGGTTTTTTGGCACATGTTGAGTTCCTAAATCACTACAATGTTGGTGTCAACTGCAGGTTGGTGTCTGATGTTGGAGTGAAAGGGAAGCCCATTATTGCTTGGAACTCAGTGCACATATCAGAGCACATTTGGAGCCTGGAATCAAGCTTATGTTCCCAAACGTGCCTTGAGGATTTTCCTAATTGAAGAATATTCCATTAGGAGTATAAACTCTAAAATAGGATTGCATGTTTATATTGTGTGAAAATTTAAAAAGAGTGATTTGTTCGTTTTAAACAAAACTGAACCAAAGTAAAGTTACATGTTCTGTTGACTGTTCCAATTTGCAAAACATGATATTGCCATTTTTCTAACTCTGATTGGCCTGATTGGCATTGGTTTGAATCCTGAATTCTGCAACAGTCCAAAGGCTCTGTTAAAGATGACTAAATTTTTAAAATGCCGATATATTTGTGTTACAGACACAGCATACTGTGCCAGTGATATTATTTTAAATATAAGAGGTTAATGGCTATAATGTTGGATGAAGGCGAGAATGCTGTACATTGTAGTTTGCTAAATTTAACTAGAAAAGAAGCAAATTGCCTAGAGTAAAAAGTAAAGCAAAAATATTCAGGACAAGAATAGGATCTGCTTTTTTCAAATTATTTTTTACTATGCGTAGTATCCAACTGTCACATTCACAACAGATCAATTGGGTTTTATTCAGCTAAGTCGCATTCAGAGTAGACCCATTAAAGTTAATGAATCTCTAAGTTATGTCCAGTAACTTCAGTGGCTCTGCTCTGAGTTGGACTAATGTTGAATGCCATTCATTGAAATAAATGGTGTTTGGCATGACTAGCCTGCCCATTTATTTCAGTGGGCCTACTTTGCACATGACTTAGATGCAATACCTGTGATTTTTATTTTTAAACTAAAAAGTAAATATCTTTGAATTTGATGATATTTTATAGCACATGTCCATTCTGGATCAAATAACCAAAATGTTTTAATAGTCAAGGAGAACCAAGTGCATGGGGGAAAGGGTTTGCATTCTTGAATCAAAATAGCCTGTAGCCTGTGTGGTAGGAATGCATCATGAATTAACATGAAAAGAGCCTGTTGGATCAGGCCAGTGGCCCATCTAGTACAGCATTCTGTTCTCACAGTGGCCACCCAGATGCCTGTGGGGAAACCAGCAAGTTGGATTCGTGGACAGGAGCACTCTCCCTGCCTGTGACTTCCAGCAACTGGTATTCAGAGGCATTATTGCCTTCAAATTCAGAGGACAAGTTTATTTTACATTGCCTGTGTTTTATTCAGGGTAATTAAAAATCTTGAAAGTGTTCAAGCCTATGTAGTTATTTTAATTGGCAACAGAAACACATACCCTTTACTGAAGATAAGTTATTCAGATGAGCAAAATAGCACAATTGTGCTTAGTCAGCATGAATGTTACCATTTTCCATGCTTTATTCTGAACTTGACACTTTACTGAATTTGTAGATTTCACACACAGCGACAGGAGTGATGAGTAGGGCTTAATGTGTCCTATAATCTTTACTTCATCCATAAATGAGTTGTGAATTTTTTCTTTAAAATCCTCACGGATATGAGACATAATAGATTTTGTTCTTGTGCAGGAAAAAATGTGGATGGAGCTAACATACAGTCTGAGATCATTGTATCATTATGCATCGAACACAGAATTTCCACCCTTCCTTTTTTTGGTGTATAACATAGAAGTGTCAGATGTTGAAAACCAAAAATAACATAGATGTGTCAAATGTTGAAAACCAAAAATGCTCCTGTGGAAAATTCTGGATTTCTGGGCAAGAAATTCTGGGAGATGTGCCAACCAGAGTCAGGTTTTCCTTAGCTAATCCCTTGGCTAGTGACACACTAGAACCCTGTTAATATGGTGATAATTTTGCAACCAGTGTCTGGCCTAGGTTTTGTGCTGCTGGGGGACTTGTGTTTGCTGCTGTTACTATAAAGACTCAAAAGTCCATAGTAGCTCAGACCTGCTCTCGATTAATGACATTAGTGTAATGAAATCCTCCCAAATATATTCATAGCCCTTGTAGAGAAGATCACTGATCTCCTGCCCCCCCTCCCATTATGGCTGAGTATCGAGTCATGTTTTTCCTGCCAGTTTTCAAATTCCCCAGGATACAGTTTAGAATGTCTGACAGGAACATGGAGGGAAACCAGGCTTAATGTAGTGTAATTTAACTTGTATTTAATTTATATTGTAATTTTAAGTTGTGAACCGCCCTGAGATCTGCGGATGCAGGGCAGTATACAAATGTAATAAATAATAATTATTATAATTTGCCCCCAAAATGGCCCATCTCGGCTTTATCCAAGGCTGGTTTAATTTCATAACAAATGCCAATATTCCAGAAAATGAAGATCATTTTATATTGTTTCATTGGTAACATAAGAGGAAAAAATATATTATTATTTGTACTTAATCTATGACAGAATACAAGTCTAGCTTTTAAGATTTTCATAAGATGGCTAATTTTGCCATCTTCATGTTTGGTTTCTAAAGTGTATAGCTTTCTCTTAAACTTTCAAAAGCAAGTACGGTAGCTGTTTTATGTACACTTGTTAGAGATCTGGATAGCCAGTTGACTTGGATCTAATTGATGTCTGCATTGCAGTTAAGACTTTTCATGTATGGGACTCTTTGACGGATAAGTTACGGTAAGTATCCATTATTCAGGATTTTCTAGAATGTATCCATACATCAAGTCAGATCTTCAAAAAGCTATTTGGATGAAATCGCCATAGCTCCTTAGTGGAACACCTTTGCAGAATTAAGATTCAATGTAATGCCCTCTGGCCTTAATAAAACAATAGCCTTGGAACAATATTACCCCACTTACTCATCCAGTACAACAGGACTAGAGAGTGCTCTGGACACCCCTTGAGATTCACCTGCTATAATGGCAGAATCAAGATCCCAGTGGATGCAAGTGATTTTGTCCTCAAAATGATTTACAACCAAGCCACAGCAAGATACATTACTTCAGCATTCCTGCTCTAGAAAGCCCCTGATTCTATATCTGAGGGACACCCCTAGAATATAGTGTTAGAGGAAAAGAAAAACCTCTCTCCATAGATCGGAGATAAATATACAACAAGACAAATTGTTTTTTGTTTGATCAGCCATAGAAAGGATGGACTGCATTACGCTTTGTACCCTTACTTTTTCTTTGTTTTTATGCAAAATTTTGAGATATCTTAAGAACAAATGTGCATTTTTGATAAAGGCCAGATGTAGGGAACCATTTCCCTGCTCTGTTGGGAGCTGCAAACTAATGCTGGGCAGAGTTGCAGCCGGTGGAGAATGGGGCTGGACCTAAGGCAGGCAGGGCCACCATGATTGTTTACTTCTCCCATCCTCCTTCCTCTTCTTCCACCTTCTGCAGCCTACTGGAGAAGGGATAGATTGCTCTAGCTGGAGATATTGCCTGTTCAAAGGGCTCCACCCCTTTCTCCAAGCTTCGCTCCCCTGCATAGAATTAGGCCAAGGGTTGAGGACCATTGTGCAAGTTAATCTATTAATTTCAAATAAAAAAAAAAAATGAGTGGAAGCTATATCAAGAACTCAGACCCTGGCGGTAGTTCTTGTTCAATGCTCCACACACCTCTCCTTTCAGCAACCTCCCATCAAATATACTGTGGCACACATGCACATAGTTACTGTGGCACATAGGTACATTTATGCAATTATGCACATACAGCATTTGAGATAAAATAATTGAAAACAGAAGCCTGCCCTTCTGGGATGATGAAGTGCATATGTAAGGAAACCTTGTGAATATTTGTACCAGGATAGTTAATAGATGGGGGTAGGGGGAGGAAAGGAAAGGAAAGGAAATTCTGTGACAGGTACCATTGTAGACACAATTTGGTAACAGCCTGTAGTAAGAACATGACAAGTTACAATTGACCTTGAGTGCCTTTCCAAAGCATATGGTCCCATGGTATTGCACTTGTTGCTGGGAAAGTAGCCTCAATTTCAGGCCATTTATACTTGGGTGTTTTAAAAGGGGTAGGGCATGTTCATAGTTTCCACACCCATGACCCCTGCTCTGCACAGACATATATCTTCATTAAATCCGTTGGAATACAGACCTGGGGTAAATCAAAGCAAGCTTTCTTTCGTTGGTTGCAAATCATAGAATGGAAGCTGCGCTGAAAACAATTGGGGTGCAGATCAGGAATTATTACTACAGGGCACAGTGAAGAAAAGAACAAGAGAAGACAAAAACAGAAATTTCAAAGAACAGAAGCTTTGGGGGCAGAAGAGGTTAACAGTAGGGAGAAAGAAAAGGAGATACGAAATAAGGCTGAACCTGACCCAGAGTAGATTAAATAGAAATAAAGTGTAGCTGTGGTAGTGGGAACAGTGTGGAAAATATAAGAAAATGGGGGGGGGGGTGCCAGGAAAAGGAATTTAAGAAGAATTTATTTTGAGTACAGTACTTTGCTTTTTGCCTCTGCACAAATTCCATGCTTCTTGTTTATGAAATAGTCTAAACTCTTCCTGGCAGTGGGTTGTAGCCAGTGAAACTAAATGAGGGTGAGTGGGAACCCTCCCAGCCAAAGCCCTCTTAGCTCCACGAGGCAGGAATCACAAATACATTTACTGGAGCATAAACTCCTGTATTGAAAACTGGGGTTACTTGTAATAAACATACTTGGGATTGCACTACATGTCCAGCTTCTGTACCTGAAAAAGCAATTTTGTTAGCCATATTGATACATACGTATATTGATGTATATGCAGAGGTATCATCATTTTATTTGTACTAGCTCAGTTAGCTTTTGATCTAGAGGGCTCAGTGGTGAACCCTACTTGTGCAGCAAGGCTTCTGACTTTTTCAGGAAACAAATCCTCCAATCATCTTTTAAAAAAAGTTTCTAGAGAGGTCAATGGGAGCATTAAGAGCTGCAGCAAAGACAGGAAGAATGATGGCGGTGGAGTTCCACAAGCTCTTACATGTACCTAATAATTTTTTTCTTTGCGGTACATCTCTTCATTGTTGTTAAGGGCCACTGTAGATGCTGAATGCGTTAATCTGATTCTGACTATTTGTGCATGTGCAAGCACTAAAAGCAGCTATTATCAAGATACCTTGGCTTGTGGAGGGGGAAGGGGAGCACCTGTGTTAGAAGGGGTTAATCCTCCCATTGCTGATGCCCCAATGCAAATGCCCCCCCGGGGGGGGGGCTGATCCCTCTCCTGCCTGTTCAACTACTCCCTTAACACAGGCATGCTAAGGAGCTGTTGCTAAAAGCCCTAGAATTTTGTGGGATGGAGGTAATCTCTAGCACATATATTCCCATAGTACTGTTGCAGCCTTGAGAGTTAAGTGTAAGTTGTATTGAAATTTTAAAAGGATGTCAACCTGAATATAATTACAAAATGAAATGCATCTTCCATAAGCTTATATGAAATAAGTCCAAGCGATATGGGCTGTATGTTTGTATTTGACAAATGGCACATTGATTCAAGCACAACATTTTTGCAGTGAACATGAATTTACATTGTTGGCACTGAACATTGTTTTTCCTTCACTTATTTTTCATAATTATTTTCAAGAGGCTGAATGCAACAGATCTTAATTCTCATGTCTTTTCCCCTTTAGTACTATTTGAATAAAATGGAATACCTATTAAATGCCAACATGTACAGTGCATTTCTAAGATAGTCTTTCAACGCAGCAAAGCTCAATTATCATTATGCAATTTAAATCTCTCATAAAAATGAATTTAATGCTTTTGCAACTAATAACTATGCAAATAAAGTTGTTTCCATTCCACTTAACACAATTAAAATTCTCAGCAAGTTAAATATATTGAATTGTTTATCTATGGAGAGACATGTAGGACACCAATTAAGTTTACACGGATAAATGCAGATTTGTGTTTTGTGAATGTCAAGTTGACAGAAGCTTAATATTGTAAAAAGGGCTAATCAACACAGAATATGTTTAGTGTCAGTAAATATTTACACTGAAGAATGTTTCCCATGAATGATGAGGTACAACAGTCAGCTTATTCTGAATTTTACTAATTAAATTCTATGACTTGCAGTTCACCACATTCATACCATTTATGTATAGTTTTTTAAAATGTGTATGATTCCATGATAAATATAAAGACTCCGGTGATAAAGGACATATGGGCAAATCTCTTCATTCCTCCCCCTCTTTCCCCCATTATTTAAAGTTGTTGATAAATTGTTGCTTCAGTTCTGTTTTGGAGATAGGAGATTAAACATTTTGGTAGTTTGTACTGACTGTTTGAGGCCTTTTTTTGGCAGTCCTCTGCAACATTTGATGCCCCCCATAGCCCTTGTGCTGCCTTCCCCAAGCTGGGTGAGGTGCTGGGCTTTGGGAAGAAGGAGTGAGGGCTCTGTCAGGGTACTTGAATCTTCCCACCTCTGTCCAAAAGCCTAGTTAGTGTTTTTCCAGCTTTGGGAAGGAGGTGCTAGAACGGGCATCCCCAGACTTCAGCCCTCCAGATGTTTTGGACTACAATTCCCATCTTCCCCAACCACTGGTCCTGTTAGCTAGGGATCATGGGAGTTGTAGCCCAAAACATCTGGAGGGCCGCAGTTTGGGGATGCCTGTGCTAGAGTCCCCAAGCCTTGCTTAGTTGGTTTTGGGAAGGCAGCGTGACAAAACAGTGTGCTGCCCGCGGGTTCAGTGTTGAAGTGTTCTTGCGGCCCACTTGGTAAGAAAAGTTGGGGCGCCCTGGTCTAGTGCATTAGGAGTGATTGGGACTAGGGAAGTAGGAATGCCCTACTCAAAGCTTGTATTGGTGGTTACCAGCTATGGCCACAGAACAGCCAGCGGGAAAATGTGTATTAAATTTTTGAAAGATGGTGTCTACCTTGTCCCCTCACCAACATTCCTTCTCCAACTAATCTATTCTCTTGTGAATTTGTCGGATTATGATTATTTTCCTGTCTAGTGAGTGGTTTTTTGGTTTTTTCCCCTATTTTGTTAGGGTTGTTTTACAGGTTATTGTGTGTCTCTTGTTGTAATGTATTGTTCTTTTGTACTGAATTTATGTCATGCTTCATGGTTTTAAAACTTGTACGTGCTTGGAGACTGTCAAATAACTAATAAATTGATTAAATGAGAGAGAGAGAGAGAGAGAGAGAGAGAGAGAGAGAGAGAGAGAGAGAGAGAGAGAGAGAGAGAGACCTTATACTGTGTGGAATAAAAAAAAAAGGAAGAGAATGTTTACCATGCAAATCCAAGCTTTTGTGTCCACCATCCCGATTACCCAGGCAAATTTGTGTGTGTCCCATCTGCTTCTTGGGACATAGAACAAATCTGCAACATCATTCTTATTTTCTGTCCCCCCCCCCCCCCCACTTTTGGCATTGTGTATGAACACTACAGAAGTTACAGATTTCATTATGTTTCCAGTTTTTGTGGCTTTGGTCTCAGCTGCTTGGATTACCAAATGTGGTACAGAAGGAAATATCATTGCACGATGGATGTAATATATAGTTCAATGCGCATGGAGACTGGCCTCTGTTTGATCCTGTGAGAATGTGGGGTTAATGTCTGGCTGGTGTTTTGGAAGCAGCAGGTAGCCAAGAGTAAACTCCTATAGGGGTCCAGATTTCTGTAGCCTCATAGTTATTCACACAGATGGGGGATACCTTGTGAACTTTCACTGAGGTCAAGCTAAACTGCAAATCATACTTTGAAATTTCTGAAGTCTTAGGAGCGTTGTGATTGAGGCTATAGCACCACGGCTTTCAAGTCTTTTGGTGGAGTAGGTTTGCTTAAGCCTCCCAAATTAGGTGTTAGAAATAGCTTAAGATAGACTTGTGAGCTCTTATGGAAAAGGAAAATTGCATGTTAAAGTGCTTATTTACATTTTCAAGATACTACCGTGTTTCTCTGAAAATTAGACACATTTATTTTTCCTCAACAAAACCATACTATGGCTTATTTTCAAGGGGTGTCTTATTTTTTATTAAGTATGGTACAGTTTAACCTACAAGGTTAAACTGCCTATCACCCATGGCTTATTTTCGGGATATGGCTTATATTCCTTTAATGCTTAAAAATCCTGCTATGGCTTATTTTATGGCTATGTCTTATTTTCGGAGAAACAGGGTAGGTCCTATGGATTGCAGGAACTTCTGATTTCTCTCCACATAGTTTGGGATGAATAAAAATAATACTTGATTTTAGTTCTTGGGGCAATCAATAGAAAAAGAGATCTCTGTCATTAGTCACCAGCTATCATATCACCAGGGATCTTACAGCAATTTGGTCAAGAAATAAAAAAGTGGATTGTGTTTTTTAGCATTTAATCAGTCTGGGAACGTGTGGCAGTATGTGCGTAACTGCTGAATTTGCACTCAGGAAACAAATATGTATTGCAGTATTTTCATCAGTGGCTTTTTGTATTTACAAGTGAAATATCTATACAGTATATTACTTCCTTAATCTTACATGTTTGTCTGGGAATTTTTGTTACCTTGAATGTGGATTATGTTTGATTCAATGGTTTTCAAAGTTATTTTGAATGCAGAGTCTAGTTACAAATATTTTACTGCAGTTGACATGGGAATGTGAGTTTCAAAGTTAACAGGTGGTTCATAGACTGACTTAGCTTAATCATATGCCCAGCATCTTACAATATAACTAGTTTTGAAGTGTTCATTGTTTAAGAATTAGTTCTTAAGCTGTATCAGTAAGATGTATAGGCTGTGTCTCAGTGTTTCAGGGGGAAGAACAACATAAAAGAACAATAACAATAATATCACAATATAGGAGAAAATGACTTTGAAATGTTTCAGCCCAAAGTGAACACAGAAAGACTGTTCATAGTCCTCAAGAAGAGGAACAGAAAGCCTAAATATCCTTTTCTGTTCTGACATGTAGAATTCTGTCCAGTGATACTGTTTCTATTACAGAAAAAGCTTAGGCAGATTAAAGAGTTGTGCAACTTGGCTATGTGCACCATTTAAATATTTGTTGTGTGCAACTGTAACATTTTGCATCTGGATTTTTCATTATTGCTAGGGTGCTCTGAGTTGTCCACCTACCCCAAACACCAGCACTCCAAATATCCCTGCAGAGCATGTCCGTTCTATTCCAGGTACCCTTTGTTATTTCAGCATTCAGTAATCTAAGATGTCTAAATATTACTGTGCTTCCAGGTGTGGCCCACAATATTGCATTACTACGGGAAGTGATCATCCATCCACGCTTTGTCCAGGGAGACATCAACACAAAATTTCTTCCAGACGTGTATCCTGATGGCTTTAAAGGTTGGTCCTTAATGGAAATGTTAAGTATTTGGCTGGGGGTGGGGTCATGTGAAATTTTTTCCTCTGAAATAGTTTTTAAATTATTCTTTGAACTTGGTTTTTTTGGTCTCCCTAATTTTACTTTTAAAAATAATAGTGTATTTGAAAATTAAAGTAGTGGTTTCCTTCAACTTCCAGGGAGACTAAAATTCAAGTTGGGTTTTTGGAACCCAGTCAATGTTGCTTTGAAGCGAAACATTTTTTTTTCCATAGCAAGATTTGTTGATTTAAGAGAGTGGCCTGGTTCCGAATTCATTCGCAGCTAGTAAAATCTGGCATGCTGTTAATAAATGCTGGCATTCTGTGAAAGCATTGGCTACATTGTGTTTCAGGAATCTATTTCTCATTGGAAGTCTGCATAATGGCAAGTTGGGTACCTATTCAGTCCCAAGGATTTACCAAGAGCTGGAAGAGCACTCCTCATTTATTTCATTTACACTAATAAACCATTTAATTAGTATAATATTGATTGAAAGTGGACTCAGGACATGGCTTTTGGAGACACTTTGAGTATGAGTTAGAAGAATATAGACAAGTAAGAAAAGGTCTTATGAAAGAGAGAATTTACCCTGGCTGGGTTCCAAAAGAAGTTATATCTTGAAAGCAAGGAGAGATTTTATAAGTTTCCCGTATATGCTTCACTTCTGTTGCTGTGGTGATAATTAAATAGTAATCCTATATAATAAAGTGCAAGTGCCTCTGCGTCCAGTCTCTGTGTCCCTGTGTCCACACTACTGCGCATGTGCCTCACGGACACAGGGATTGGGCGCAGAGACACTTGCTCGTGCGCCCAGGACACTCTCACAGCAACTGGCTCTCGCCGAGGCTCCCCGGCCGGGTCCCGCCGTGCCAAGCCTCACATGGCCGCCACCACCCTCCTTCCCCGCCCACCTGCGTTAGCAGCCGCTGCGGCGGGAAGAGTCTGCGGCTCTTTCCCCCACACCTCCGCCTCTCTTTCCTCGGCCGGCTCCCTCAAGCGTCGGCGCTGCCATTGCAGTCGCAGGGAGCTCCGGCACTGCCAGGCCGGAGCCCCGCCTCACGTGAGGGGAGCCTTTGCCTCAGAGTGGAAGGAGGAGGAGAGGGTAAGGAAGTGCGTGGGTATCTTCCTTCCTTCCTTCCTTCCTTCCTTCCTTCCTTCCTTCCTTCCTTCCTTCCTTCCTTCCTTCCTTCCTTCGTTCCTTCCCTATCTCTCTCTCTGCGTCTCCCCTCACCTGCACCTCAGTCCCAGAGGCGGGGAGCCGGAGTCGTCCCCCTCGCTCGCTCGGTCGTGGCTGGCGGCCCGCCCTGCTCCTCGCTGCACCCCGCCGGGCAGGTCTGCTCAGGAGGAAGCGGGCTTCAGAAGGCTGCCTCCCCTTCTCCTCCCAGACGCAGCAGCCGAGCGCAGAGAGGGAGGGAAGGCCGCGGCCCCGCCGCTCCTCTCACATGTTCTAGTGCCCGTTTACTGAATGGGCTGAATGACACTAGTAGTGAATATTTGTTTCACTGTTGAGGTGGAGAATATATTTTTCTCTTCTTAAATTAGTGATTGACTGTCAGGGTGGCCATGAATCCTACTTTATAGTCCTCTATTTGAAGGAATGTCAGAAAGAGATCAGTCCTCTATTGAAGTCTTCCTCTGTTTGAGGGCTGTCTAGTCTGGTTTAACAATAATGAATCATAAGAAGGGAGAGTAGAGATATTGAAGTTGCCCATAAACAGCACCTGTACAGTGGATAGCTCAAAAGTCTTCCCCAATATGGTGGGATGTATTGTATTTCTATTTAAATGATAGCAATTATTTCTACATTTTCCTTTATACGCATTTGCAGGTCCCCCTCCCCATTTGTATACTGTGTTTTGGTGATGCATTTTCTATATTTTGGAAATGTGTGAATGCTGCACAGCTTGGGCTGTGTAACCGAAGCTTTATACCAAGTCATATGTTGTGAAGGAGTGCATCTGTTCAACCATTTTGTCCTTAGCTTTTAAATGGCTTCTTTATGTTTAAAGGCTGCTTTGCCATGGTGTTTAAGAGGTCACAGGAAGTTCAGAAGGGCAGCTCAGGAAAAAGGAACTTAAAAGGGGGTGGGGAATAAAATTATGGGAATTAGAAACTTAAAACAAACTACCAGTATTCTGATTGACTAACAATTGTGGATGAGGGAGCAGTCGTGTATCTAAGTAAAGTGGGCAAGAGCAATGTTAGTGTTGGCAAGTTGGGAAACTCAAGAGAGAGGAAAAAGCTAGAAATCGGAAGGAAGACTCAGATAAGAAGGACGAAAGGCAGAAACAAGAAGACTGGATGCTGCACTGCTAATGCGCTTAGGTTTTATTACAATCAAGCGGTATACAAATCTTGTTAAATAAAATTAAAAATTAAAAATGAGTTATAATGAGCTGAAATTGTGATCATGGCTAATGTAGGGAAAGCCTAGACCAGGGCTACATACATACCATACATTTAAAGCAAAGAATCATGGGAGCTGTAATTTAGCCCTCCCAGACCTGCAGTTCCCAATTTCTTCTGGAAATATCACAACAAGGGTTAAATTGCTGCTTTTCAAAAACCCTTAGTAAAATCTCAATTTGTTACTGGTTCAACCTATATCTGATGCCTTCCTCTTTTCTCCCATTCCTAGCTTCTTTACCATACTACCCACAGTACAGCGAGTTAACTGGTTCAGTAAGTAATGGGGCTTGCCCGATCCACCCTGTGGTCCCTAATTGTTACCCCCAGATCAGGTTGATCTGGGTCTCCTTTGTCCCCATTACAGGGATGCACCCCCAAAGTAATTTAGGGTGTGTGTGTGTGTGTGTGAAGGGTTTTTAAAACTCTGTTTTAAAATAGTGTTGGTAGGGGGTGGGCGCAGCATCAGAACTTCCTGCTTATCAGGAGGGTCTGATCCTGTGTGCTGCTTTTTCTTTAAAAGTGGTTTCTTCTTTGCAGTTTCTCTGCCTTCTTCCCTCTCATGCCTAACAGTCCATCCCCTGACAACCTTGGATGACTCTGCACTGCTCAACCTGACCTGTTACAATCTGGATCTGTCTTGTAGAATCATAGAATTGTAGAGTAGAAAGGGATACTAATGACCATCTAGCCCCAACCCCCAACAATACAGGAATCTCAACTAAAGCAGTGTTTCCCAACCTTGGGTCTCCAACTATTTTGGACTACAATTCCCATCATCCCTAGTTAGCAAGACCAGTGGTCAGGGATGATGGGAATTGTAGTCCGAAAACAGCTGGAGACCCAAGGTTGGGAAACACTGAACTAAAGCATCCATGACAGATGGCCACCTCAACCCAAATAAGGCCCAGATCCAGTGAAAGCACACTGGATGAAAAGGAAATGGGAGCATGTGCACAGTCAAAGTTTCAGAGGTTATAGGGCTATTTAGTTGAGGCAGCCAAAAAAATAAATACTTCCACTTGTTAGGCAAAAGTGAGTACTACAGATGGGGCTATGTTAGCTGGTTTCGTCAACCATCCCTCTCATGGTGAAGGCTACAGCCTGTGGCACCATAAATAGCAGATTATAACATTTTGTAGAACAACAGATTATGATGATCTTCTCTTAACTTCCCAAATATATCGTTTCTATTTTCTCCCATGAGATAGGTTCCTATTCTTAACCCAATAATGTTCCCCTCATGAATTTGTAGAGTACTAATTACCAGTTTACTCATTCTGCTCTTTGTATCAACAGATTTGGTAGCAAGTAATTTACTAAATTGAAGGTATTGGGTGACCCAAATTCATAGTACTGTTAATGAAATGGAAGAAGCTTCCAAAAATATGACTTAGAAACCACTAATTTTGAATCATGGGGTTGTTTTTTTAAGGTTATTGGATTTACAATTTTGAGGTCTACATTTTGTATGGCTGCATAACATCTTTAGGAAACTTCCATTGCATAATATTAATAATAATAATTTATTATTTATATCCTGCCCATCTGGCTGGATTTCCCCAGCCACTCTGGGCGGCTTCCAACAGAAAAATGAAATAAAATAATCTATTAAACATTAAAAAGCCTCCCTAAACAGAGCTGCCTTCAGATGTCTTCTAAAAATCTGGTAGCTGTTTTTCTCTTTGACATCTGATGGGAGGGCGTTCCACAGGGCGGGCGCCACAACCGAGAAGGCCCTCTGCCTAGTTCCCTGCAACTTGGCTTCTCACAATGAGGGAACCGCCAGAAGGCCCTCGGTACTGGACCCCCTATAACATAAGCCCAAGAGGTGTATAAACTTTAAAGAGAGTTCCTCTCTCAAAACTGATTTATATAATGTTTACTAAGTACTGAATAAAAGCTAGGTGCTGTTGAGTACATTGTGTTAATTAAAGATAAAGGTCCTACCTGTATATGTGCATTTTATCACTGTGATTGTCTTCAGGCACAAATATACATATAACTATGGAGACAGTACTGTGTAAACTGGTGGTGAAAGAATGCCGTGATTTCTACTGTGATTACCACAGTAATATTTAGTGCCACCAGACTTGTAGAAATCACTATAAAAGTATGTCTACTTCTACTCCTCACGTATTTTCTGGTTGTGGTTCAGTATAAAGTGAGGTCAAGTAGAGAAAAGCCACCTGGTAATGGACCCATGAAGTGGAGATCCTTCAAATATTAACAATACTATGCAATCAAATAGGAAAATAGGGTGGGCAGAGGTGTGTGTGTGTGGGGGGGGAGTACTAGGTACTGCACCCTCCCAGTTCTGGGTGTGTGAAATCCTGGACCCATTTGTATAAATGGAGCTGTCAGTTTCAGGAATACATTTCTACTGTGCCTTGTTCCTCACTGTGATCAACCATTCCTTTTATGTTCAAAAATATGGTGTCTGATTATGATGCTTTTACTAATAGGCTTGTATAACGCAAAGTACCCATGTGTTAGAAAAAAACCCCCAAAGATTTTTTAAGATTCAAGGATCAATAAAATAAACATTTTTTTTTACAACTTCTTTTAATTCTATGAAATATCTTGACAGCTTTCCTATTAACCTCAGCTGGCAACTTTTAATTAAATTTTTACTTGGAGTGGAGTACTTGACACATGTTCAGGCTAATTTTCAAGTGTATATGTTCCTCATGTGTCAGCTTTCATCAACACAATGCAGCTTTTTTAAAAAGGCATTATTTCTGTTGCTTTGCATGCTGCAGTGACGGATTTTTGATAGGCTTCTGTATAATAAAGTATTGCAAATCCTGTAACTGGTAAGATCCCAAACTTTAAACAGGTGAAGGTTAGAAAGTTTCTACTTTACTCCTCTCCATTCAAGCAAAATACTATGGCAACCTTTTGGTTTGGAAGAGCATCCAAAAAGATAATAGTATACAGTGGTACCTCTGGTTAAGAATTTAATTTGTTCCAGAGGTCCGTTCTTAACCTAAAACTGTTCTTAACCTGAGACACCACTTTAGCTAATGGGGGCTCCTGCTGCTGCCGCACCGCTGGAGCACGATTTCTGTTCTCATCCTGAAGCAAAGTTCTTAACCCGAGGTATTACCGTATTTCTGGGTTAGCAGAGTCTGTACCCTGAAGCGTTTGTAACCCGAGATACCACTGTATTACGACAAAAGTGTTCTCTTAGCTATTAAGGAAATTCCAGTTTACACAGAGGATATTTAATGCAGTGTCTTCCATGTACACATCTGTATTAGAGCCATAGCTCTAAAGGGGAGCTCTAGCCTGTGGCCCAGTAGGCATTTTTCTCAAGCAGGGATGGTCAGGTGGTAGAATCATGCTCACCAGATTCCTTTCCTCCCTCTTATAGTCCTCTTTCGCATATCTTCTAGGCAGGAGAAGAGGCCAAGATCTCAGAGGCAGCAAACAGATTTTTCTTACCAGTGGGTTTCACACTTTTTTCTCTATGGGCCACTTGAAAACAGCCGAATCTTGATGGGCCACTTTATGGATTTTCTGCCTGTTGTAGGAATTGTAATGGGCTAAGCTAGATGTTGTATGGATTTTAATTGCATTTTCGTTGCTTCTTTTATTTCTTGTGCCACGCTTTAGTATGTTACAGGACCCAGAGTAAGTTTGCTCAAGGGCTGATGCTATGGGTAACCATGGCAAAAGCAACACAAGAGCAATTTGGATGCTGCTTACGACCTGGCTCATACTTCTCTCTGAATAACACCCAGAAGCTCCGTAACAGCACAGATGCCTCTTTACATTTCCCAACCTCTCTATCCCACAATCCTGTGATTAGGCCCTGAGACATGTGGCTTCCTACTAGGAACTGTGTGTGCTTTATCAAGTCTTTGCTTTATCAAGTAAAGAACTGAAACCTATGCTGCTTCAAGAGGTTTAGATACCCACCCAAACTTATTACCAGCTGCAGAATGAGTCGCAGTATGCTTTGCAATGCTGTAGTTGCAATCCAGTTCTTCCATTGTACAGTAGTAATGTGCTTGACATTTATTGTCGGTATTGGTTCATTACCAAGTGCTGAAATTTGGTGCTGAAGATGCTTTGTTGCAGAGTACTTCGGAATTTGGATCAAATGTAGATGGTGTTTCTGCTGGGAGTGTCCACTGGGCTAATGGGGGAAAGTTCTGTAAGTGGGGCATGAGAGTGAGGTAAACTGGAGACCCAGATATCTAAAAGACTGCCTACTCCTAATCAAACCTGCTTTCAGATGAAGACCTACTTAGAGGCACATTTTAAGTTCTCCTGCCTTCTGAGGTGAGGTGGGTAATCATCGTGGACATAGACCTCTTAGTGGTAGTACCCAACATTTGGAATTCTCTCTTCAGGGAGGAATACCAAGTGTCAGGCAAATATCTCTTTATTTTTTTTAGGCTTCTAAAACATTTAAATTTGATTGCTACTGGTTTTTACACCTTTTTTTTCTTTCTTGTAATTTATGTTTTGTCCATTTTTTAAGCTGCCCTAAAAATTATTGCTGAACTGAAGGGCAGGGTATGAAATCTTATAAAAATGCTTCTGATGCATATTACAGTTTTGAAAATTGATTTTGAAATCTTAGGACACACGTTGAAGGACTCTGAAAAAAGGGAGCTACTGGTAACAGCGGCGTCTTTGTATGTGTTTGAACGACTTAGATCACAGAGATTTCTGGGAACTCCAAGGTAAGTTTGTGTGTAGAAAGTCATGTACACTGACTCACTTTATTAATGGTTAAGGTAGGTAGCCGTGTTGGTCTGACGCAGTCAAAATAAATTAAAAAATTGTCCAATAGCACCTTAGAAACCAAATAAGTTTGTTCTGGATATAAGCTTTTGTGTGCATGCACACTTATTCAGATTTACATTTATTAATGGTGCTTTTGCATAGACAGAGGAACTGATCAGAATTTGCAAGATTTCATAACCCGCCCCCCCCTCCCGGAATCCTACTGATGCAATAAGACTTTTTTCTTTCCTTTTTGAAAATAAAAAGTGTACCTAACCCTGTACCACCAGTTACCAAATTATTTTAAATAGGCGACCATTTCCCGCTTGAAATGATTTTGGCGTTAAAGGTAGCATAGACATAGACCAGGATACAGAAGATCATACAACTAGTTCCACTTGTCCAACAACTTGCTTGTGCTTCCCAGACAGCAGTCAATCTCTGGCAATCTGCTGCTGAAATTCAAAATTTCAGGGACAGTTTGTGATGATGTCATGTGAGCCTGATATTCAAAGAAAAAAGTTTTGAGATTTTACTAGATGTGTGCAAAACCTTGAATGTATGTAAATTAACTGTTTCAACCCTAATCATAGTGACAGGGTGAGTTGTGCTCATGAAAAGATCCCTTTGGTTAGTGGGAAATGAAAAATTCACCTGAAAATTTGCTTTATTGATGGCAAGAAAGATTAGTGACCATGCCGTAGGCCAGGGGTCCCCAGACCGGCCCGGGGGCCGGATGCAGCCCAATTAGCCTGCCAATCCGGCCCGCGACGACCCCCGCTGCCCGCCGCTGCCGCCCGCTCTTACGGTGCGCAGTGCGGCAGCGCTCTTCCGGGTTGGGAAAAAAGCGCCAAAAATCCTTTGTGCGCATGTGTATGGGCCTCTCCCGACCCGGAAGAAGTCATTTCTGGTGCACTTCCGGGTCGGGGGAGGCCCACGCGCATGCGCACAACGGATTTTTGGCGCTTTTCCCACCCTGGAAGCGCGCCGCCGCGCCAGTAAGCACCCGTGCGCATGCGCACGGGCGCGCACTCCCCCGCCCGCCGGCCCGCACAGGCGCACGCTCCCCCCGCCCTTCGGCCCGCCGCGCGATCGGCGCGGTGGGAACCGGCCCAAACACCGGTAAGTCTGGGGACCCCTGCCGTAGGCCATACTGACACATAATGCTAAGCCGTAGTTTATAGAGAAGTCTGAATGAATGTGAGTAAAGTGTTGGGCTCAAACACCTCCCCTCCTGTCTCCTTATCTAGCACGGCAGAGCTTAGTTTCGTTTTTGTAGAAACCTGGCCTGGTTTTACATTCGAACCAAAGACCCTGGTTTAAAACCAAATCTGATTCCATTAACCATCGGTCATGAAGCTGGATTGTTAAACAAAGCAGTTTTTTGTTTTTTAAAAAACAGCATCCCTAATTCAAGCACAGCACTTGTGATTTAACAGAATAGCCTATAAAGGGGGACCCCCCCCCAAATTCCAAAATACAAATATTGCTATATAATAAATACACAATATTTTGTAATGCAAACCCTCTAGGCATATAGGAAAATATAGCCTCCCTTATTATCTTATTTCAGTTATTTCCTGTGGGAAGAAAGCATGACCTCTCTAACTATAAGAGCATTAGCCACCTCTGTTGGACACCATGAAAGGGTTTACTTAAGTCGATATTGTGTCAGATACGCTTACCTTCTTCACCTTGCTCTCTTAGTTGTGCTTTGCAACTTTTGTCCTGAGTCAAGTGTGATAAGTATTGGAGAACTGGCAGTTCTTGTTTGTGTTCCAGGCCAAATATCAAGCTTTTCCAATATAGTGAATTTTGAACGATTTGTTTACTTTTTGTTGAGCAAGCTATGCTCTCAGTTTGCTTTGTTGATAATAGCTATAACATTTCCTAATGAAAGCAGACTAGCAGACAAAACCTTAGGATTGCCAGGCCTATCATTTGGTCTCATCTGTCAGGAAGAAAATCCACTTACATTCAAGTTGTTTGTGTTGCATGCACAACAGGAAAAAAAATCCGGTGATGGAGATCTCTGACCCCCCCTTTTGTGATTATACTCCATTGTCTGCCTCCTCTTATGTCAGAAAATCTTGTTGATAATGAACCTAAACCTATCTCTCTGCAATTTAAACCCATTTACCTTTTGGTCTGTCCTCAGTGATTATGACAAGTAATAACGTTTTTCTGATTTTTTACTAAAAGGGTTCTTAAAAAATAAAAAATTGCAGATAAATGGCTGCAACTTTCTGCAGAAAAAGAAAACCTGCTAAGGTATATCAACCCTTAACATGTGCTTGTACCATGATACATATCTGATTCTGCATTGGAGAAGGTGTCTGTTTGTCTAACCAATGGAGGACTAAAGGACATAGTTAGCATTAGTTACTGTAAGTCTGCTTTGCACAGAAATCTCTAAATGTCAGAGGGGTTCTGCTTCAGAATACCAGTTGCTGGAAACTGCACTCGGGTCCTGCTAGTGGGCTTCCCCATAGCATCTAGTTAGCCATTGTGAGAAGAGGATGCTGCACTTGACGGACCACTTTCTGATCCAGCAGGATCTTCTTCTGTCCTCATTAATGATTTGTAATGTGTATTGCTTTTATAACCATTTTTGTGTGTGTAAACCTTGGGGAACTGTAACAATAACCCAATTGCAAAATTTTCTTTGGCCAGTGAAGCTGATTTATCAACAAAAACAATACACAATTGATTTTCTCAGAAAAATTAGTGGAGTTGAAAACAACAGCAGGCTTTATAACTGCTGCTGACTTTTGCTCCACCTGATTGTTATTGGCTTGTGGGGCATTGTGCACTGTGATTTGGGTGACTCATTGGAATGGGTGGCAGCCATAGGGGCGATTGTCTCTTTCTTGTCTTTTACTACTTCTCTGCTACCTCACATTCCTTTACCACCTCCACCCCTTGGCCCAACCGTACAGTAACATCAGTGGTGGAGCTGGGAAGGGTCAGCGGAGGACCATGCTGGATGTGCAGTTGGTTGAGGTGAGGGCAGTGTGTAAAGGTGGCTCTGGCCTCGACTTCAGTTCTTTTGAATTTAGTGGGGGAAATCTGGTTGCATGCTAAAAAAAGGTGTTTACCGTCATTAGGGTGTCTTTTTTTAAAAAAATATACTTTATTGTTTAAAAAATTACTAAACATAACATAAGGGTGTCTATTGCAATTATGGTGAGAGAAGTGTGTATTTTTGCTTCCTATTAATTCAGTTTGGAACTTTTTTAAAAAAACATTTTTATTTGATCAGTTTTAAAGGTAGCTTTTCAAGCATTCTTTTTCTTAGGAAAAATTGCAGCAGATTTCTCTTTTCTAAGTAATTATCTAAATGCTTGATATCACGTGGGTCAATATGATAATAGGCTTCTTGGATAACAGGGGCACAGATTTCTTATAGGAAGTAGCTGTGAATATATATTGCACTGTTTTGAACCATTATACGTAGCATTTACCTTATATATTCGATAGGTTGGTTTACTATCAAGTGGGTGCCACCCATTGCTTCGTCATTTTTACATTAGGCGATAAAACAACAATCCTACGGTTATCATGATGTCAGAATATGATACAGTTTCCAGTGGACATAGTTTGGCTTCAGAGAATCTAGCTTGTTTGGCGTAGCCAAGATCTCTCAATCTAAAAGTGATGTTCAACTAATGGGAGTCTTTATTTTCATTAGTAGTTTGGACGGGGGAATAGGAGAGCAAGTGCTCCAGGTGTGGCCCTCTCTTGGGTCTACTAATGTAATGTTTACACTTCTAAAGCCGATTGCCTACAGCACTTCCTATGTGTTGCTTGTGTTGGCTGCAAAGCTTATTTTCCTAATTTCTCTATTGGTTTTGGCCTCCCATCATTCATAGCTTGGAAAAATCCACGGTTTGCTGCATGCCTGTATTACCCGATGTAGCATGCTTGAGGAAAAATTGGCTCTGTGTTTAATAAAACGAGGACATTTTAAACCTTTGTCCTTTTAAAGACAAAGGAACTTGCCATTGAGAGGCCTCGTCTGCGTTGTCTGCTCCCACACCTCTCTGGCATGCTTTTGTAATGTTGGAATATTTTTTTGAATTGTAAAATGGAGCTAATAGATGCCTCTCTTAAAGTATCTTCAGAATATTTTTTTAAAAAGATTGTAAATTGCATTCAGCAATTCAAACAGAGATCACTGAAATGAAAAATATTAAATGTAAATACATAATGTATTTGAAATAGCCACAGTTATATTGTTATCCCCATGAGCCTTTGCATTTCTGCACCCATAACACTTTCACAATAGTTTATCTGAATATTTTTAGATTCATCATTACCATTATGTGAACAGTTGTGTTACGGTTTCAAATTAGCTTTAAGTGAATGGTGATTATAATATATATTTATTGGGGCAAAGAGAATGGGAAGGAACACAAATTTTTGGAATGTAATTTTAATAGAATAAAAACAGGCTAACAGAACAAATGATGCAAAATTCAGGATGTGTCATTTAATAATAATTAGGATTTATGTACAAAGACTTCACACCATCACAGTAATTCTTTCATAACATTCATGTGTGGTTGTGGTGGAGACATAAGAGTGTAGCCTATTATGTTTATTGAAATATCATGTAAGCCTGTGCTTAGACTCTATCTCTATTGGTGAACCGGCCTGCATTTCTAAGCAGCGGTAGGGCAAGCCGATCGGGCACTTGGAGCAGCACACATGCCCTGCGCCCAGGGGTGGGGCCAGTCACTCACGGACCAGGGCCAGCTGGAGTAGGACACTCCGTGGGACATCTGAGGAGTCTGCCTACCTCCTCCCACTCAGCCGCCCTACAGCTGAGGGGGAGGCGGTGGGTGGATTATTTGGGGCAACACGGAGCATGCGGGCACTCAAGCCACCGCGTCACTCCCAGGAGAGACGCGTGGCTTGGGCTCGCTGCAGGCCCTGTAGTGAGTTCCGCCTGGCATTTTGTCACCCCCTCAGTGGTGATACCCAGGGCAGACCACACCCACTGCACCTCCTTTCCTCTGTCCCTGTCTCTAAGGATATGGTTGCAAGCGGCTATCATTTCTGGTCTGCTCATTCCACCCAAGACACCAAATGTGCATTGGCCAGTACAAACCTAGAGGTGTCCTAACCTTAATCCATTGAACTGTTCCTAAACAAGGATATGCCATTTTATTTCTTAACCAGATCAAATATTAGAAGCTAGAAGGGGTAAGGACTCCCCAAAGGAACCAGATATTTCTCAGGAAGGTCAAAAGTGTGACTCACCTATTTGGAGCAAAAATAAAAAATTCCTTCAGTAGCACCTTAAAGACCAACTAAGTTTTTATTTTGGTATGAGCTTTCGTGTGCATGCACACTTCTTCAGATACACTTGAAACAGAAGCGTCAGACCCTTATATATACAGAGGGTGGTGGTGGGTGGGGGGGAATGGGTGATGGGCTGATGGGAGTGGTAAACCTGTAGATGGCTGTTAACGACTGCTGATGGCTGCAATTCGTCCTGCGGGGGAAAAGCAAGGGCTGAGGCGCTAAAGAAAGCTTGATCATGCATAATGAGATAAGAATCCAATGTCTTTATTTATCCCAGGTGGCTCCATGGTTTTAAGCTTGGTAATGAGTTCCAATTCAGCAACTTCTCTTTCCAGTCTGTTCCTGAAATTTTTCTGTAATAAAACAGCTGCTTTGAGATCTTGTATAGAATGTCCTGGGAGATTGAAGTGTGCTCCTACTGGTTTTTCTGTCATGTGGTTCCTGATGTCAGATTTATTTGGTTTATGGTTGAAATGAGATGTTAATCAGGGATTTACACTTACACTTTTACACTTACACTTACACTTTAGTTAATAAGCTTTCTGTTGCATTTGATAATTAGTATATTCAAAGCAGAGGTTTGTAAATTTTGATTCAAGTTAGAGAAAATGCACAGGACACTAGGCTCTCAAGCTGTACCTTATAGTTCCCCTTCTTTGCATGTTACAAAGGTATGGTTTAATCCAGGGGTGGGCAACCAATGACTATTATGATGTTGGATTTCTGCTTCTATCATTTGGAGCCAGCATGAGAAATAGTCAGGGAAGACAGGAGTTGTAGTCTAGCAACATCTGAAGGAACACAATTTCCCAGTCTCTAATTTAAGGGGTCCTAAGGTTTGGGCCTGGTACCTCTACAACCCTTGTCTCTGTGGCCCAAGATTTATCTTTCATGAATTTTTTGCCACTGTTAAACTGAAAACTCTATAAACACATTGCTTTTATTATTTAATGCAATGGCTGTCTTGCATGCAACAGTTTTCTATTGTGCTGTCACTAACTGCGATGTTTATGGTTCTCTTGGGATGAGAGAAAGGTGAGTATTGAGCTCTAGCCTTTGCCACGAGTACGGCTAAGTGTTCCATTCTTCATCAGTTTCACTGATGGCTTACATCTTATCACTCTATAAAACCATACAATAAAAATTTAATTAACTAAAACATCAACCAAACTACAGCAAAAAATAAAATGAGGATACAGCAGACTGCCACTAGCTGAGCATTTACTCAGCTGTTCACATGTTCAGTTGTTGAGCATTTTTTACTGCAGAGCCTCTTGAACCTTGAAACACATCAGAGATAAGGACGAGTCCATTTTGTGCTTATTTAAAAGGAGTTGGGAGAAATAGTTGGTTGCTCGTAATTTCTAGGTGTGCGTACTGTTTTTAGATCTCTAGTATGTTTGCTTCATTTGGCCAGGATACTTTCCTTGCCCAAGGACTGAAGCATGGATAAAGGATTTTAAAAAATAAAAATAAATAAAACCTTTTGTTTGGTCTGGACAGTTGACCCCCATGTGATGTCATACTGTAAAGTGTTTTTGAAGCTTTCAATTTTATTTTATTTTTTTAAACTTTCAAAAATGTGGCATGTGATTTGAAAGAAAGGGAAGTCTTAAGAGTCCTTTGGTTCATGGAACTAGTTCTGTGGCGTTTTGGATCCTGGTTGCTAAGGAAGAGAGTTTTGTATACAAGTTTTCATATGCATATTTGTAGGTGGGGGGTTGCAATTCTGAATATGAATCTTTCCTTTGATTCTGCTGCAGGAGCTGGATGGGACATTATTGTTAGAGTACTCCTCTGCTCCCTGCAATGATTCCTAAAGCTCTTGCACACTTCATCAGTATTATTGTAGTTCTTTGGCTGCAGGATATTTGGCAGCTGTTGCACCCCACTGGCAAATCCTATTCATACTTCTTTTCTATTCACCATTGCCATTGGAGAATTGATTTCTCCCTCCTCTGCTCTAACCTTTCCCAATTCATTTTGGATTGTTCAATGTGAAACATTTTAATTTCATATCATACAGCCATTCAGCTTGCAGCCTTTTTCCTTTCCTTTTTTTTAACTTGTCACTAGGGAAACAGCATAGCATGCTTCCTAAGCAATCAAGTTTTTATTTCACATGCTTAATGTTGCATTAAGCGTTTGCATTTTTGTTTAACCCCCTTAAATACTTTAAACAGTGGGTATGTTTTGCAAACTAATGTAATTTCAGTACTACGACTTTTCAGAAATGTTACCTTTTAAAATGTCAAGAGATTCATCAGCAAAATCAGAAATTGTCAACATGAATAATATTCTTCCTGTAAAATAAACAACTTCTAGATAGTATATTTTACACTTCATGTTTAAAATTAACAGTGCAATCCTATACATGTCTGCTCATACGTAAGCACCACTAGTGGACTTACTCACAAGTAAATGTGTATAGAAATGTAGCCTAAATTTGTTTAGATGAGCCACATAGCCATCAGTGCAGACTAATGTTGAGCTTGGAAATCTGAAACAAAAAATATTATTCACCAGCTCATTAGTGGATACCTTATATGTAAAAATGTCATTCAGTTCACATTTATTATATTTGTAAAAATAAGTTTTATAATTCAGAGATGTTCAACTTCTTCCTTCCACTTTACCACAATTACTCCTAGTTTCCCTTAAAATACATATTTCAAAATGGTCTTTTTGTTTCTAAATGCTAAAGTTACTACTTTATATCTTGCAGGCAAGACCATAATATTCCTTTTTTGCTAATCTGGGTAAAATAATGTTGCTACAATGCAAGAAAACTATAGTGTCATTCACGAAGTTTGAACTTGTAACATTGTTAAACAAATTCTTTTGAAAAAACCTTCTGCCTTGAAAAATAATATATGTGATATTGCAGTGCTAGTTTGCTTTAATTACTTGCTCTTTTTCTATATTAATTTAAGAGAACAATTGTCTTTCGATGATCCAGTTGCTTTATTGATACAGCCGAATGCATTTACAGGCTTTGTTTAAATAATTTTCTACACACCATTCTGTCAATAATAGGCTTTAAAGGCCGTTTCTTCTGTTAATTTCCAAGCCTTCTTTCATTTGCTCCTTGTTGTAAGTTAGAGTGAAAGCTACTTTAGGCGATTCTCTGCCAAAATGTGGTTTGGCAAGGGTTTATGACTGAATTTGGCCCAAAAGAGTCAAACATATGGTAGCAGTTAATTTACTGGTACTCCTATCCTCCTGAGAACTCCTCCCGAGAGCATACTACATTTTTATCTAACCTGCTCTAACTGAACAAGCTATTGGTCTAAAAGGTGATATGCCAGTATAGAAGGAGACCTTTAGGTAAAACTTATGTTCAGGACAGTCGTCCATATTAATTAAAGAAGCACAAAACATGCACAATCCTTAAAAACAAACAAACCAAGGCAGGTCATCCCAGTGTTATTACCTATCCCCTTGAGACTTTGCAAACTTAATTTCAGCTTTAAGCATAAAACTAGATACAGAGCTAAGCAAACACCCCTCTTTACCCTGTTTCCCCTTTTTTAATACGTAGTCAGAAAGTAAGCCATGGCAGGGTTTTTAAGCATTTGAGAAATATAAGACATACCCCCAAAATAAGCCATACTTCCGCTCCGCGGAAACCAACCCCCACAGGCACCTCCACTCACAGAGTCACTCCATGCAGCTGGCACTGCAGGAGCGCGATCAGCTCTGAAGTGGTGCTCCAAGAGCTCCGCTTAACAGCTGATCGCGCTCCCACCTTGCTGGCTGCATTCCCGCGCTCCGCCTTCTCGTCCATCGCCGCCCTGCCGCTTCTGTGCTTGTCGCCACCGCTGGGCTCATTGCTTCTTCCTTGCCTGGCCTGGCCAAGGAGCTTGGAGCGCCCTGCAGCGGCAGGCGGAGCGCCTGAGCCAGCGGCCTCTGCCTGGCCCGGCCTAGGATGCCTGCTGCCCCGCCACCCGGAACCAGTGGCTGCTGCAGCGCCGAGCACTCAAGAGAACCGAGCAGCGCCCTGAGCCAGCACCCTGAGCTGTAAAAACTGTACCGGTAATAAAAAAAAATAAGACATCCCACCGAAAGTAAGCCACCCTGTGTTTTTTTGAGGAAAAAAAGTTATAAGACGGTGTCTTAAAAAAGGGGAAAGACGGTATGTGTGTTTGTCTGTAAATGCTTACACACAGAGATACTTTCTGTCAAGGATGAGCTCAAGTCAGCTGTTGTGCTGCCAGTTATTTTCTGCAGGTGCCTGTGGTCACATACGCTGCTTTTCACATGGAAACTGTCTCCTGCAGCAGTTCACCCCAGTTACAATTTTGCACGTGGCAGGTACTTTACGCATATGATAGTAAGACCCAAGCTTACGAACGAAAAGAAAGACAAGTCACATAAGGGAAAGGGAAGTAGAGGGGGGAGATAAATTTGAGAATGCCAGAATGGAGTGCTGAGTTTTTAGCAAGAACTTGCATCCAGTTGGGCATGTGCTGATCTTGTTGGTGTTCCTTGGTTTTCCTTGTTGAGAATGCATCTCAAAATCATTTCAGAAGCTCTCTTTCTAGAACTGATACCGTACTACTGAGCATGCATCTGCTGGTAGGGCAAGGCTAAGTGTGATAAGATGGGGTGTAATTAATGATCCAGTCCCCCCTCATTAAGGTAATGGTAGGGGTAGCCCTTGTTACTTTTAGTTGTATATCAGTCCAAGCTAAGCTTGTGTGAAGGGGATGCAGTCCTGACTTTTTGATCCATAGTCTTTAAAGCACATTTTAGCCTGATCCAGATGCATTGAAAATGTCCTCCGTACCAAAGTGCCTCTGTATTAATCAATCCCTGGCATCCCACTTTTTCTCTGCTCATTGGTTTTTTTAAAAGTAATGTTTGTTTCTGTCAGCCATATATATATATATATATATATATATGTAATATTTCTTGTGCCAGCACAAAGCCAAAATGGACCCTCAGGGTGGTTCATGAAATTAAATAATAACAAAACAATTAAAATCAAATTTAAAGCAGTTTCATAATATTAATAAATCCTTAGCAATTAATTTAAAATACTAACTTGATTCTGGACTACCATTGAGGAAGTCATTCATCAGTGCAAGCCTAGGCTCTTTCGGAGGGACTTAAATGGGTCTAATTACACATGCTGAGTATAGCTAATGTTGTATTGGGGTGTTTTTTTTTTTAAAAAAACAACAACCAAAAAACTACCAATTTTCCCCTCTGAGAATATAATCTACTGTGAGAGAAGACAGGGCTCCAGCAGCCTCCCCAATTACTCAGAGTGACTTGATGGGATGTAGATTTGTTACAAACAATTAACCCCAGTGCAAAGCTTTTCTTTATCTGAAAAAAGGATGAATGCCCCTCCTCTTTATTTCACATAAATGTTCACTTATGCAGTTCATTAATATTTGCTCTATTAGAAGATTTTGAAAATTGCTCTTTTGTCTAAAGCAGTAATTTCCAAACTTCTACCTTCTATGTACACTCCCCATCAACATGCCTGTGGAGGGAACACCCATAAAACTCTCCCATCATCACTCTCCATTAGCTGAGGGTTGGCCCTAGAATACACTCAACTCCTCCTCCTGACTGCATAATGCAGGGCAACATGCCATCTTGTGAAAAAAGATTGTTCCTGCTGCTGCTCTTCTCCTGAAGGAAATTCAGGTTCCCTCAGCAAGCAGTTTGAGGACAAAGTCTTCCCCTTCCCTCTGTCCAGTCCTGAGCACTGGTGGCCAAGGAAATTTTAGGTACAAGAGGCAGAGTACAGGGAAGTAGATAGAGTTTGAAACAATGCCAGAGACCTTGGAGCAAAATAGCAGTCAATGCTACAGAACTGGAACTTCCTACTTGAGAATTGCATGTGCTTCCTTCATCTCACCTATATGGTTTAGGGCAGTGGTGTCCAAACTTTTTTCAAAGAGGGCCAGATTTGATGAAGTGAAGGGTCGTGGGGGCTGGCCAAATTTGTTGAGCTTTTTTTTTTTTAAGGATCCAAGTTGTTGAGCTTCCTTTAGGATTGAAGTTGTTGAGGTGTTTTTTTTAGGATTTTACCCCAAGAAATAAAATGCCACAGGGGCCGGATTAAACCAACCGGCAGGCCGGATTAGGCCGCCAAAATGGATTTTGCCTGGTTTAGGGAGTAGGGAATGCCTGATTTAAGCCCTGTGGCACTCTATATCAGTTAAACATGCTTGAGTGTGACCAGTGTTACTTATGGGTACTAGATATGTTTAAAATATAATAATACAATTGATGTTGAGACTTTTGTTTCCTCTTCTCTGTACCAAGAAATCTTGTTACAGATATCTTTTCTGGAGGGGCCTCCCAAACTTGATTGTGCAGGAAGCTGGAAGGGACTGGACAGGAAGTTCTGTTGCACATATGGAAAAACCCTTGTGCCTCCACAGCTTTAGCACTGGGTGCAGCAGGTTGAATTTAATGATGCAGTTGTGTGTAGGCAAAGGATTTTATCCAAAGCCCTTTGAAATTCAGCGTATAATATGAAAGATTACAGTATATCTTTGGTATGAACTATTAAAACTTATTCCACTAGAACAGATAGCAGATATCTGCCTCTAAGCCTTACAGTGCTTACTTTATCCTGAAAAAAGAAGAATATTTTGCCTAACTTGCAAATGGGGAAAAAGGAAAATGGTTTCAGACATGCTTATTTTTAAGACTGTATAGGCTTTCACTTATTACCCAAGGCATAGGTTTTTTACATCTTTGTAAATTCAGATAGCCTTGGCTGAGGTAAGCAAGTCATTGTTCGTATTCCCCATTAATATCAATAATTTCCTGTTCCCCACCCCATCCCATCTTCCTTTTGTCCTTCTATTTCTTTTTAAAATCCAGCTTGAAAGCTTCTTGAAACAAGGACTGTCTTTTCAAAAACTTAATTCCTTTGTGAAGCACACAGGTTGGACCCTGACTGCTACTTCTGTGAATGGAATAGTTCTTTCCATTTATGTAAGCAATTGAGATCCAGCAGAGACCTCCTTCTGGAGCAGCCCCCTGTACCACTTCTAATTGCTCTGCACCCCTCTGAAGTGGGTTTCCTGGGAGCTACAGGGAAAAGGAGGAATTGGCAAAATAACCCCCTATGTTTTTTCCTGCTCTTCTGAGCATGCGTCTGAATACAACCATTTATGTACAGTGGTACCTTGGTTGTCCAACGGCTTGACTCCCAAACGCTGCAAACCTGGAAGTGTGTGTTTCCATTTGTGGACATTTTTCAGAAGCCGAACATCTGACAGCTTCCGATTCCGGGAGTCGAACAGACTCCCAGAATGGATTAAGTTTGACAACCAAGGTACCACTGTATTGACTTGGTCATTATGTAAATAATGGCATATTTCTCCATAGAGCAATGGCTATAACTGTTAATTAATGGTTGTAAATTTAGTTGCTGCAAACCATAGTTAGCACAAATTGTTGCTTGCAAACCAACCTCAAATGGGCACTGACACAGATTTGGACATTAAAAATATATATTTTGACCTGAAGTCTGAATGGAACCAAAGGTGCACACTTCTTGTGGTAAATGCAGATTCATTTATCTCACATGAATGTTCAGTGTGAAGGAATTTGCATTTCCTAGAAAAGTGTGCACCATTCCATATTATTAAGTCAATTTCTGGACAGTTGTTATTTGGCCATGTTCTTCCAGTTTTAGTGCCCCTTACTGTCCTGAAGAGGGTTTGGCTTTCTTGCATTTAGGTTTAAAGAGAGAGAAAAAACTGAGAAATCAGCCCCCTGTCCTCCATGAATAGCTATTGGGGTGGGATTGCTACTATTCCCATTGACTTCTGCATCAGAAAATCAAAGACTGTCTTTTATATGGGCAGAAATTTAGCTAGTTTTATATAAAAGCATCTTTAAAAACCCATTCTGCAAATACTGTTGAGTAGTGGCTTTGTAAAGGTAATCTGAGGTAGCAAACCTTGGATGGTGTGCCCCATGGTTTATTCAATTAAATACGTTGGAATCAAATTTTCTTTTTTAATGTACAGATATACTTAGTGTATTTTCTGTAAGAGTGAGGAGCATATTGGGTGTGCCTGCATGTGTTTATATATGATAAATAAGTGAGTAGAATATTTTCCATATTTTAGTTCTCAAAAATATGAAAGCCCTGCTTTTATCTTTTTTGTGTGTGCTGTTGAGAATCTTTATGCTGGAAAATGTTGAAAGCACTGGAGTAGTAAAAGCTACGATTTTTGTTTTGTTTGGCAGTCGGCTTCTGTTTAAAATTCCTTTAATCTATCTATTGCATGCTTTTATATTCCTCTTGATAACCGAAGGCACGATGAAGGATCCTTCTTTATATGAACTCATTCAACAAACAATGCTGAAAAATGTTTTGTCTTTTTATGCCATAAAATGGACTGTTGTGTGAACTGTTAAATTTCTATTTGCCTTTCTTGATTCCCTCCCCCTCCTCACCCCACCCCTCCTTCCTTTTGGAAGAAAACCACAATTTCTATGCTAGATCTAAAGTTTCATTAAAATTGCTTATGCCCTGTCCCAGGCATTTTAAGTGGGCCATCTGTCTAAACATCTCTCTATTTTTTTCTGATCATTTCCTCGACTTATTCATGAGCCATGGGAGGGCTTCTTTGTAGTCTCCATGTAGCTGGTTCAGCCTACCCCCACTGAATACATCTATGTGCTTGCATAACATATCTTTTCACAGTGCTGGAAATTCTCTGAACTTGGTTCAGATGAATGGCCCACTTTCTGAAGGGTTTTTCTCCCCCCCCCCCTTCTCCTGTAAAGATTTGTATGCAGGAATTGACCCCAGTGCCTAAAGAATACAGCACATTATTCTTGATCGTTTATAGACCTCCCGCTGAGAAAGTTATGATGAAGGATTTCTTAATTATTCTTTGACCATTAATATTGTTTTAAGTCAATATATCACTTTTATTTAGCTGCTGAAATACTGAAATTGTGCAACAGGAAAAAATAGCCGCATGTATTTGCAGTGTGTCATGTAACATAGTTTTGCAATGTTGGGGTTGCTGAGATTCTTACCTGAGAGTCTGAAGACAAATTACACTTTAATGTAGGTTCCCCCACCTTAAGCTCCATACACCTGATAGTTTGAATTTTATTAAATAAATCTATACTTTTATTTTCATAACCCTTTGTGACATTAATTCATATCCCGTTACATCTTCTGCAGCAGTTGCAAATAGACGTGGGGGGAGCATCCCTTTGTAGCAAAACGGATATTGAGCTCCTACATGCTGATTGGCCACTGACAATCTAAGCCTGAGTAGAGCAGCTGTTTATTCTAGATTATATGAATGAAACTTGACATTGCTGCTTTTGGTTTTTATATAGTATAGTATAGTTTAGTTTAGCTATGGGTGATGTCCACCTCTTTTTTAGGCATCCTGTTTTTCTGATATTCTGCAGGTTCTCTAGCTGAGAATCCATTGCAGCAAGGAAAATACAAGCTGTGAACGCTGATGCTTCATACAGAAACAACCAAACCATTTGGCAGGGAGGCAAGAATGGAAATAGCAGCATATTGTGGTTCTTTGTCCATATAAGTTCCAAGCTATGCCTATTCCAGCTAATATTTTGCATGGTTTCCCCCCTCCTTTGATAAATCCCAGTGGTGTCTTGCTCAGTTTGCAACTGAAACTGTGTCTACACCTGACTTAGTGATGAACTTAGTGTCTCAGAAAATGGGCGTTATCTCACTGTCAGGATGACCTTTTCTTCTAATAGCAGTAGTATTGGAAAATGTTTTACAACTCCTTTGATCATAGCCAACACCTTTCTCCCATTTTCCATTCCATGCTATAACTGCAGCTGTCCCTTTTTGTCTCACAAGGTGAATGAGTGCACCATCAGACCAACTTTTCCACTTTAAGCCCAGATTCTGTCAAACTATCTGTCCTAAAATTGAAGACTCTCAATTCTTCCTTCCACCACTATTAGAATATTCTGACTTTTACTATCACCTGTTACACAGTGCACTGGGTTCTGGTTCAAAACCCTGTAAGTGGTTGACAGTGATTTTTTTTACGTTGTTGTGTGTGATATTTATGATATTTGTAGTTTTAATTGTAGTTTCTCTTCTGATTTTGGAATCCACTTTGAAAGAAAATACTTTTAAAAGGAGGATGCAAATAAGTAAACAAACAAACAAACAAACAAACAAACAAACACACCCAACAATTTGACTCTGCGTATTTTCTTTCTTTAGCAGTGTTGTGCTAGCTATCAATTTTTTTGGGGGGGGGGAAGGTTCTGTTGCTGTTGTTTAGTTGTTTAGTCATGTCCGACTCTTCGTGACCCCATGGACCAGAGCACTCCTGTCTTCCATTGCCTCCCACAGTTTGTGTCCTCTGTCGTCCCCTTCTCATTGTGCCCTCAATCTTTTCCAACATCAGGGTATTTTCCAGGGAGTCTTCTCATGAGGTGGCCAAAGTATTGGACCCTCAGCTTTAAAACCTGTCCTTCCAGTGAGCACTCAGGGCTGATTTCCTTCAGAATGGATAGGTTTGATCTTCTTGCAGTCCATGGGACTCTCAAGAGTCTCCTCCAGCACCATAATTCAAAAGCATCAATTCTTTGGCGATCAGCCTTCTTTATTGTCCAGTTCTCACTTCCATACATCCCAACTGGGAAAACCATAGCTTTTACTATACGGACCTTTGTCGTCAAGGTGATGTCTCTGCTTTTTAAGATGCTGTCTAGGTTTGTCATTGCTTTTCTCCCAAGAAGCAGGCGTCTTTTAATTTCGTGACTGCTGTCACCATCTGCAGTGATCATGGAACCCAAGAAAGTAAAATCTCTCACTGCCTCCATTACTTCCCCTTCTATTTGCCAGGAGGTGATGGGACCAGTGGCCATGATCTTAGTTTTTTGATGTTGAGCTTCAGACCATATTTTGCACACTCCTCTTTCACCCTCATTAAAAGGTTCTTTAATTCCTCCTCACTTTCTGCCATCAAGGTTGTGTCATCAGCATATCTGAGGTTGTTGATATTTCTTCTGGCAATATTAATTCCGGCTCGGGATTCATCCAGTCCAGCCTTTCGCATGATGAATTCTGCATATAAGTTAAATAAGCAGGGAGACAACATATAGCCTTGTCGTACTTCTTTCCCAATTTTGAACCAATCAGTTATTCCATATCCAGTTCTAACTGTAGCTTCTTGTCCCACATAGAGATTTCTCAGGAGACAGATGAGGTGATCAGGCACTCCCATTTCTTTAAGAGCTTGCCATAGTTTGCTGTGGTTGACACAGTCAAATGCTTTTGCATAGTCAATGAAGCAGAAGTAGATGTTTTTCTGGCATTCTCTAGCTTTCCCTGTTTAGGGAAGTTTTTTAATGTGTGACATTTCAATGTATTTTAATCTTCGTTGGAAGCCGCCCAGTATCATCATCATCATCATCATTTCTCCATAATCCAGCGCATGTTTGCAATTTGGTCTCTGGTTCCTCTGCCCCTTTGAAATCCAGCTTGCACATCTGGGAGTTCTCGGTCTACATACTGCTTAAGCCTGCCTTGTAGAATTTTAAGCATAACCTTGCTAGTGTGTGAAATAAGCGCAATTGTGCGATAGTTGGAGCATTCTTTGGCACTGTCCTTCTTTGGGATTGGGATGTAGACTGATCTTCTCCAATCCTCTGGCCACTGCTGAGTTTTCCAAACTTGCTGGCATATTGAGTGTAGCATCTTAACAGCATCATCTTTTAAAATTTTAAATATTTCAGCTGGAATATCATCACTTCCACTGGCCTTGTTATTAGCAGTGCTTTCTAAGGACCATTTGACTCTCCAGGATGTCTGGCTCAAGGTCAGCAACCACACTACCTGGGGTGTACGAGACCTCCATATCTTTCTGGTATAATTCCTCTGTGTATTCTTGCCACCTCTTTTTGATGTCTTCTGCTTCTGTTAGGTCCTTTCCACTTTTGTCCTTTATTATGGTAATCTTTGTATGAAATGTTCCTTTCATATCCAATTTTTTTTAACAGATCTCTGGTTTTTCCCATTCTGTTGTTTTCCTCTATTTCTTTGCATTACTCGTTTAAGAAGGCCCTCTTGTGTCTCCTTGCTATTTTTTGGAAATCTGCATTCAATTTCCTGTATCTTTCACTATCTCCCTCGCATTTTGCATGCCTTCCCCCCCCCCAACTATTTGTAAGGCCTCATTGGACAGCCACTTTGCTTTCTTGCATTTCCTTTTCATTGGGATGGTTTTTGTTGCTGTGTCCTGTATAATGTTACAAGCCTCCATCCATAGTTCTTCAGGCACTCTGTCCACCAAATCCAAATCCAGAAAACCTGTTCCTTACTTCCACGGTTTATTCATAAGGGAATTGATTTAGATTGTGTCTTGTTGGCCCAGTGGTTTTTTCTTACTCTCTTCAGTTTAAGCTGGAATTTTGCTATAAGAAGCTGATGATCTGAGCCGCAGTCAGCTCCAGGTCTTGTTTTTGCTGACTGTATAGAGCTTCTCCATCTTTGGCTGCAGAGAATATAATCAGTCTGATTTCGAAGCTGCCCATCTGGTGATGTCCATGTGTAGAGTCGGGGGTTAGTGATAGGCATAAATGGTAAGCAGGGGAGAAGACCGGCCTGTATCTACCCAAAATTCATTCAGGAATCATTTGTGAAAGTTCTGTTGACAAAGAAAATTAACCAATAATCAGAAAATGATTTTAAATGAGATCATATGTATATGGCATCTCCAAACTAAACCAACTCCAGAAGTTATCAAGGAAACGTGGATGCTGATGCTACCATGGTAGCTCTATCTAGGTGAGCAACTGACTCATTTGCTTGGCATGTCCATGTTGTTGCTCAGCTTTGAATGGGCAACTGACTCATTTGCTTGGCATGTCCATGTTGCTCAGCTCTGTTGCCTGATTATTAGTTCACAATGATTTGGCAAGTTGTTATATGAATAATTCAACATCTGTCATGTGACATAGTAGCTATGGCTGAGGTTATGTCTTTTTCCAACGGCGGAAAGGTTGTTCTGCTAATACTGCACATATTGTGGTAAGCATAGTGAACCAGAACTCTGGTAATAAGAAAATGAAAAATGCAACTGTCATAAACTAATAATAGAATTGTAAAAACACACAAAGCACTGGAAATATAAGAGGCTGGTGGCAGACCCAATACAGTACAAAATGTATACCTAGTGAACTGTGCTTCATAAAAAATAAGGATGCAGATTAATGTGTTGATGTCAGCACTAAGTTGCACAAAACGCTCTTTGAGCAGATGCTATTTCAGTGTGCTAGTAAATAAGAGTGGAAGTGAAGAATGTTGCATAAACTTTGGTCTGAGTAAACATTCCTTCAAGATTTTGCTGTTTAAACAAAAGGTGGTTGAGGGTGAAGAAAAGTATTCTTTTGTTGTCTCATAATTTAATAGTGCTAAAGAACCCAGTCTTTGTGAAATAATAATAATAAAAAAATTTGATAGATGGATTGTAGAAGCTCAAAATTGCTGGTCCTTCCCTCCATCTCAGTATTAATAATTTGCATCAGAATTCATGCAAGGGAAGAGAACACAGTCAAAAAGTAAATAAAAATGTTATTGACTAGGCAACACTGCCATGGCACTTAAAATGCATTCCACCCTCTCTGTTGGTCAAATCCACACACTTTTTTTCATAAGCTTGCTGCGATAAACATTGGGGAATCTTCAAAAGGACACAAATGACTCCTCCTCACCCAGGACACAAATGACTCCTCCTTCACAAATGACTCCTCCTCACCCAGTATTACCTGCTCTGACAAGTAGTGGCTCTCCAAAGACTCAATCAGGGCATCTTTCTCATTCCTGCCACATGAAATAAACTGGAGATAATGTGAATTGAACCTGGAACTGCCTACACACAGAGCATGAAATGTACCACTGAGCTATAGGCTCTATCTTCACTGCCATATTCCAACAGCTAGCCCCAAAAGGTAGATTCTGCATGCTTTAATTTTAGAATGGCCTTTTGTACATATGATTTGGTATTTCAAAGGAGATCACAAACTGATCGTTCTGGTCCATTCTGGTTTTGGTAAGATATCACTCATAAGGTGCTAAACCTGCCATTTAACTTGTGTGAGATACCGTAGTTGTGGGCAGGTTTATCCTGATACCATTTTTTTTTTTTGCTTTTCACTAAGAATCCTGAGAATAACTTTCTTTTTTCTACAAAAGTAATTAAGAATAGTAGTGTACTCTCTAGGATCATTTGAAGTATATGTCGAGAGCAGGAAACCAATAGGCTTCTGTCATAATCAAATCACTAAGCATATGTTGAGTGATAACAGGGGCATACAATCACAGGGGAAGAACTCAAGGAGAAAAGTGGGCCAATTATGGTAATGAACAGGTAGCCAAATGAAAAGGATGGGAGAGAGCACAGGGTAACAATGTGAAATTATGATTAGCGCAGTAAGCAGCTGGCACAGCCTAACTATTGTCAAATGTCTGGAACATCACGGCAGAATGCAGCTTAAGGACAGTGTGAAAGGACAAACTGCTTAGTCTGTGCATTTCTACAGGGAGTTCTTGAAATGTGTAAAGGTTGCATTGGGAGACCAGCAACTGTCTAAAACTTTCTTTTTGACAGCTTGCGATATTGCTGATTTGTATTGTGGGTTGCACCTCACTTGTTGGCTTCGTCTTACTTGGTGCTGTGTGCTCTAAGAATTTATTCAGAGTTTGATTCTGTTCCCTGAAGTCTGCAGTTTCATTTACTCTCAAAGCTATTTCCCCCATCGGACATAGTTAGTGGGGCTGGATATGTTACAAACCTGTAACAAATATAGACACAAGAAACAAAGGCATTTGAAAGTGGTTCCCCACCTCCTTACCTGGTAAAATTTGAATTCCACTTAATCTTAAAACTAGTGTTTTCATACAAATTGTCAGTCAATTTAAGATTGTTCCCCCCCCAAAAAAATTAAACCCATCTTAATGCTAAAATAGGAGCATTGCTGGATCAGGCCAAAGGCCCATTTAGTCTACCGTAACATTCTGTTCTCACAGTGGCCAGCTGAAGGTCTATGGGAAGTCCACAAGCAGGAACTAATACTAAATATTTTTGTACCATAATTACTTAGCGTGTTTATTATTAGATCCCTTTCCATGGGTATGCTCAACAGCTAACAAGATTAAAACATACCTACAGCAGGTCAGTACAAAATCATCTGTCATATGATGTTTCTTAAACTTTGAGAGCTTCATTTGTCTTTTTATGCTGTCAGTTAAGTCTTCTAGCGATGGCAGCAGTGATGAATAAAGAAAGGCTGGTTTTTTTCAATAATGTCCTTCCTTGACTGTTAAAACATCTTCAGGATCTGAGCAGAGATCTTGCTACCTGAAATACTTTAAACTGGTGATCTAGTATTATTGTGGATGCAAAGCATGTGCTCTATCACTTACGCCTTTCCTTACCATGTTCCTGCAGCTAAGGTTACATGTGGCTATAAATCAAATTTTTATCATACTTCAGCTACATGACACCCTCCAAAGTTGTAACCTGAAATGTCATGGTTCTAACATTTGTAATAGGCTGTTACTAAATGTAACCAGGAAGCCATTTGTAGAGTGCAGAGACTTGTCTGCCTCAGGAAAATAACATGTTTGGAAGGCAGCTGAAAAAAAATTGGGGGTGGTTTTGGGTCTATGGGATATTTTTACAATATTGTTTTGCTAGGTGTTGTAAGCTGCCTTGTGGGAGAGGCGGAATAAATAAACCAAGGCATCTGAAAAATTTATATGCATACAGTATATGATCCAAGTCATAGTTGTTATTATTTTTAAAATCTTGTGGTGAAAACAATGGAGAGAACCAATGATGAAACATGGGTTGAGGATGTTTAAAGTACTCTTATTCATCTTTCTGTTGCTTTAGGGTTTCTATTGTTCCACCTGATGCTAACAACTGGGAGCTATCAATCCAGCTGGGAGAAACAACTCACTCAGTTATAGCTTCATGTCAAGGGTCTACATTCTTGGTAAGCAATTGTTCTTTTTTCACAAGCAGCCAAGATTTTATTGTTATGTGGTATTGACTTTCGCCCCAAAACTAGAAGCTGAAATCCTTATTTATTTGCACACACTTGATAATGATGATAAGATGATTCTTAGCAATATGATGGTAATAAAAACGGGAAATCACTATTATTACTGTATTATTGCCACATAATAAGACCAGTCCATACACCAAGTTATTCTGTTTCAAACACTGGAATCCTTGCTGTTTGGTGAAGACCAGTGACTAAAAGGCACATACCTCATGTAAGGCCTGATGTTAGATTTGGTAACACTGCAGTAGCAGTTTTTAGAAGATTTTGAAACTCAGGTCATGAAAAGAAGAAAGCACTCCAACAAAGATGCACAAGTGGTCAGTCTCTGAGCTAACGCTGCATATTATTCAACAGGCTTAAGGTTAGAATATGGCACAATGGAGAAAGTGTGTGTTTGTGTGTCTTTTTGCCTGGAAATGTCTGAGAACTGAAACTTCCTGCTGATGAATTTTCACAGCCCGTTTGGGTGACCTTTCTATTCTAACTAGCTATTTAAGTACGCCTCGGTTTGAGTATTTTCAGTTTAAGTAGTTCGCGGACGCATCTGGAACGGATTAATCCATTTTCCATTACTTTCAATTGGAAAGTTCGCTTCAGGTTAAGTACGCCTCAGGTTAAGTACGGGCTTCTGGAACCAATTACACTAATACCTTGGGTTAAGTACGCTTCAGGTTGAGTACTCCGCAGACCCGTCTGGAACAGATTAATCCACTTTCCATTACTTTCAATGGGAAAGTTCACTTCAGGTTAAGTACGCTTCAGTTTAAGTACTCCACGGACCGTCTGGAATGGATTAATCCACTTTCCATTACCATGTTTCTCCGAAAATAAGACACCGCCTTATATTTCTTTTTCCTCAAAAAACAACAACACTATGACTTATTTTCAGGGGATGTCTTATTTTTTTCCTCCTCTTCCTCCTGCCGCAGTTGGCATAGCTGCTGTGCCTATCACTAAGTCTTACTTTCCAGGTATGGCTTATATTCCTTGAATGCTTAAAAATCCTGCTATGGCTTATTTTATGACTATGTCTTAAAATAGGGGAAACGGGGTACTTTCAATGGGAAAGTTCGCTCCAGGTTAGGTACGCTTCAGGTTAAGTACAGACTTCCGGAACCAATTGTGTTTGTAAACCGAGGTACCACTGTACAAAAAAAGAAGAGAGAAATTACAAAAGGACTTGGCTGTAAATCTCCTAGCCTTCCTCTTGACATGGAAGGGCAGTTAACTTGTAACTGTTCCATATGGGGAGGTGCTCCACCTTGTTGCTTCTAAGCTGCAAGTGTTTTTTTTGACCCACGCTAATGTTTCTGGAGAGAACCTTGCAGAGAACAATGGAACTCATGATATCTAGACCATAGCTGCCAAGTTATCCCTTATTTTAAGGGATTTTCCCTTATGCTGAATAGGCTTCCTCGCGAGAAAAGGGAAAACTTGGCAGCTATGATCTAGACACCTTGAAAGAATAACAGTACCATAAAGATCTTAGCAGTGACCACATCTCTCCATAGTGGAATGCTTTTGTGGAGCAAAATAATGTTAAATTTATTGTAATGCTAATAGGTAGAGTCTAGAAGAATCTAGAAGTATAAACAATGGTGAATCTACATACAATAGCCCAGTATTGTAAAACGTTGAATCTATCTAATTCACCACTCTGTAATTTTCCTGCCACCGAGAGGAGGAATGTTCAGTGAGGAATAAAGGAGTAAAAGATAATTGTGCTATCTTTCCATAGATGCATCATTTTCACTTTCTCAGTATTTATTTGGTTTACTTCTCTCTCTGCTGTGAATATGTCTGAATTGGGAAATGGAAAGCATGCTCGTTTTGGTATCCTCCTGATATTTAATGTCTTGGTGATAAAGGGTTAGAGATGGCTAGCTCCACACATCCTGTTTCCAGCCACTTGAATGTCAAGTATTCTTAACTCAGGCTACTTCTTTTAAACTGGGGCTGTTGTCTTTCTCAAAACTGGCAAACACACCAGATGTGTTCTGGAATGGAATTAAGAAGAACAAGTTCTCCAATGAGTTCACTTCCACGAAAGCTTAGCTTTCTTGAGAAACAAAATAAACTTGAAAAATAAACACTTTTTATTTTTAAAGGTAAACATTAGAAAAGAATTCCATGGGCTTTCTTGTCATGCATGTAAGCAATTCTCTGTATATTTTAATAAACACTTAAAAGTTGTTAATGATGTATTGAAATAGTTTTGTAATTAAGCTGAATACCTCTTCCTTACTTGGCACCTCTATTTTCCCTGTTTACATAAGTGTGTTCATGGCTCCAGCAATACTCAGTGCTTTGCAGAATTTGCTTTGCATAAATATTTATAGTGTTGTGGAATATTTTCTATTTAATCAACTTCCTATTCCTTCTCATCTTTCATGCTTACCATTTTGTTTTGGAATCTTATGTCCTCTTGTGTTGGGATGATGACCTTTTTTGACCAGTATACATTCCAGCCATATTCTTGGTCCCCTCCCCCTACTCTCCCGCTGTCCTTTTAAAAATGAATGGAAACCTAACCTCTTTGATGTAGGTCTCCCTGTTCACATTAAGGAGACACATGGATGCAAGAAGCCGATTTCACTGAGCTGTGTGTAAAGCTAAGGCTATAGATGGAACCAACCCTGTCTGTATGCAAAGCTTTGTATTTTCAGCAACTGCTATCCTTGAAGAGGGAACAGAATCCTTGCCAGTATTGCCTCCTCCTCATTCTTTCCTGCATACCTGAATGGAGGCACACAAAAAGGTGGAGGAGGAGAGGCATTTGGTGTAGGAAGCTGCTATACATTATACAACAGATGATTGGCACTGCACAGGAATGCTATATTTGGAATACTGTGTACAGTTCTGGTTACCCCCTTCTCGTGAAAGAATACTGTAGAGCTAGAAAAGATGCAGGAAATGGAAATTAGAACCATGAAAGGACTGGGGCACAATGTCTACAGTAAAAGGATAAAGCACTGGGGGATTTTAAGGTTTGGTGGAGGGAAGGTAAATTAGTGGGGCATGACAGAGGTTTCCAAAGTTATGAATGCTTTGAATAAATCAGTTAGAGACTTGCTTCCCTCTCTTAGACCTTTTAAGCCCAGGATAGTATGGGATCATTGTCTTAAAGAAGGAGTGGATAACCTGCGGCCCTTGAGTTTTTGCTGATAGGAGTTGTAGTCCAGCAACATCTGGAGTGTGGCAGTGATTGCCCACGCCGAAGAGTCTTGCTTCAGCATACCCAAAAGACTTCCCACCTATGTAAGGAACCCACCTGGTAGCTGAGATGAAAACCTTTCTCCAGTTGTATTGCCAGCACAGAGCAGGCAGATAGTGATTGGCAGAACATTTTTCTATGGTTTATTCCCAACTATGGAGCTTCCCAAGGAAGATTAACCCTGACACCTTTGCTGTTATCTTCTATGTGTCAAGCAAAATATTCCCTGTTCATTCAGACCTTGAATAAATGAACCACCCCACTTTATTTTCTTTGGATCCCCACACCTCAAATATATTTTTTTAACTGTTTCCTCATGAGGTCTTTTTCTGCTCCTTCTGGCTGTAAAATTGTTTATCTGCCCTATAAGAGATCCTGCGCATTTCAATTGCTCAATGTATCTCAGAGATACACTAACATATCTTGAAATTTGGATGTGTACACTTTTATATTAATGGCAGACAAAATAACATTCAAAATACATTTCCACAAATTAAAGTCACCTTTCAAATGAAACATGCATTTTCACCATGCATGATGACATCAGCATAGACAGATAATGGCCATTGCGCACCTGATACATCAAACATTGGATGTAGAACTGAAGTTATAACTCAGTGCTTTTCAGTTGAGGCTTTAGACATTCAACAACAAATGAGTGATAAATCATGATAGGACAAGACTGCATGAAGAACGTGTTTGAGTCAGCTTTTAGAAATATAGAAATCACCCCCCCTTTTTCATTTTCAGCCGTACCAAAGTTTCAGCTAACTGAAACTTCTTTCTTGCTGGATCCACTCATGCTGGTCTTCTGTTCATAGCTTTGAAACTACATGTGTGTGCAAGTGAGTGAGTGTGTGCGGCCACATTGTGTTTTTTTTGTGGTACAGGGATCTGCTTTGAAGTTACTGAACAGCAACAGCATCAGTGTGTGTGTGTGTGTGTGTGTGTGTGTGTGTGTGTGAGAGAGAGAGAGAGAGAGAGAGAGAGAGAGAGAGAAAGAGAAAGAGAAAGAGAGATCAGTATTGTGTGACCTCCATAATTGGGATCAGCAAGACATATGTAGTTGACTTCCCTTGGTTGTCTGGAAGTGAGATGGCAGAGAACAGCAATGGCTACCATGCTTTCTCTAATTTTGTGTTACTCCACACTCCTATAGCAACCATTTTGTGACTGGTGCCCACAGTGCTTTCTCAAAACGTGTCTGCTGGTCAAAAAATGAATGTTTTGTGCTAACTTCTGACTACAATGTGATTTATAATAATCCCATAGCATGCTGCTACAGAGGTTTCTTCTTTCTTCTTCTGTGTGCAGTCCTTGAACACCATCTGACGGTGGAGAACAGGGAATAATGCAGGTGCCTATTATGCAAAGCAACAATAATGTCCTGTTTACACATCATGTAAAGGAGAAACATTTGTGTTTGAACCAAGGATTGTGATTGGATTTGTTCCACTCCAAACAAGCTGTGATCTGTAACCTAGGTTTGTTTTTTGTTTACTGGTCGTGGTTGGTTTGAATAAAAGAAGCCACAGTCCTCACTTTGGATGTAATGCCAGACTAGGCACATAGTTTGTTTCTTTGGCACAGCCAAGATCAACAGGTTTACCGAAAATCCATTAACTATTGTTTACCATGACTTCTGAACTGGGCCACTGTCTGATGAATAGAAAGAATTGCAGTTGTCAGGGTGTGGCTGGGGGTGGCGGTGAGTGGAGGCTGGGATACAAAATGAACGCTCTAGGCACAATCCATTTCAATCCATTTCTAAAACATTCTGCACAAGCTTTGCTGAAATTAATGGGAGCACCACATAGGCGTATGAGGTGGATTGCGACCATTTATTTTTAAGACCGACAAGATAACTGTGAGCTCCTTTTGCTGGCATAGCAGCAGTAGTTCTCTTTATCAGCATGTTGAGTGCTGTATGGAGAGGTTAGACATGAATCAACAGAAATAGTAGTTAGCTCTGTGTGTCCTGGTTGCTGCCACTTCATTTTTAGCTGATTTATTTGATTTGAGCACATGCGATGTGCTGGATTACTTCCTTTTGCAACAGCACCTCTGAAATTCAGGCTTAGTGGGGAGATTTCTAGGCGCGATGCTGCCCAGACTTGCTTTCTTTACTCCAAATTTCATTGCCTTTCTCAGGGCAAGACAGGCTTATTAACATGACTTTAATATGGCTCTTAATGCTTTATAAGAAAAAAGAAAAGAAAATAACGCCACTGTAGTGGCTAGATGTGACTAACTGTTTTGATGTAGTCTTTTCAAAAGACTAGACCAGAGCTTCCCTTTTTGAAATGTGTAAAGCAGTATAGACACAGCTTCTCAGATGGATCTAATTAGTCCTTCATAGGGGCTGGATGTCCGTTTGTTGCAGCTGAATTCTCATTTCACTCACCCATAACTAGAAACACCTCGCTTCAAACACATTTCTTCAAAGAAAGAAGGGTTTAGGGTTCCATGTTTTACTGCTTTTTGATGTCTGTTTCCCTTTAACAGAGAAGACCTTATGTTTATACAACTGTTGTTATTAAGGAAACATAGCTTTGTTCAGAAGAATTCATTTTGTATCCGTATTTGACTGTTTGTAAGAGTGGAAGATCTTGCTACTCTAGACTCTGCTTACATGTCCCTCATACAATAAGCTCATTTACTAGAAAGACAAGTCTTCTTACAGTATCTGGATGAGAAGAAAGATTAAACAGTGCAGATTTTAGGTATTATAAAACTTGCAGAAACAGTGTTTTTAAACGTAATTTTAGTATCGCTATTCATTAACAGTGAGATCTCTACCCAGTAGGCAATATGAACATTTGAAACTACCTTGTGCCTAGTCCGATTTAGTCTAATACTATAGCTGCAGTCGATCTCTAGAGCTTCTAGCAGAAGTCTTTCCCGCCCTGTCACGTAGAAGTTACTGAGGATTGTACCTGGGACCTTCTGAATACTAAGCATGTGCTGTCACACGATGATCTATAGCCCCCTTTTTTGGTAGCGCTTTTAAGATCCAAATTGTATGTGATGGCGGCAGACTGGTGGAACATGGGTCTATCTTGTTCATGGGCAAAGGAAGGTGAGGTGGGGTGGAATGTAAATGAAAGGAGAAAAGAGGGTCCATGGCCTGGAGGTACTGAATCTTCCCACCTCTCCCAATGGATTATCTCCCAATGTCTTCTAACCTCAGCTGGATGGGTGCAGACATGGGGGAAGGGTCAGATTTGAAGTCTAATGCTTCTGGGTACTAAATGTAAGAAGAAGAAAAATCCTGAACATTACAGGAAATCTGGTATTTCATAATATAATCTAATTTTTTGTAAGGCATTGTTGCTCCTTGTTTTTCATTAGGCACAGTGTAAAATGAAATGAAATGATTTTACAGGAGCGTTATCGAAATTATCTTTTTAGTCTTTTTCAATACTAGAAACATCACTTTTCTTTGGGACATCAAAGCTCATTCTCTTAAAATAATATCAACTTCATGAGTAGAACACGTTATGGTTCAAAGAACTGCAAAGCTAAAATACAGTCGTGTCCACACTTTGTTTTAAAAGAAGGCTTCAGTCTTTGACCGACAGATTCCTTTAACAGAAGCATTCTTCAACCTTGCTAACTCATATAGCTAATGTGAGAGAACAGGAAATGGTGCAGCAACCGCCTTCACTTGATAAATATAAGGGAACATAAGGAGAGCCCTTGGAAGAGCTCTACTGGATCCGATTAATGGTGCATCTAATCTTCAACACAAGCTCATCAGCCAGATGTTTCCAGGAACACAGAAGCAGGTTATGAAGACACCCCCATTGTTTCCCCCCAGCAACCAGTAATTTTCAAGCATATCTCTAATAATTTTATTCGTGTTTTTGTACACAGCCCTGGACTCTTCTAAGAAACATATAAAATAAAATAAGAACAATGCATCAATTTGAAAGATTAACTAGTTCTTTAGGAGTGAAGAGTTGGTCTTGCCTTCTTTCTGCCTCCCCCAAGGAGAAAGAATGGTGCTTTGTGGATATTAGAAGAGTTGTCAGTTTTCTATTTGGGAAAAGAAAGCAAACTTGAATCTTGTTAAGAGCAGAAGAAGAGCACTGCTAGATTATGCCAACGGCCCAACTAGACCAGCATCTTGTCCTCACAATAGCCAACAGGTTGCCCACGAGAAGCCTGTAAACAGGAGCTGAGTACAACAGCACACTTTTTGCTTCTGATTCCTAGCAGCCGGCATTTAGAGGCATAGTGCTTCTGACAGTGGAGAGAGAACATAACAGTCATGCCTAATAGCCACTGATTGCATATCTGATGGCCAGCTTTCTTGGAGTTCCAGGGTTTCTACTTCCACAGTGATTAATTGGATGAGTGATTGGATTAGTTTGGCTTATTAGTACCAGGGTCATTTCCCACCAAAAGACATTACAATTCATTCCTCGAGGAGTTCTGCTGCTTCCACAGCTTTAGGACAAGCAGTTCTCTGAAAATCTGCACATACATTCATTAGTACCATTGTCTTCTCTAATGCAGCCTTTGGTTAATGTGTTTTCCAAAAAGTAAAGTCCGCACCCGGCTGGAATCACTGGGGAAAGGAAACTGAACTTAGCCTAGCATTTTAATTCTGAAGTACGGTGGGTAGGGAAAGTCTTTCCATTTCACTCATACGCACAGGGCATACACACAAAACAGACAGCAGCTACACACCCAAAGACAAACATACCCATAAACCCACATGCCTGCCCCTACACACACACACACACACACACACACACACACACACACGGGTTGCAGATAATGAACAAGGGAAGGGACAACTATCCTGGTACTAGGATACAGGTTCTCATTCTTCCCACGCACAAATCATCACCTGGTGAGCTGGGCAAGGGAGTGCTCTGTATCCTGATCCTGGCACCGAGATTGGCAGAGAGGCTTCAACATTGTGGCCCTGTCCCAGTGATAAAGATGAACTGATGAGTGGGCGCAAGCAGTGGTCTCTGTCAAGGGCGTACCCACCATGCGGCAAGTTAGGGCAGCTGCCCTACTCTAGAAGCAGGGCTGGTGGGCAGAGGCGGAGCACAGCCGGGCGGAGCGCGAGTTCGCCATTCCCGCCGCACCGCGCCGCACCCTCCCTCCAGCTCCCCGGCGCGCCCTCAGGCAAGGCCAAGCGCGGCGGGGAACCAGGGAGCGCGGCGCGGTGGGCGGGAACGCCGAACTCGCGCTCCGCTGGGCTGGGCTCCGCCTCCACCCACCAGCCCTGCTGCTAGGGAGGGGCACAGCCCGGCGGAGCGCGAGTTCGCCGTTCCCGCCCGCCGCGCTGCGCCCTCCCTCCAGCTCCCCGCCGCGCCCTCTGGCAAGGCCAAGCGCGGCGGGGAACCAGAGAGCGCGGCGCGGCGGGCAGGAACGCTGAACTCGCGCTCCGCTGGGCTCCGCCTCCGCCCACCAGCCCTGCTGCTAGGGAGGGGCACAGCCCGGCGGAGCGCGAGTTCGCCGTTCCCGCCCGCCGCGCTGCGCCCTCCCTCCAGCTCCCCGTCGCGCCCTCTGGCAAGGCCAAGCGCGGCGGGGAACCAGAGAGCGCGGCGTGGCGGGCAGGAACGCTGAACTCGCGCTCCGCTGGGCTGGGCTCCGCCTCCGCCCACCAGCCCTGCTGCTAGGGAGGGGCACAGCCCGGCGGAGCGCGAGTTCGCTGTTCCCGCCCACTTTGTGGCCCCTCCCCTTCCGTGCCTTGGCCCCTCCCCTTGCCCCTACCAGACCTTTAGAAGGCATCTCAAGGCAGCCCTGTTTAGGGAAGCTTTTAATGTTTGATGGATTTCTGTAATTTAATATTTTGTTGGAAGCCGCCCAGAGTGGCTGGGGGAACCCAGCCAGATGGGCGGGGTATAAATAATAAATTATTTTTATTATTATATAAGAAGGCACATTGATGAAAACGGGGCAAACTGTAAAGTGATTTATGTGAATTAATTATTGCAGTATTACAGCTTTCCTATACAGTATATAGTTATTCAGCAAATAGCAGTTGTGAGTTAGGTAGGTTTGTATGTTCACTGCTGATTGCACAGTAAAACTTGATTTTCTGTGAAAGAAGTGAATGTATGCAGCCTAGCTATACTATGCATGTTAAAGTCAGTCTGTGATAACTGTGGAGTTTAAGAAGGGGGTCTGAACCCAGAAACCTGGTATTGCTGATATATGCACATACTCTTATCTGAGTAAAAGTTTTATGTATTCACTTTTTAAGAGCAGCATATACTGTACCAAATTTGTGCTGCACCCATGGTCTTCTGCATCTTAGGCAATATTTTTGTCTACCTTAGTGAAAATTGCAAGTGAGCATTGCCGATCAGATCTAGCACTCAAAGCAATTTCATCTGGCCCCAGCATATGTAGCAGAGTTTTCTTTAAGGTATGGTCAAATAAATTGCTTTTAATGTTATTTCTCTCTGGATTTTGTATGTAATGGCCCAGCTGTTCCATAAATGTAAAGTCCTTAAATGTGATGGGCAACATTTCTATTACAGAGTCTTAACAATCCATGAGCAATTTGGTTGTGTGGCAGTAATGTTCTTTTAGCCCTCAGACTATTGTTGGAACAATAGAATAACTTCTAGAACTATAAGAGTTGTCTGCCCTTGATCTATATTAGTCTCAAATGTCATTTGGCAATGAGAAACTCTTCATGAGCAAAATAAATGCTTCACTTTTTTTCTACAAATCACCAGCAGTTCATTGCAGTGTCCTGAAAGTTTTCCATTTAAAAAGAAGAAATAAGTAGTGAAAATAGCATACCCTTGACTTACTGGAGAGCATTACTATTACAAAGAAAATAATAATGAGTTGTCAGCAGCCAGTGTGGTTGCATATGCTGTTTTGGAGAAATATTAAATGAGAAGTATTACCTGCAAATGAAGCATTTTAAGAGAGCTTCAGCTATAACAATGTAGAAACAAAACAAAAACAGGATATAGTTTGTAGATGGTTTCACCCTGTGATATACCCTTAATGTTCATCATTATCCAGAAGCAGGTAGGAAGAGAGTAGTGAGTCAATAAAATATTGCTCTGCAACATTAAATATAACATTATAGCTGGCAATTCTTTATTGGGATGAATTGATAGCAAAAAAAGTAACTAATAGGCTAGATCAAAAGAAGTGTCAGGAATTAATGTAGAGAAGAAGAAAGCAAAACAGACAAATAATAGAGTAGGTGGTAAGTGGAGGATTAGCATAAGTATAAGGAGTAATTTTTTCTGGGTCAGATGAAAAGAAATAGAGAATAAGTGTTATACGAGGTGTAGGGAGTAGCTTCAGGATTAAAATGACTCCTATTTAAGGGTCATACAAAATCCAGGAGATGGGCATGATTTGTGCTATCTGTCATCCGTAGACCTTCTTAATAGTTCTACTGAAATAGTAGCACTAAAATTTGCCTAATGGGCTCTTAAAACATATTTCAGCACTGTTTGTTAGGAATGATTCAACTTCTTTTTTTCTTGTGGTAACCCTGTAAAGTTTGCTGTTATTTCCATTTTACCAATGGAGGCTTAAGAATCACGTTGACCAATGTCACCAAGAGTATGTTTTTTGCTGGTAGACATTTGAACTGGAGTGTCCTGTGTTCGTATTCCTCATTTTGTTTGCATAATGCTTTCTGTGTACTTACTGGAATTAAATGCATTGTGCCTATTGACTCTGGTTGCAAATCTCCTTGGTGAGAGAGAGTGGTGGAGGTGGGGGGAATTCTTAACTGAAAGTACATTAAAAGACATAGGAATACTTCTCATTTAGTAACTAGCTTCATCTGGAAACATTAATCTATAAGCAAAAAGCAGCATTCAGTTTAGAGCTGTGACATATGGTTTAGAAAATGTAAAGTAGCAAAACCAAAGAAATGCAAGTGAGCAATTCCTGGGCTCTGTTGCCAGAACAGTAGTCCTATTTTTGTGCTTCCACATGATGCACTGAAGGGAACTGAGATTTTTTTTTTGCAAAAGTGAGAGGGCACCAGCCTAGAAACATGGAAATAAAGCAGATGTGCTTATTTTGAAGTCCTGGAAATGGGATCCTACAAAATTATTGCTACACTTTATATCAGAGAATTGCTCTGTGAAAGGCATTTGCTACCGGCAGTTACTTGGTTAAATGAGTGGTATATAAGTACAGTATGGCTGAGATCCAAAGAGCTTCTCGGGATATATAAAGGCTTATAAAGCAGGGTCCCCAAACTAACTAAGGCCCAGGGGCGGGATGTGGCCCAATCGCCTTCTAAATCCAGCCCGGGACAGTCCGGAAATCAGCATGTTTTTACATGGGTAGAATGTGTCCTTTAATTTAAAATGCATCTCTGGGTTATTTGTGGGGCATAGGAATTTGTTCATACTGTATTCTTTTTCAAAATATAGTCCGGCCCCCGACAAGGTCTGAGGGACAGTGGACCGGCCCCCTGCTGAAAAAGTTTGCTGACCCCTAAAGTCCAGTGAAGTTTTTGACTTCTGGCAGTGAGTGTGGGAGGGAGAGTGGGTAGGTGCTGTTGGCTGAGAAAAATCAGAATAAAACCTCCTTGGGCTCATGGGCTGTCCCCCTCTTCTCTTCAGCTACTCATCAACTTTAATCATTATTTAGACCTCTTAACGAGTCACTGCTGATGCCCGTGTTGGGAGCAAAAATTACTTTTGTTACTTGGCTACTTTTTCCATTTTATTTGTAGGATTTGTAGGATTTTAGATACATGGAACAGATTGTATCATTTCTTTCTGCACTATCAAAATATTCTTTCCTACAATTGTTTCAGGGATGCTGTTCCAAAAACTATGGGTAGAGGCATGAACAATTGACCCATCACCTCCCTACTTCCTATATCAAAACTTTTTGAAATGATTATGAGCAAGACATAAGTACAATAGTATTAACTTATTTCTTTGTCACTTAATCTTAGTAGTGTATTTTGTGAACCTTCTCATTATCACTTTTAATAGTTGACCCAAACCACAAGTTTCAGTTTGCAATCGAGCACCTACAATTTATTACTTGAATTTCCTAGTTGATGCCATGATGATTTTCTGAATTTCAGAGTTCTAGAGTTCTGTCAATTCCATGTTAAGGACTGATCTGTCAGTTGTTTCTTGAGTAAACTATATTGAGGCTATAGTCCTATGCATACTTTTATTTTTAAGTAAAATCTTCACCTTTGACAGAGGTACCTCTGGTTAAGGACTTAATTCGTTCTGGACGTCCGTTCTTAACCTGAAATTGTTCTTAACCTGAAGCACCACTTCAGCTAATGGGGCCTCCTGCTGCCGCAGCGCCGCCAGAGCACAATTTCTGTTCTCATCCTGAAGCAAAGTTCTTAACCTGAGGTACTATTTCTGGGTTAGTGGAGTTTGTAACCTGAAGCGTTTGTAACCCGAGGTACCACTGTATACTGCTATGGGCAGAAACAGGAATGAGTTAGCACGGGATGATTCAGCATCTTGCCTAAACCTTCTTGCAAACACTCCAGAAACTCAGATCCTTTTTCTTTCTCTAGGAGACGGTATGGACTGTGATACCTGTTTTTGGATGCCAGAGTGGCTATCCCTTAAACATGCGCCATGGGAACAAGTAGCTACTGCTGAGTTTCCAAGCTGTCAGCTAAATGCTTATTTATTCTATCTTCTCCCTATGAAATGGTAACCAAGAATAGTTTACGGGAAGGAACAACAGGATATACAGGAAGAAAGTTAAGAAGTCACAATACAATCGACTTGTCAATCAGAACACCTACATTGCAGGAAACAGATCAAACTTGAAATTCCTCTTATATATAGGTGTCACATGACTATCTTTTCATCTATCTGTAAACATGTGTGTTTTATTTATTCTAAAGGTATGATCTGGGCTCTTTATAGCCATAGTTGGAGTAAACATTTCACAGTCAGGCACGACTACTGGGGAAGACTTGCTGTTTGCCATGGAAAATTCTAACTGAAGCAGAGAGCAAGCAGCACACTTCTCCTTAGATCTTAATGGATGAGAGCAGGAACATGAAACCTGTTGCTCTCCAGTTGTTGCTAGAATACCACTCCCACCATCCCGGCTGGGACTAATAGGAGTTGGAGTTCAGTAGCATCTGGAAAGCCACAGGTTCCCCACCTACGGGTTCAGTACTTTTCATAGCACTAGCCTGTGTCAGCAGACCCATGACAGACTCCTATGCATCAGGTTTGTATCTAGCCTTGTGCCATGTTCGAAGCATTTTGCCTGAGTCTTCTTAATAACTGTTTTGCCCTGGCATCTAGTAAATACTAAAGACTGAGCCACATGAGATACCCTTGTGCCAGTTCAGCTTGATGCTTACTTTGGCAGTAAAAAGACCATTTCACAGTTCATAAAAGTAGCATTCACTTTGTTTTAGCACCTTGATGCAGAACCTTCTTCCTCTGTGTAAAGCTTTCTCTGTCTCCCTCTCTCCCTCTTGCCTCCCTTCCCCTCGTCTATCTCTTTTTTAGTAATACATTGTGTGTGGAATGTTTTGTAATGAATAGATGACCCTTAGTCAGCTTCTTTCATGTCTTCAACAATGAAAGATTAACTAGATTTTAGTCATTTGCCATTGATGTTTTGCCCTTTCATATCAGATAAAACCAGTCAGCAATGAATAGTTTTTTATAAAATATTTCCCCCCACATTGATTCATGCTAGGTACTTTGATGTGTTTAACCTTCAATAGATTTAATTATATTAATAGTAGATAAAGCGCTAATGTGGAAATATTTTCATAAGCTCTTTGGAACATTGAGTTTTCCTACTTACGTAAATGCAGAGGAAAAGGTGTGTACACCCTGGAAGTGTTTGGCACCAGAGTAGGATTACCTACTTCCTTTCACATTAAGCAAATACAGTTTCCCAATTAGGACCACGTTGATGATATGCCTATGATGACATTGCTTACTATGAAATTGCTGTTGGCACCTGTTTAAAGACCTTAAAAAATAGTCAGCCAAAAATATTCAGAGTTCTTTCACTAACAAGACAATAGTCATCATGAACTTTGACACCCTTAATAAACCCTGCAGAATAGTATACATCAGTTTGGATCCATATTTCCCTCGGGTTGGTGGGAGAATTCCTGGAGCAGAGTTATATGGAGATGATGGGACACTCCTGCCAGCAGAAGGGGGAGAGGTAACATTTGCCAATTTCCACTCCCCCTTGCAGTCCCCCTCACCACTTCCCACAGTGTTTCTGAAGGCTCCCAAACATCCAGAAAGGAGGACATTGGGCCTGCAGGGAGAGAGGGTCATTGTCATGGCTCAGCCAGAGGATTCCTTATCAGTAGATGGCTAAGCCCCCACTACTTAGCAGAGTCCATGACCCAGCTAGATCTGGGAATTCTTGGGACTCTCAGACAAGATGGCCAGGGGGTCATCTGTGCATCAGGAGAGCTCACCCTCAGAAGCTGAGGTGCAACAGGCCCTGGCTCCATGTGAGCAATGGTGCCTTAAATGGCAGATAGAAAGACCACCCCGTAACATGAACATTTTAAACAGTCAGCAAGAAGAGCACGGGAAGAATTGTATCACTTGTCTTAAAATCAAGATGGCCAACTTAATTCTCAGACAGAGTAGTCTTGTTGGCATTGATGTGCTGTTTTAAATCTCTAATACATTTGCAGCTGATTGAAATCCAAAGAACAGCTACAATTTCAATTCAGCTAAATAAGAGACTATCTAGCTGAATCCAAAAGTAACAGTAGGTATTACCTTTATTTGGACCAACAAAAACATCACAAAGTAAGCAAGGTGACTACTTCAGGGGTCGTCTTCGAATGGATGAACAAGACCATCTACATTTTTTGACTTTCAGGTGCACTTCGAATGTTTGAAGGTGAAATATTCATGTTCTGATTTCAGTTCTGCTGATTATTTCCCCTTTCTAACATTAGGAAATATTTCTGAGTTGTGGAGAACCACTGCAGATATTTGCATGCATCTCTGTCATGTAAAGAAACTGCAATGGTGATAATGTGAACGTCTGCTTTATGTATACTATCATAGTTACTGGATGCCTATTCTGTACTTGCAAAAAGCTTTCAAAAAATTGAAAGCGATGTTGGTACGGTGTATAGTGTTATGTATATGAAAAAAGTGCATTTGAAGCAGAAGTCTAGTAATTCAAAACATCTTCTGGTTTCATTCATGGCAGGTAAAAGGCTGCCTTGATGACACTTGGAGCAAATGAGTTTCTCTCCTGCAGTCATGTACTGAATAAAGCACTTGATCTAGTTTGGTAGAAAAGGGCAAGATCTATAAATAGGTAACCGAGCTTTCCTCAGGATATGTAATTCATGGACTGGGTCTCACTCTTGGGGTCTTTTTTTAGAAGTAAGTGCAAATATGAACAAAAGGAAAGTTTTCAAAAAAAGAGAAAAAGAATGATCTTTTAATGAGATTGAAACCCCAGGTACTTGAACTTCCTTTTGAGGTTGTACCAATAATCGCTTTCAAGCTATTTAAAAATGACCTTACATTTATCTGCAAGACAGAAATGTGTGACCTTTTTTCGTGAAAGTGGTACCATTTTTCTGTCAACAAATGAAAGCAAATAATGCATTTTGCCATTCTAGCTAGGTTTTATATCAATATTCCCTTCATATAAACTTTTATCATTTCCAGCTTGGCAGGCTCAACTTGCAGTCCTTTCTTCCTTTTTATTGCCTTTGCCATTCTATTCTAGTGTAACCCAGCATGCTACTGCTTCAGACTTTTTCTCTTTCCTAACTTCTAATGCACCATTTATACTTCTCCAGTAATGCAAATTGATGTCAGGCATACTGTAGTCAATGTTACATTGAGAAGGACACTCCAGATGCATGCGTACATACATACATACATACATACATACATACATACATACATACAACTGGACTGGCTGGACCGTGGGCCATTTTAGAATCATAGAATTGTAGAGTTGGAAGAGACCCATACAACCTCTGCTTAGAAACCTCCAAGGAAGGAGAGTCCACTACTTCCTGAGGGAGTCTGTTCCAATGTCGAACAGCTGTCAGAATGTCTTCCTGATGTTTAGTTGGAACCTTCTTTCTTGTTACTTGAAGTCATTGGTTTGTGTCCTACCCGCCAGAGCAGGGAAAAACAGGCTTGTTCCATCTTCCATGTGACAGCCCTTGAGATATTTGAGGATGGCTATCATATCTCCTCTCAGTCTCCTCTTTTCCAGGCTAAACATACCCAGCTCCTTCAACTGTTCCTCATACGGCTTGGTTTCCAGACTCTCTTTCTTAGAAGGAAGATTTTGGTTTTATGATATTACCCTGAGATTTGCTGCTTCACTGCTGGAATGCCTAATTCAATTACTGCATCAAATAAATTCCATAAGAAGAGCCTGCAGAAGCAGGTCAGTGGCCTAGTAGTCCAGCATCCTATGGCCAGCCAGATGCCTGTGGGAAGGCAGGACGTCCTATAAGGACGACCACATACAACTGGTATTCAGAGGCATGATGCCTCTGACCGTGGAGGTAGAACATAGCCATTGTGACTAGTGGCCGTTGATAGCCTATTCCTCCAAGAATTTGTCTGATACTCTTTTAAAGCCACCCAGGTGTCTTAGTATTTATATCTAGTATTTAAGATCACACTCTCAAGTAGCAAACTCAGTGCATCTACAGGTATGCCAACAGAAACAGGAACACTGAAAAAGAAGCTGTCCCATGCAGATCTTGTATGAGGTCCGGGGTGGCAGTCTTGTTAGAATAAAGTTATAAACTGGGGAGGGGGGAAATTCAGTATGTCCCTGGAGGGGCCACCTCACCAACTTAGCCCTCCGGGACCTGGGGCAAGTGTACCTGGCTGCCCCTTTGTCCTGCATAGGCCTGCAAAGAAGGGAGAGTTATTGGCGTATTCAAGTGAACTCTTAAGTTTTATAGTAGTATGAATCATATCTATCTATCTATCTATCTATCTATCTGATTATGAAGCAGCCTATACAAAAAACAACCACCATTGTTCGTTGGATGAATTAAAAAAAGAGGAAACACTGTGGATGAGCAGGATACATTCTAGTTGGCCATTGATGGTCCACTAAGAAGTATTTGATAAGGTCTAAAGCTTTGGTCCCAGTTATTGAGGTTTCAATGGTAACATTAAGTAAATGGTCCAAAGTGCTTAATCCAGGTTTATCATTGTTGACTCTCTCCCCCCCCCCCATTTCTAATTATTATTTCACATTTGGAGGAGATTGTAGAAAGCGGATCAGGCCAAGCATAGCATTTTTAAAATAAGTGATAAGAGATGGGAGGTGCTTAACTTTTAGGGAGGATCCCCCTATCGTTAGGAGGAGATGAACTTCACTGATTTCATTTTTATCATTCTGGATTTAAGGATAGGTGCCACGCCTACTAAATTTCCATTGTTGGAAAAGTTGGTGTACAAGAGAAAGGTATTGAAAGTATTTCTACCTTAAGTAATATCCCATACTATATCTTACAATGAATTTAATGATAAATTGAGATGCTATCTTTCTTCATGAATGATAGTTCCCAGTTGGCACCCATTTGCCTGCCCTGAACTGCTTATGGAGCTGCAGCATTGAAGTTTGCATATTTTTATTTCGTTATTTTTCCAGTAAGTGCTTTTCTTAATCTGAAAATTTTTAAATAAGTATTTCCAGATCATACAGGCTGGGGGAGGAAATGGATGGATCCTGTTTTTTTTTTAAAAAAAAAGACTTTTTGAGTTGGATCTTAGAAAACTAAATGGATTTTCCATTTTCTTTGAATTTATAGTGAAAGGAAATATTGCTGACGTATAACAGCTTGTTCAAACACAAATCATAATTTAAATTGCAGTGATATTTTAATTCTATGATCCTATATTTTTTGTAAGCTGTTAATATTTCCAGGAGTTAAAAATATGAGTTTCTTGGGTGGGTGGGGGAGAATGGGGCACTGACAGTCTTCCAGTTTTTTTCACAGGTAGTTTGCTTTCTATATAAAAGTTATTTCTTTACATGTTATTAAAGAAATAGCTTTGTGGGTCTTTTCATAGGAACGTATATGATTTTGCAGGTAAGTAGTTACTAAAGGAGGAACACAACAGAAATATAAAAGTTTGAATGGACGCTGAGATAATTACTGGCTTATTTTAAGAAAACCATGTGAAAGGCCTTCATTAAACTGTAGAAAAAAGTTCTTGTTTGGTCCTTGGAGAGCACATTATATGCAAGGCCTCTCATGTGGGTTGCCAAGTGTCAGTAGAATTCATACGCGTTGCTTGTCTAATTACTATAAATGTAGCATGTCCAGATACGGTTTAAAAGTTGGGTGTGCGTTTGCTACTTCGTGAAAATTACTTACAGCCCTCCACAGGCAGCTGTTCACAGGTCCTTCACCTCTTCCCCAGAGATGCCAAGAAGACTCTGTTTTTAGACCTTGTCTTTTGTGGCAGGAGCAGTAAACATGACAGGTTGCTTGGGAGCCATCTGTTTTAATATGGTTGCTCCTTTGTATGCAGTAATGAACTTGAGATCTGTTTCTTGTCTGGCTTTATCGTAACAGTTTTCTTTGGTGTCACAACAGGTGGACGTCGACGGGATAAAACTTAGTGTGACTGGGGAGTGGAACTTGGCTTCAGCCCTGCTGTCTGTCAATGTAAATGGTGTTCAGAGGACTATACAGGTAAACATTCTTTTGCTACTGCTTTTTAAATACCTTTCATAAATCTGGAAATTTGGCTGCATTCCAGAATATATTTGCACATTTTTAACTTGCATTGAAGGCAGTGTGGGGAATCTTGCAATGTTGCTATTTAGTTCGTATTTGCTGAGATCCATATGCACGTAGGAGGCGTAATTCCATGCACCAAGTCACATTTGTCTGATGGTTAAATCTTTTTGGATAAATTTTGAAGTCCTGGTAATTTATAAATTGAAATCCTGAGATTCTTATAATGGTAGACTTATGATTCACCTTTTAGGAAGCAGCTATCTTTCCCCAGAGGACTGACTCACACCCACGCTCTCCTCAGACTCAGTACATGTTCTGCCCACCTTATTAATGCTCCATTAAGTAGCAATAATTAAGAAATATATCCCATGATGAATTTGTTATTGTTAGGCCTTTCCTACTCACCATAGTAGGGACCCAGGTGGCGCTCTGGTTAAACCACTGAGCCTAGGGCTTGCTGATCAGAAGGTCGGCGGTTCGAATCCCTGTGACGGGGTGAGCTCCCGTTGCTTGGTCCCAGCTCCTGCCAACCTAGCAGTTCGAAAGCACGTCAAAATGCAAGTAGATAAATAGGAACCGCTATAGCGGGAAGGTAAACGGCATTTCCATGTGTTGCTCTGGTTTGCCAGAAGCGGCTTTGTCATGCTGGCCACATGACCTGGAAGCTATACGCCGGCTCCCTCGGCCAATAATGCGAGATGAGCGCGCAACCCCAGAGTCGGTCACGACTGGACCTAATGGTCAGGGGTCCCTTTACCTTTACTCACCATAGTGATGGGTGAGATCTCCTCAGCTCATTTTCAATTACTGGTGTCATCGGAGGGTCCTTGTCCTGGAGGCGGGAGGACTTCTTTGGGAATAAAATGTTAAACTGACTTACTGTTATATTCTAATGTTATTTTAGTGGCAATTGGGGTAATCCAAGTTACAGGGCACAAGTTTACACTATTAGCAGCAGTATGGCTTAAAATTGTCCATATTTGTATGAATTCATGTAATTGATATATATGTCTGTCATCACTAAATATGCAAAGGAGCATCATTTCCATAAGAACCAACCTACCATATTCACTTTATTAAAATAACTTGGTCTAATAGGTAAAGTGTGTGAGCTGTTTAAGATGCTTCTTATTGCCTTGTTGGCCTGAAGATGCTTCCCTGTTAGTGAATATTCTGGTTCTAATAGAGGGAGAGCAAGGACTGATTTATATGCTGGAAATAACCAAGTCTGATGAGAACAAATGCTATGGAACCCTACTAAAGCACCTCTTAGCTGTCCCTTATTTTTATTTTATTGTGTTAGTTATTGCATATTATTAGGATATTTCCGGCACAGGGAGATATCCCTATAGAACTTGACAAAACCGTGCTCCCCTCTTCAGTGTGGTGGTGTGTGCACCCAGCAGTACAGCTGGATGCGAGAGAATGAGAGGACTGTGTGCATATCTCCATATTCCCCATCCATAACTTCTACTCTACCCAGGCAAGCTACATGAGCTCCACAGTTTGCCTGATTTGCCTGAGTAGAGAGGAAGAGCTGTCTGAGAATATAGGAGGAGTGCCAGGGTGGGCATCTTTTGTGCCCACCAGGGAATATGACAGAGCTCTCTTCAAGCTTGAGGGACGTTCTTGCACATGGGCACTGTGCCTGCTTGGGGAAGGGCCAGGCCAAAGTTTGAGAGAGTCCAGGACAAAGTGATCTCTGGCGAGACCTCCTCCTTTGCTTTTGGACTCTCTCATTGTCTGTAACCACCAGGTAAGCCAAACACTCTAAGCTCCAAGTATAAGAACCACTAATGTGATTGAGTCTAGCTGCAATTTAATTTCCCATAATATTGTGGAGTGATGCTGCATCAAGAGCATTGTGGGAATATGGTAGCTAGACCCAGCTGTCCAATTTTGCTCAGGCTTTTTTTAATGGGGGCCCAGGGCAAACCTCAGCTGTGGGCCCTGCTGGGACACGTGGTCCCTGACAGCTGCCCAAGGATGCCAGGTGCCGGTTCTTGCCCTGTCGGGCCTAATCAGTTTTAGTAATATACATGGTTTTTTTTTGCACTGGAAAAAATGTTGGGCATAACCCTGCCAAAGTTAATCACTTCTGCAAAGTTAATACTTAAAAAATCCTTGGCTGAATTGTGCTCATTGTTTGAAGCAAAAACATTTGCAACATTGTTAGTCACTGTCACTCTCATCTGACTGCCCGAAATAATGTTTTCATTGTTCTCTTCAGCTGTAAAAATATGATCATATCCTTGTCATCTGGGTATTCCCATTCCTCATTCTAGGTAATTACCAGGCTGATTATTACTACCTACTTTCCAGCTCCAATGAGATGTTGAAATACCGATTGATTGAGTCTTTGGGTCATTTCCCCACATCACTGTAATGTAGTTATTCCTCTTTTAAATGATGCTTCTGTAATTTGCTGCTGCACTCTTCAGAGGAGTGGGATTTGAAAATAGTTTCCCCCTCCCCCCAGAAGTTTTCCCCAGGGTGCGTATGTTGTGTTAAATCCACAATTAATTAACATTCTTCTCCTTGTCCTCCCCCTACATTGGACAGACATTTCATTTATTTATTATTTATTACATTTTTTTCTTCTCTCACCCTTTTTCCAGGGAGCTCGGGGGTGCACACATGCCTCCACTCCCCATTTTAGCCTTACAAAAACCTTGTGAAATAAGTTGGGTTGAAATGCAGTGACTGGCTGAAGGTCCGCTAGTAAGTTTTCAAAGCTGAGGGGAGATTTGAACCTGGGTCTGATCAGTCTCCGTGCAGCTATCTAACCATGATGTAGCATACTGACTCCCAAGTGCATGAATGTTGTATAGAAAATAGTATTGGTGTCTCTTAAGTTTAGAAACACCAAAAGAAAATTTTCTTCCTATGGTATTATCATATAGGATTTAATCTTCCTCTTTCTGGTGAATACAGATATGGAACCACATACAGTGATAGAATAGAAAGCAGGGATATGAATGTTATCATCAGTATGTATGGTGAATAATAATTCCAGTTGCCAGATAAGTTGTCTTCTTCATTGACATCAGTGCTCCCTCCCTAGGAGGTACTCAAGGGTCTGCAGTACTGGGATCTCCTTTTTGTTGTAAAAAAGTGTGACAGTGTAACAACTTCATGGTGTGTACCAGCACCTATTTTTCTAGGAAAAAAGCACTGATTGGCATTAACGTTGCAAATAGTGAAATAGCTGATCCAGAGAATGATAGGAGAATTCATTCTTCCATAGGTCAAGAATCATATTCAAGTGCTTCTTTAACAAGACATTATAGGAAACCCTCCACTGTTGAGGCTCTCTAAATCTAGAAGAAATTGGTTCGGATTTCAGATGAAAACCTATGAGAACAAGCACTGCAACAAGGGTTTGCATCTAACCATTTAACGTCACTTGTATATCAATTAAAGAAAAACCTGCAGTGGGGTATAGGTTTACTAAATCAAATTTTATGTTCACTGCATTCTTTAGCATAATTGTTGCATGGTTTCATGCTTGTCTCCATAAAGGTCAATAATTCATCTATAACAGTTGTGCCAGCAGCTCTTCTGGTTGTGAAACAACATAGATTTCCAATATACCGGTAATTATGAATGAACATTTTTCTGCTTTCAGTTTCCTTAGGCTGTCAGTGTCAGTTCTGTGCCTTTTGAAATTGGGGCAGCATCTTCGTATCTACTTCTCCATCCAGACATATCCTAGCATAATCATCTGATATCACTGTGTGCACCTGGGCCACAAGATAATAAATTAAGGCTCAGTAGAAAAGGTGCATCCCATGCTGTCCTGTGGAAGACAGTAATACTGCTACAACACTCCTTCTGTCACCACCGAAGCAAACTTTCCCTCTCTCAGGTTCTCACCCTGAGTGTCATAGGTCTTCCTTCCTTCCTTCCTTCCTTCCTTCCTTCCTTCCTTCCTTCCTTCCTTCCTTCCTTCCTTCCTTCCTTCCTTCCTTCCTTCCTTCCTGTCCTACTGTACAATTTTGGATGCTGTGTCGCAAATTATACTAAACAAAATTTACCAAGAGCAAAGATGGAAAGGTCAACATTGCTTGTATAGCAAGAGCTGCCGAATAATTGGCACTTTGCAGCTGCTCCATAATCAGCATTTCTTGTATGCTCATTAAGTACATCATACTTGTCCATTCACACCTTGAAGTGTTCTGATTTTTGTATTTCAGATAATGTGTGTTGATTAGGGCACTCAACAGGTTTAAATATCTGGATTCTTTTCAACAACTGCAGTGTTTTCCAGACAAGAGTCTATTAGTGGAATCTGATGCCAAGGTTTCTAAGCCACACAATGTAGCCTCAGCTCCAGAAGAGCCTTAAAAAACATTGAATGAATTAAAGTATGCAATCTGAATGTGAAACTGCCCCTGAAATCAAAAGCATTGTTCCTGGGTAGGCTTCTTTGGGCGCTTGCCAAAGGCCACAACCTGCAGGAACCCTGCTGTCAATCTCCAGAGCCTTCTGGTCCTGCTGCAACACCTCCCTGCCTATTCATAGAATCATAGAGTTGGAAGGGATCTTGAGGGTCTTCTGATCCAGCCCCCTGCAATGCAGGAATATGCAGGTGGCCCATATGGGGATCAAACATGCAACCTTGGCATTATCAGCACCATGCTCTAACCAACTGAACTAACCAGTAGTGCACAATCTCTCTCGCTCTATTTTTAATAATAATTATTTTAATTATCCAGACAACACCAACAGCAGCAGCAGCAAAAGAACATCAGGGGGTGGGTGGGTGGTAGGCAGAATTCTTTTTTTAAAAAAACCCCTGTGTACCACAATACATTGAAATTTATCTTCAGTTACAGGTAGTAAGTGCTAAAGTCCTGACATGGTCTTCCAGGTGATTTGGAGGATGTTTCTGCCTCCTGTTCAGTGTTTGAAACTCCCATTGTTCTAGGCGCATTTTGCAACAGGGAATCTCATTAATGCGAGCTCTGGGCGCAGTACTGCAGAGTGTAAGGAATGGAGGCTCTTTTTCTGCCTCCCCCACTTCCAGCCACTCTCGGAAGACTGGAGAAGAGACCCTCTTAAGAATATTAGGGGGGTGGGCGGGGGAAGGACTAGACCATGTGAAAAATGAATATAATATTTTAGCTGCAGTTCATTCCTTTTCAGCTTTGTATTCTTGTTATTAAAAAAAGTGCGCCTAGACATTCTGTTGTTGCACCCATAACCTAGGTTTAAGGTGCCATGTAGCTCCTAGATTTCATATCTCAGTTTCTAACACTGTTCCTGTTCACTCACCCCCTCTGAGTATGCAAGCAGTAATAAGTGCGAGGAGATGGAGCAGCCGCCTCTGCTTCCTTTGAGTTTTCCCTCTGGACTCTGGAGCCAGCACTGTATGAACTGGTGCATCAGGGGACCATATTTATAATGCAGGGTCTCTGGTTAGCATGGGAGACATCTGCTTATTGGGTTCTATCCTTTTCAAGCACCAAGGGCAGGGATATGTGGTATGGTTGACTTGCAAGTCTCTTTCTCCTTCATCCTTCAATTTAGTTCTTGCCTCCACTAAGTGTTTCCCTCTTTGTTTTTCTTTCTCTCCTTCCTTAGCTGCTTATATTTCTCTTTTCCCCATCTCTCATTAATTCACTTTTAAAATAACAAGGACCTGTTGCCTTATTTCCTTCCATCCCTCCCCCCCTTCTTTCTTCTACTCCCAACCCACCCTGACTGGAAAATGGCTCCTACTAGTAAGTAGTTTGCAAAACCAGGAAAAAAACCCAGTCAGTGCTGCTGACTAGTTTGCAAAACCTGTGGTGGTGGTGGTGGAGGTAAAATCAATGACAAGAAGTTTAATGTGGGAGAAGGGCATTCCATTAAAAAAATTAGATTCAATTTTGACAGCTTATCAAGTATTCTGTATCTGTTTGTTTTGGCATACAGTTGCTTCATTGTAAGCAGCTGGTACTTTGTTCTCCTTTGCTGTTTCCAAAACTTGATTGTGTTTCTCCCAGTCTGTGGGGAAAAGTGTATATTCCTGTTTCCTTTATAAACATAAATGTCAGGATTTTTGTATGAAATTTTGTTTGCCATATTTTCCACTCCATTAATCATTTTAGTTGAAATATGTCAAGACTTGGCACATTCTCCTTTGTTTTCCTTTGGTTGTAAAGAGTAGAGTACCACTAAATGACCCATCAGCTGAGAAAAAGAGATTTTGAAGAAGGTGTTGCTTCATAAAGTTTTGCTATAGAGAATGGGTAGGCAAACTAAGGGATCCGGCCCAATCGCCTTCTAAATCTGGCCCGCGGACGGTCCAGGAATCAGCATGTTTTTACATGAGTAGAATGTGTCCTTTAATTTAAAATGCATCTCTGGGTTATTTGTGTGGCCTGCCTGGTGTTTTTACGTGAGTAGAATGTGTGATTTTATTTAAAATGAATCTCTGGGTTATTTGTGGGGCATAGGAATTTGTTCTTCTTTTTTTCAAAATGTAGTCCAGCCCCACACAAGATTTGAGGGACAGTGGACTGGCCCCCTGCTGAAAACGTTTGCTATAGAGGATGTCAAGAAGGAAGACTTGCTGCCAGTAAACATTGCTTTGTACAGAGCAGATTGCTTTGTAGAGAGCAGATTTTAGATAACATACATAGCTCTGCAATTATTCTGTTTACCTGTGTGGAACTTCATAGGTGTAACAGATACCTGTTTCTCCACCTCACTTTATCTAAACACAGCTTTAAGCACCTGTGCTTTTCAATTTTTTCACTGCTACCAATTCACAGATGGTTTTTGAGACCTCCTAGTAGCTCGTGGTGTAGGCTTAGGCATGAGATGGACACCGAGTAGAGTCAGGATTCGCTATTATGTATATATGGGAATACTGATATTTACACTGGGATCTTGAATGTGCTCATTGAGAGTTTGTGGAGACTCAAGAGACACTGGCACTGACAGCAGCTTCTAAGTGGCTTTTATTTACATGAGGCCAAATTTCTTAAACCTCCACCCCAGCCAAATTCTCCCACGCCCTAGTCCAGCGGCTAGGGACAAACTGCCTCTGGGTTGTACTTCTGGCTGCTTGTTTGATTTGGCTACCAGTAACTTAAAAACACTACTTGTCTAAGTTTCCTCTGCTAGGACTTTTCAGAGGCAGCCTCTCAGACTAACACCAGCTTCCATCTTATGATCTTCATCAGACAAGTATTAATATGACACTGATAATATTCTCTGGGCGGTTTTCTACACTCCCCTCATCAACTCCCTTTATTACCACTCCTCAGCTGACCAATGTCAACTTAACTCCCAACTGAGTAGAGCCTCAAGCCAGTCACAGTCTGCTGTCACCCAGACCTATTAGACTGAATCTGCCTGTTCCAGGTAATAAATTGCCAAAGTGATGGTCTCTTTCTCCACTCGGAACCTTTCACCAAGCAGTTATGGCCAGTGGTATAGTAGGCCTCCGACATGGACAAACACACAGCTTATATACTATTTTTCCTTAAAATGTGAACATAAACAGACATTTATATAACATTTCTCTACAAGGCTTTATGCTTTTTCAGGTTAATTGCATAAAGTGATGTTCCTGTAGTTTTAAGTATTGAATTTGGCATGGGGGAATTCAGATTCAAATCCTTGGAAAGTTGTGAAACTCGTTGCTATCTCTCTGCATAATCTACCTTTCAGGGTTATGGTGAGACTAAAATACCATGTGGAAAATAAGGAACTAACAATTAAAATACCATATGTCAAAACTTCTCAAAGAACATTTGCCGTTCATGACTTTTGTAGTCCAATTTACTGTTAATATATTCTATGCTAGTCTCTGCCCTCTTAATGGCTTGTTGTGTGAAAACAGAAGGATCAGGCTTCTTGCTTTGAATTTGAGCAATTTTTCATCTTTGTTTCAAAGTGGAAGTGAACCTACTTTTTAATAAGAATGTTAATATTGTAGGGGAAGTGTAGATGAGGACCTTCAGAATTACTACTGGTACTGCATCACCCTGCCCAGGCATGCTGGCTTGCCCCCTCAACTGAGCGGGCTGGTTATGTGCATCCTTGAAAACTGGGGGGCCCTTTGACCCCTCTTAGATGGCACCCCTTCCCCTCCCCCAAGTAGCTCAGGGTGGCATGAATAGTCGCCCCCTGCCCCTATTCTTGCATCAGCCCTGAGCCTTATCCCTGATTGGAGATTTGGACTTGCATCTCTTCAGTTTTAAGACTCTAACCGCTAATCTGTATTGACTCAAGTAGATATCTTGTAGAGTCCTGGGTCAGTTTGCACATAAGGCTAAGCCAAACCTAGAACCACTTCCCTCTTTGCTGCTGTCCTGCAACCCATTATAGTCAAACCTGAGCATATGGTTTGCCTTGCTCCAGGGATATCATGAGCTGTAGCCAAGGTTTGTTCGATGGCTACTGCTCCTAGTTTGTCTGCAAAATGCAAACCACAAGCCTGAGTGTGGACACAGCACTAAGCCAAATTGTGGCTTAATTGGTTAGCACGATAGTAGCAGGACCAGGTGAGGAGCAAAGTGGCTGCAGTTTTTAGCATGAATACCTGCACACTTACCTGTTCATGTTAAGCCATGGTTAGGCTTAGCATTGCATGCAAACAGCCTATTTCTGAAATACAGTATTTTTCACTCCATAAGATGCACCTGACCATAGGACACACCTAGTTTTTAGAGGAGGAAAACAATTTTAAAAAATATTTTGCTTTCTTGAATTGTCCTAGGCATAGCAGCCAACTACTAGAGGCCCAGGTGCCTTTACCCCCCATTAAATATTTGAGGAAGTCGTCTCCCCCCATGTTGATGGGCATTGTCATTCATATAGTGTGCATGCACTTTGTCTTGAGATCAATTGCAGCGGTTCTCAACCTGTGGATCCCAGATGTTGTTGGACTACAACTCCCATCATCCCTCAACTCCCACCATCCCTGAGCTCTGGCCTTGCTAGCTAGGGGTAATGGGAGTTGTAGTTCAACAACATCTGGGGACTCACAGGTTGAGAAAGGCTGATACGGTATGTGAGGTGGGGCTTTCCTGCCACCCCAATATTTTATTTAAGTTGGAAGAGGGAGGGAGGGAGGGAGGAAGGAAGGAAGGAAGGAAGGGGTGAGAGAGAGAGAGAGAGAGAGAAGGGAAGGAGTGAGTAATAGAAAGAAAGGGAGGGAGGGAAAAGAGAGGGAAGAAAGGAAGGGGAGAGAGAGAGAGAGAGGCAGAGAGAGGGGAAGGAAGGATGGAAGCTGGGGGGAGGGGCGGAAGGGGCTCCCTTCTGTCTCTCCTCTCACCTCACTCGCTGTCACGGAAGCAGCCCGAGAGCCGGTTTCCCGCTGCTTGCGGCTCTGGCGCGGGCTCTGGCTCTCACATTCGCTCCATAGGATGCACAGACTTTCCCCCTTCCCTTTTGGGAGGGAAAAAGTGCATCTTATGGAGTGAAAAATATGGTAAATAACTTTGTGTATACGTATCCTTGTCTCATAAAATGTAACTTTGCTAGCACTCTTGAATGGGGGCAACTATTGCTTCTGTTTATAGAACATAATATAACTGCTGTTCATTGGTTTCTTCTAGTGCCTTTCACGTGATGCAGGTGGAAATCTTAGCATTCAGTTCCTTGGCACAGTGGTGAGTACTAGTATCTGCTCTCTCTGTGTGTGTGTTTGTATGTGTGCTTTTTGTAATGAGTTTAATGCTTGTGAAGTGCTTAGAACCCAACTTGGCAATTCAGCAGCATATAAATTAAGAAATAATAGCAACACTAGGTTATTTAGAACCACTATGAGACCTGTGGGTATAGGGCAACAAACAACAACAACAACAACAACAACAACAACAACAACTTAAAAGCATTTCTGAACCAATTAATGTTTTAAAAATCTCTAAGCAGTGTACACTATGTACAGTATAAAAACAATATCCATTATAACGAAAATCCAACCTAAATTCAACCTTGTCATTCTGTGAATAAAATAGATACTTACATTTAATGCTACACACACATGCACACTCATTGCGTGTTGGGCTTCTCTAACACAGCCCAACTGTTTATGCAGCTTGTTTGTTTTGAAACCAACATGCTCAAAACATATCTGCAGAGTTGCATATTACATGCAAATGTATGTAATGAAATCCTGAAGGATGCTTCTGTGGAAAAGCAACTTTGGAAAGAGGAAGTTCAGGGCCAGAGTTGAGGAGGATCGGCATTAGAGGGGTTTGAAGTTTAAGGAAAGAAAATATTAGATTACATTAAGAAACCTGTTAAAGAGGATGAAACTTGATATGAGGGAACTCTAAAATGCAGTTGTTTGTAATTACATTTATAAACATCGAGGATGGGTGAGTGAGAAGTCATTAGTATTTTAAACAGGATTATAATTATTTAGTATTAGGATGTCATTTTGAATCTTGAAACCAAATAAAATACTAATATCAAAGCTTTAGGCTTTACTCACCTGCTACTTTCCCCCTGCTGTCCTCCTCAAGGAAATCTTGAAGGTTGTTTGACGGGGAACATCTGGAATTATGCTGGAGGAAAATCAACTTTAGGGCAGATTCAGAGGGAAAGCAGCATGCAGGGGAAATATTAATCTCCCCTTTCCTTTTTCTCTGCACCCCCATGATTGATTGTTGCTAAACTAACCATACACTTGCAAGTGTTAAAATTATATGTGTAACACAACTTTGTTGTATTCACATTATAAAAAACATACAAGCATAGCTGCACATAGTAAAATGGCTTTGCATTATAATACTGTCAAAGTGCAGAAGCAAATATTCATATAGAGTCGAGAATACTTGGAAATGCTCTGTTCACAGCACAAATTTGCAAGTTGTTCAGAATTGTGTGTGCATTGATCATGAAATATTTATCTTGTTAAAGATTACATAAAACACATACACAATAGTCAGGTCCTCTTCTGGACTGCTGGGCCCTGGTAATTTGTACTAGCTTCCCCCCACCCTGTTGGCCCTGCAGCTAATCATTAGTAGCCATCAGATGATTGCTCACCTATTCACACATTCATATATAGTTCTGCCCAAAGACAGATTGGTTGGGAAGGAATTAAAAACATATTGTATGGTTTTAAAACTGTTGCGTTCTGCTATACTTAGGCGTGTGGTATAATTTGAACCTCTCCAGACAGTGGAGAGAGAAATGAATACCCCCACCTCTTTTAAACAGGATTGTCACCACTGCAGTATGACTTGTAGAAGAATATTCTTTTATATGGTTCTGAAGCTTAACCAGGGAGCTTAATGAAACAAAATAAAAATGAAATAGATAAACCTAATTTAAATCTCACAAAGTACATTTTAAATTAAGTTTTTATTGATAATAAATATACTTCATTTCTCATTATTCTTTTAAGCTTCAGTGATATCAGTAAAATAAACATGTTTTTACAAAGCTTTAGCATGGAGAATGCTATTAATATGACCCTTGGCACACCACCACAATTAGATTTCAAAGCAAGCATTTAAGATGTAACAGCGATTAATGACAACCATCGAAAACAATTTTGAACTCCATCAGTTTAACTCAGGAGGGTAAACTTAATATGATAATTTATCTAGTTGAATTGTATCAGCTTAGCAGGAAAGTATGCAAATGTGTGACCCTTACCTAGCATCTAAATGGCTGCTGTGCTGGTAAATTTATCAGTTCCATTAATGAACTTTGGGGAACTTTGGAATTTTCAGCATTTGTACCCTCGGAGGCTGAAAACCAAACCTGATCTCATACTGGGACCATTCTGGTCTGCATATTTCCATAATTTGCTGCTGCTACTAATATGACAGCAAGACGCAAATAACTGTTTCTAATAATATCAGATGGAGTTGTAGAGGACAGCATTTTAATGTAGTAAAAGACCTCCCTGTGGGGTTGTTATTGCCACTATAGAACAGCAGTTACACAGTTGCCACAATAGTCTCTTAATTGATTCGTTTAATTAGCAAGAGATGAAGTTTGTGCTGCATCGTCATCTGAGATCATGGGGGATGATACACAAAGACCGTTTTTGACACACGTTTTCTGTACACTTACCATGTATAGTGAAAGAAAAGTTTCTAGCCCAATAGAGCAGTTGTTTTAAGATATGCATAAGACTGTACAAAGTGCTCACCCTGGATAAATTGTCATTAAGGCTATTAGACATCTTCAAAATCCTTGATAGAAATTCCAAATGGATCTGGTATTTATCTTAAATATGCAAATCTAAGATTTGTAGGGTTTGTGGATTATTTTGAAGCATCAGTGCATTTAGCAGTTCTCTTGATCTGGTCTTGGACAAATAAGGTCAGATTAATAAAACTGGCCATCTGCCTTCTGACTCTGTTCTAGTTGCATTGCTTCCTTCCCCCCCCCCCTCCTTTCCTCCCTCTGGATATGAAATGTGTTTGACCACACTGTCCAGTGTGTGGCATGGGCCTAGTCAGAGATTGCTTTTGTACTTGGGTTTCCCTAGGGGCTCCTTATGAATTTAGTAATATATGATGTTTGCAACTGTAAAAGGAAGTAGAATTTGGCATGTAGAAAATATATGCAACTTTCATATTACTCCTCTTTTATTGTTTAAGATTGAAGCCCTTATTTTTAGGATAGACCAATGTTGCTGAATGCACACTACCTTCAAATTATACCTGGTTCTGTTTTTATTTTTAATTTTTTGAGAACTGCTAATAATTATTCCTATTGCATCTGAAATGCCATTGTATTTGGGGAGACATTTTATTTCTATTTTTTTCGGAAATGCTTTTACACATATGGTCTGAGCGTAGAATATTTTTTATTCCCGGAAACTTAGCATTTGTAAAAAATGTGATCTCTGTGGTTTGTTTTACCTGAACTGTGATGATGATAGGCAGGAGGATAGGTCAGACCCATCTCTTTGCTGAATACCGGTCAGTAAAATTAGTAAAATTGGGTGTAATAATTCATTCTGGAAGTAACGGAAAGGTAATTTCAGTAGTATTTTGACTATTTTTCCGATCTATGCAATGCATACATATTCCCCCCCCCCCCCCTGTTTGTGTTTGACATGGCCCTAAGAACATTAGCTGAATGCCAATTAAGTTTACCAGTTCAGTAGTATGGTGAAGGAAATTTCAAGAAACAGACCATAGATAAGGTTGAAGGGAAGGAATGGTCACATTTGCCCACTAAGTAAATGAAGCAGCAGACCAAGGGTGGGGAATATTACAGAGCAGCAGGTACTGAATTTTCTTTGCCATAGAAATGAAAGGGTAACTTTCATTAGCATTTAGCAAAGGCCGATTTACGAGGTTTTAATAGAGAGCCAAGAGGCAGTGAAAATATGTTAAATAAATTAAAAATAAGATTATTCAAGTATTCAGCTTGGTCAAGTTTATCCTTGCCATTTATATTTATTGAGTACAGTATCATGCAGCGCTATCCAGTGGGTTCCCACCCCCCAAAGGAAGCAACAAAGCAGAGCTTTTGTGGTAGGTCTTGATTAGCATAGGAAATATCATGCACGTGTGGTCCATCTCCTGAATATCAGTCCAAAGCTCAGTAAACATTAGCATAGCAAATTGTAATGTGAGTAGCACATTCATACAGGTTCCTTCCTGTGTCTCTTGCTTATCTGAGGGGGGAGGCTAAGAAGCGGTAATGGGGATGTAACAAAGAAATTCAGTAATAACAATGGTGGAATACAAATAGTGCTTTAGTGCCCTAGAACTTGTGTGTATAAGGACATTGTGCAGGAGCAAATTTCAGCAAGATTCTTAACCCCTTCTAGAGATTGTTTCTCTGTGATAACGTACGGTAAGTCCCTTTGTGATACACACGAGGAGACAAAAATTGCTAGTAATTCTTTAAACACCTCTGTTCAAAATGTGTGATCTCTTGTGTTTTTTAAGCACATAATACATTTGGAGACAATGCAAGACAAAATATAAAGTGAATTTTGGTGTAAGTATTTCTAGGGTCATCTTGAATAGCATTAAACAGAGGCATGGGAATATTGGATGATTCTTTTTCTAAGCACTTCAAACTGTCAATCCTGAATTTAAGGAGGGAATGGAATTACTGGTTCTTCTCTGAGAAGGGATGGAATAAAACTGCACACACTGTTCAGAATGAAGAGTTGTGACAGGCTGATACTTCTTAACCTGTCAAAATCCAGCTGGAAGGGGGTGGAAGCTGTAGAGAAGGTTAAGCACAGATTAGCATCAGACATGAGTGGATTCTGTTGTGTATGTATTTTATCGGCTTTTCCTAAAGAAATAAGGAACTGTAGAGCCAAGGCACTGATTAAATAGGATCCATATCCCAAATGTCAAGCATGTTTTCCCAAGCACCAATTTGGAATCTTGGCCTCCTTGACCCTCAGGGTTGGGTGATCTTCCAGTTGGATGATAGTATAATTTCAGAAAATAAATGAAGAGATGCCTGCTAGGCTCCCAGCCTCTCCCACATATATAGCCCATCAGTTGTGCACCATGACCAACCAGGTGCACCATAAACTTTCTGCCTTTGCAATCATGTGATGGCCATGTAAGTCCTGGGGACTGTCCAGTTGATGGACCTGCAGCAATATAAACAGTAATTTAAATGCTCCAGCAGCATATAAGTGCAGAAAAGAAAGGTTGGCATCATGCATTGATTGCCGAATGATAGCATAGTTGGGCAGTAATTCTGGCAAGTAACCAGGATCCTCTTCTTGTACAACAAAAGACCTGGCAGGTTTTCCACAGTGCAGGATTACTAGTGGATTCAGCCCAAAATTGAGTATGGTAGATTAAGCATTTGAGGCATGGAACTCAAATATCCAATGGCAAAGTGTCTTCACAATTAGAGAGTCAAAACACGACCTTAATTGGTACTTACTAGATTTCAAGCCAGGCTCTATGAGCAGTTGTTTCGTGGTAAAATCCCAATACAAGGATGTATCTGACAGCCTCACCCTGGAGATGGTAGTCTGGATGTACTATGAAAAAGCACTTCTGCAGCAAAGGAAACTTCTGAGCTTCCCCTAGTTTTCCTTGAATGAATACGCTTCATTATTAGCCAGGGACAGTAGTCTCTGTTTCCTAAGACCTTTCTCTGGTAAACCACTGTCTTCATATTTTGTCTTTCCTTTTCCTTTCGGAGAGATTTGTGAAACATCCCCCCCCAATTTTTTTTATTAGTCTCTCTGCACACAGGTTCTCTGTGTGACTATTAAATATACCTAGTGTTGTAAAAAGAACATCATTACTGTCACTTTACTAAGTCATTAGCTTACAAAAAGTCTACGTAAAGTCAAAGAGAAAAACAACTACCAGACTTTTAGAGGACATCTGAAGGCAGCCCTGTTTAGGGAAGCTTTTAATGTTTAATAAATTATTGTATTATAATATTTCTGTTGGAAGCCACCCAGGGAGGCTGGGGAGGCCCGGCCAGATGGGCGGGGTATAAATAATTTATTTATTTATTTATTTATTTATTTTTTATTATTCTTTAATATTTTCATTAGCCTAACAACACAATCTTATACATGCTTACTCAGAAGTAGGTTCCACTGTGTTCAATGTAGTAGTATAACAGAGAGAAGTCTACAATTGCCCTTCCTGTCGCCTTACTCCAAAAGTTTCATTCTAATTTTATTTTTCTCTGGATAGGCTTGTGTGTTGACTATTCAAAGTTTACCAACATCCATATGCATTTTCTGATATTGAGCATTATTAAAAACCACAATAGCCCTAAACAGAAATTCAAACAGCTTACTAAGAAAAATTCATTTGAAATTAAATCAGTGTAAAGTAATGCACATGTGCACTGGTACTATTTATTCCCCCTCCCCCTCCCTAAGAATTGCTGGTATATTTGTTCATGCACTTACACTGCAGTGCTTGCAAAAATAATTGAGCACGCAAGATTGTAAATCTGCTATGTCATCATTTACAACATGGTTCATTCACATTAAAACTTATGATTTTGCAGGGGCAACAAACTGTTTTCGGCAACTTTTCTGGTACAAGATGTTTCTTTGTAGTTATGGGCAGTAGTTGCCCATCGTCATCTCTTTGGATCTAGTTCAGTATCTCCAAATGATCTCCACCTCCACAAATGGTAATTTGCTGCCTTGACTTCTGGAGGTAGACATGGAAGGTCAAGCTCCTTTTTTTGCAGCAGAGTGTTTTTTCATACGTTTCATATCTCGTACTATCAAGGTCTAGATTTTTTTCATTCCCTTCATTTATAGATGGTAGTATTTTACACCCAACCTCTGTCAGTTGCTTCTCAGTGAAGTGTAATTTTTGCCGAAACTATAATGCCAAGTCACCTATTTTTGATTCTCAGAAGGAGATGGCATATCAACATTTTAATCTTTCAAAAAATGGCGCTAGTTTTATTGCAATCACTTAAAACATGAGCAAAGGGGAGAATTTTGCAACCGAGCATGTTTTTGTATGTTCCTTCCTTTTGTCCATGGAAAAGGTAGAGGAGTCCTACCTTATCAACAACACACATTGTTCCCTCAGGTGCAGTGCATGTACTTGTAGTCTGAGTACAATCGGAGTTTTCCCTATGCTTCTGTGCTGTGCTTCTGAATGAAGCAAGACTGGATGGCAACATCCACAACCCATACTATAAGTATTCTTTCAATCCCCACAACTGTCTGTCTTTTGAGAAAACCAAGTGCATTCTCTATGAGAGCAAGTGCGTGCCCACTGGTGAGTTTCATTTGCAATGATAGCACCCTTCTTCGACATATGCATTGCAATAGGTTGCTGCAATTTCCTCATTGTCACACTGTTGGAGGAAAAAAGTGTGCTAGTTGTCGTATAGTGTCTTCCCTATCACCTCTGCTTTTTCAACTTTTATCCTCTCTCCTCACTATTCATTATCCTGCCAGAAATATTTACCCACCCTTTCTGGCTGGGGTCCAGGAGCAGGTAGGAAGACGACAGTCAGCGATGCTTATTGTGAGGCTCTGTGGGTGTGTATGAGTGTACCTGTTGTTGGCTGTGAAGTGTAGGAGGGAGATGTATGTTCCTTTCGGAGCTAAGAAAGCTAATGCAGTCCTTCACCAGCTCGTCACAAGAAGCATTGATCTCCGTACTGTATATGGATTTAGATTTAGATTTGTGTCTTTGTGTATATGGATTTAGATTTAGATTTGTGTCTTGCCTGCCAGGTTAGAATGCCTCAGTAGATTCAGTGGCAAAAGCTGCTGTTTTCACCAATGTGGGTGAACAGGATCGAAGTGCCAAGTTTATTTTAAGATTAATATTTCCAACCCATTACCTAGATTCTAGTTCACTACAGCAAGTGCTGAGTAACACAAGAACAGCATGCGTGTCATAAGTCTTGAAGAAAACATAATGAGAGAATTCAAAGGAACCAAGTGCTTAGTATTGGCAACTTGAGATTTCCACAGAAACATGACTAGATAATATTGATCCACATCTAGAGTAAATGCCTTTTACTCTTAAGGAACACTAATAAGAAACTGATTACAAAAGACCTTGACTTGTATTGAACATAGCGCTAACTAAGGCTAAGGTTCCATCAGCATAAGGATTTTTGTTGCAGGCTGGAACCATCTCCTCTCTTCTCCACAACCCCTAAATCTGTTCTGTGAGTTTCCTCAACCATCCAGAGTGAATATGGGAACTGTGAGGAGCACGTGTGGAGGGTGTGGAAGGAATTCCCATTGTGCCAAAGGGAATCCTTGGGTTGGCTTCCACTAGCAGAATGGGGTATTGTTGTTGTTTAGTCATGTCTGACTCTTCGTGACCCCATGGACCAAATCACGCCAGGCACTCCTGTCTTCCACTGCATCCCACAGTTTGGTCAAACTCATGTTAGTAGCTTCGGGAACACTGTCCAACCATCTCATCCTCTGTCGTCCCCTTCTCCTAGTGCCCTCAATCTTTCCCAACATCAGGGTCTTTTCCAGGGAGTCTTCTCTTCTCATGAGGTGGCCAAAGTATTGGAGCCTCAGCTTCAGGATCTGTCCTTCCAGTGAGCACTCAGGGCTTATTTCCTTCAGAATGGATAGGTTTGATCTTCTCGCAGTCCATGGGACTCTCAATAGTCTCCTCCAGCACCATCTAGCATCCAGCACCATCCAGCAGGATGGGGCAGTTGAATGCATCTCCTAAAGTTTAATGTTCCCCCTTTGTTATGCAACTTTGTTATAGACTATAGTTTAAGTGATCTGCATTTGCTTCAAGACTCTTTTATTACTGAGATACTACTGTAAAACAATGCATGGATTGTTTTTGGCTTACTGCAGTTTTCTAATAATTGAATCTTTGAAAATTAGAGGATCAGGTGCAATTGAAAGCAGCAGAAGAGTGAAGGTCAGGTGGGAAAATGGGGTGTAGCCAGCACACATGGCCCCCCTCCATAGTATTTGTCCTCATGTGTTCAGCTGAGTTGTAATTGTTAACCTCTGTGTTCATCAGCCAAATTCCTCAGTAAAGGGAAGGATCACAATCAAGTTCCTTTCTATGCATGTAGGCGATGTGAGGAAGTTAGAGGGAAACTGTAGGTTGTAGTGCTGGCCTGCACAGTTGAGACCCACAGAATGGAAAGCTAAGCACCCACTGTGTAATGTGCAGATTGCCCAGTGCTGGACACCTTCAGAGTTATTGTGGGCTCATAGGCATGGCAAAACTAGTAGGGTTGGTGGCAGCCGTGCATGGCCGATGGATAGTTTAACTCAGTGTATCAGAAATTGTACAGGCGCTTTTAAAGGAGGGTCTTCTATAATAAAAGCTACACATGCTTCTCACTGCAGATTTGAACTATGTAATGGTGTGCCATTTCCTACAATTTGGTTTGATGGACTTTACACCGGACCACCGAGCTGCTGTTTAGCTTGGCAGATCTCATAGTCTTGTTAGCTGAGCAAACAGGTAGTGGGAAAGCCAATGTATTGTGTGTTTTGAGTTGGCGTGAAACCAGGAAAACATAGAAAAGCTGTATGGCATGGTTCCTGGACTAATTTTCTGATGTCACACAATTAGTGTTGCAGTTTCAGAGCTTTTCTATAGCCAATTACCTAGGAGGGTAGAATGTATTGTACACTGCGCAAGAACGACACCTTTCAACTCCAACAAAACTGCAGGAGTTGCTCAGCAGTGTTAAATACCTGATTTTACACTTGTATGGAAATTGAACCAGTATGTTAATTTCTGTAGCTTTAAATACAGTAGAATGGACTCATTAGTAAGCTGAGGGCATTTCCTCCTTTCATCAATTGCTCTTACTGCTCCCTGATTTTTTTAAGGGCTCGGGAGCAAAATATTTGTGAATCTGTGCATGCACACTCTGTTCCCATTTATGAAGTATTAAACCTGGAAGGGTTAGCTCAGAACTGTTTTAGTTTGGTGAGGTGTGGAGATTTTCTCTTGTGATGTCTATAAAATTCTGGATTTCAAGCCACTTTTGGTTTAGAAGTGGTCCTCTTACCTCCCCCTCCCCCCAACCCTAACTTCTTATTTTATAGTGAGTTAAAGGCTCCATAGCAGCTTAGGACTGACACAGATGGTAAACATTTTTACTGCAGAACACCAGCGGTGAGCAGCATATCACAGAGTTAGAGCTCTCAGCACTGTGCTTGCTCAGCTGTGCATAATCACGCTTGTTCCCTTCTCTCGGGTTTCTAGCCAACTCAGAGAAACTCAGCTAAGCGATTCAATCCAATCCTACCGACATCACAAAGCTGTCGTTTAGTTCCCATAGATGCTGGAGCTAGAAGCTCTGTTGCTAGAGTTACAGAGAATATAGATGGTTTTTACAGCATTGTGTGACTGCTTGAAAAATACTTCCTCGCCCTCTCTGTAGCCCACTCAGAAAGTTAAAGGCCTTCACAGATTTGTAGAGTTGGAAAGCAACCACAGGGGTTATCCAACCCCTGCAATGTAGGAATCTTTCACCCAGCATGGGACTCGAACCCACGACCCTGAGATTAAGAGTCTCATGCATGACCCATGCATGCAGCTACCCTTGGCTCCTTTGAGAGGAAGAGCAGGATATAAATTTAATTAATAATTTAATTAATTAGTAAGTGCAGCATTAATATCTGGAACTTCTGGCATGTGAATGAATAATAGAAGTGTCAGATACCCATTTGTCAGTGGCTGAACTAGAGAAAGCCAATTAATTTGGAGAATGATGAAGCCACATCTTTTGGGGCTGAAATTAAGTACCCTTCATGCCTGCGTCCTGGGCCTATGATTTCCCCATGTTCTTAATAGATTAGTTTTCCGTGGAGCAAGTAGTGAAGGTTTTGAACACCTTTAAGTCTTTCCAGAAATTTCCTGTTGCCATCATACGGTCACCAGGTTGGGCAGGCATCCCCAAACTGCAGCCCTCCAGATGTTTTGGCCTACAATTCCCATGATCCCTAGCTAACAGGACCAGTGGTCAGGGAAGATGGGAATTGCAGTCCAAAACATCTGGAGGGCCGAAGTTTGGGGATGCCTGAGGTTGGGTTTTATGATGGATGAGGGCAGTAGAAGACTTTTGGGACACAGGTGTCTCCCTACTCAGTTTTGCTTCTGCCTCCCATGAAGCAGTCACACAAGCACCCACTTTTCTTTGTTTCGGGCTTGTTAAAATTTCCTTGATACTCTTTTGTTTACCCTCTCTTACTTCCCACTTTAGCGGTTGCCTTCCTCTAACCCTCTCCCACCCTTCACAGATCCTTCTGACTTTTCTTTTCTCCTTCCTTAACTCAGTCTTTAAAAAAACCTTCAAACATACAAACTTTTAAAAGACTTCCCTCTTTCCTTCTCCTTTCCCTCTCCCTATTGACACTTCAGGAAGGAGGTGCTTGAACTGACGCAGCCCGCCTATGGTCATATGGACTGTGTCTGAGTGCTTCTGTGACTCATTGAGCCCCTGGCTTGTGGCCTTCGATAAGGCCTGTCCTCCCATGTGCCCCTTGGTAGCTTGCAAGGCCCTGTGGAAGAAGCAGGTCACTCCACATACCATGGTGGCACAGCAGAAGGCACATGAGGTGGGAGCAGGAGACCAGGCAAGCACTTCTCTTTGGTAAACTTTCCACTCCCCCCCACCTCCTGCATAGCAAGCCTGGCCCAGGGACCCAAGTGCACCCCTCCTCACAACAGATCAGATTTGGGGGTGGGGTGAGGATCCTGCCTCTCAGGTCCCTGAAGCCTTCATTCTTCAGTATCTTCTGAAGAGGATAAATTTATGGGGGCTCCCCTCCCACTTTGTCTCGTCCACCAGTGCTTCATATCCTTGCAGTGATGCCTGCCCTGGGGGGCTTCCAGTAACAGAGGACATCCTGAGACAGGAGGTCCTCCTGGGCTCCATTTCCTTAGAAGCAGCCTGATTCCCAACAGGATGGAATACAACAGGTGCAGTCTGCCCCTGCTACATAGGGGCATAGGCCTACTTCACATAGCCAAAAGAAGCTATGACCTCTTAATCCTTTCATATTGGCTACCATTGACCCTGGGGACCTGGGCAGCTCTCTAGCCTTACCTTCACCAGGGACTGACCCCTTTTCCATTCCTGAACTGGATGTAGGGGAATGGGGTCATGGATCTATGGCAGAGCAGCAACCACCCCATCAACTCCTCCTGGATGCCCACTTGCTCTGTGCCATTACTACCTTGCTCTGTAGCCTCCCTAGAGGTGAATACTGCCCCATCAGAAACCGCTCCAGCACCATCCCAGGGGGCAGCAGTGCTCCCAGACCTGCAGACCTGCAGCAAATTCATACCAACTCCAGGCTGAATGAATCAACCCTACGGGATATAAGAAACTGCTAGCCCTGGTTAATAAATACTATACCCTGGGTGCGGCATTTTTGAATCTCTTAAAGGACACCCGTTTCTATACCAGTTTTGAGATCTCTCCTGTCTAAGGATGGGGACGGCCAGCTTAACAACACCATAGAAAGGCACCAGGATTTCACTGTGCAATGAGTGTTGTTGTTGTTGTTTAGTCGTGTCCGACTCTTCGTGACTCCATGGACCATAGCACGCCAGGCACTCCTGTCTTGCACTGCCTCCCGCAGTTTGGTCAAACTCATGCTCGTAGTTTTGAGAACACTGTCCAACCATCTTGTCCTCTGTCGTCCCCTTCTTCTAGTGCCCTCAATCTTTCCCAACATCATGGTCTTTTCCAGGGAGTCTTCTCATGAGGTGGCCAAAGTATTGGAACCTCAGCTTCAGGATCTGTCCTTCCAGTGAGCACTCAGGGCTGATTTCCTTCAGAATGGATAGGTTTGATCCTCTTGCAGTCCATAATTCAAAAGCATCAATTCTTTGGCGATCACCCTTCTTGATGGTCCAGCTCTCACTTCCATACATCACTACTGGGAAAACCATAGCTTTTAACTATACAGACCTTTGTCGGCAAGGTGATGTCTCTGCTTTTTAAGATGCTGTCTAGGTTTGTCATTGCTTTTCTCCCAAGAATCAGGCGTCTTTTAATTTCGTGACTGCTGTCACTATCTGCAGTGATCATGGACCCCAAGAAAGTAAAATCTCTCACTGCCTCCATTTCTTCCCCTTCTATTTGCCAGGAGGTGATGGGACCAGTGGCCATGATCTTGGTTTTTTTGATGTTGAGCTTCAGACCATATTTTGCACTCTCCTCTTTCACCCTCATTAAAAGGTTCTTTAATTCCTCCTCACTTTCTGCCATCAAGGTTTTGTCATCTGCATATCTGAGGTTGTTGATATTTCTTCTGGCAATCTTAATTCCGGCAATGAGTACATGAGGCATTTGCCCTTGCCATCTGTGCAGCATGAACAGCTTCTGTCTTTACCAGGAAATCTCTTACTTGAATCAAGAGGTCCTGGTCACACACTGTGAAAAGAAGCATTGCTGCAGATGATATTTCCCCTACCAACAGAACCAGTCATTTCAGAACTGTGGCCCTCAAGGCAGGTACCACAACTACCACCCAAACAAATATGGAACAAATCTCATTATCTCCCCCCCCCCCCACAGGGGATGGCGACAGACCTCTGGATCCTCGAAGCAATATTAGAGGGATGTCAGCTGTTGGCCACCTGAGCATCACCTAACACCTATAATATGCCTTCTCATATTTTGTTGCAGCATTGGGCTGGAGGGTCATTCAATAGGTTCTCCTGTGTTACCTCTGACAGTTGCAGTTGGGATGTCCCAACTCAATGACCCTATGCACCTGAAGAGTGGATTTCTCTTGCCATCATAGGGTCATTGGGACCTCACTCTAATTTGGACTGCAATGCTGCAGTAGGTTGTATTGTTGGTTTTTCCCTTACATGTTGTGTTGAGACTCTGTGGACTGTTTGAGCTTGGCAAGTCCACAAAACTGAGTTGGGGAGATGGCTGTGTCCCAAAAGCCTACTTTTGCCTTCATTCACCAGGTGGAACCACACAGGCCAATCCAGTGAGTGCAAGAGAAATCTACCCTTCAGGTGAGTACCAGTTGTATTTTCTAGTGTATTTAGATAGTGGGTGTTTGTTAACGTCTTGAAACAGTGTTATATACCTGCTGTTATGGTGGAAGCTGCTGCATTTGATTCAGAAGGTGGGATTTCTAACCCACCTTTCATTGCAACATTAGTCAAGCTATGATTTAAGAATGTTTCTGTTTTCATTAACTTAAATAAGACTTTTTCTTTCAATAAACATTTTGATGCAAGTAGTAAGCTAATGGGGTTTCCATTTTAATACACGCCTGTGACAACAGCAATAACATTCAGTTGTGTCATCAATCTCATTCTGATAGATTATTATATTCCGTTGAATGTAAGTTAGAATCCTGAGTCACATGCCCCCTTTAATATTCTCTGTAAAATGCAGTCCTTTCTTCTGGCACAATTAATTTTGCCATCTGCCTGGTGATAAGCTATGTTCTACCATTTTCTGTTTTGGTTCACAGTGCTGCTCAGGCTTTGTCTTAACATCTCATTACAGTTCTTGTGCAAAAGTACTGAAATGCTCCCCCCCCCCATTGTAATATGGAGAAGATCAAAAAATGTCATGCAGTTCCAACCTTATACTGTCAAATGTTTTCTGGGCTAATGTTCTTACATTCACTGTAAGGTATAACTAAAGCTTGACCGGGTTTATTTGAACAATGTAAAGTCAAAGAATCAGCAGCAAAAACAAATACTTCTAATTCATGTACCTTTTCTTTGGTGTTTACCTTGGAGTTGGTGTCTTCCTTAGATAAAACAGTTTGATATTAAACAGTTCCTCTAATTTTACAGGGCTCTGTTTCTTTTTATGGCAACACACACTGTGCAGGAAGGTCATTATGCCGAGGGTAGGAGAAGAAAAGCTGTCAGCATAAAAGAGAAAGTTAACATTGCACATGTTGTCTTTGTTTATGGGGTTCCTGGAATGTGTTGAGATTCATTCCAAATAGGGGTTCGAAATAATTTGTTGCAAAGTGGTGGACAGCTACCTCACAGATTGCTTTGCTATGAAAAGGCATTTCTCTTTGAAAATATGGCTAGTATACATATTTGCCAAAAGGGTGTAGAGTATTGATCTCTGGTTTTTTTAAGGAGAAACTACTTCACAATTGCATCTGTTTATATTTGTTTAACTGACTTGTTTCATACAGTTTAAGGGATATAGTAGTATTACATGTAACAAGGCCCAGCTGTAAAAACACAGGGGGTGAGAGGAAGATTCCAGGCCACTAATTCCAACCCTGTGAGGTTAGTTCTGTAAAAAGTGTTGCAAGGTAATGCTCCGGTCTGTGCACAATGTACTGATAATTTTTCTTATTTCCTGTTGGAACCTGTGACTGTTCTACAACTGGGGGTTGAGCTGATTTTCATTATGGGGTAGGGTGGTGATAGCCAAGCCTCCAGACATTTGTTGGGTGACATTTCACCTACCAAAACATAAACATGTGGAACTAATTGAACATTGATGGATCCTAAGTATTCTTACTAGAATGTTTCTGCACAGGGACAAGGTGTTGGACTTAATGAGTTCAGGGTTTGGCAATTAAAAGGTAAATGGCAAGTAGAAGGAAGGTGACTAGCCAGGAAGTATTAGCCTGAGCCATGAAAAACAGATTCTTCAAACAACTGCAGCACCTCTTTGAATCTATAACCAGGATGGGGAAATTTTGGCCCTCCATCTGTTGTTGAACTCTTGACACCCATCAACCCCTGCCAGCGTGTCCAATGATTGGGAATGATGGGAGTTGTAGTCCCGCAACATCTGGAGGGCCACAAGTTCCCCATTCCTGGTCTATTGGATGTTTTTCATGTATGTGAATCTGGAAATGGTTCCACCTTAGTGACAGAGAATGCCTGTTTGAAAGTAGATAACCTTCAAGGAATCTTCAGCTGTTTCTGACTGAGGTGGTACATGATTTGCAATTTAATGTAGTGTGCAATGGGCAAGACAGTCTTACATTCCTGCCATATCAGAAGCTAGCTCACATGGCCTTAAAGTTGGCACATCTTTGGGTTGTATGTGCTCTTGAGCATGAAAAGGAAATGAAAGAAGTACAAACACCAAAGACTATATATAGCAACCTAGCTTCTGTTCCTCCAGCATCCAAGTTAACATAACCATCTCCTTCCGATCATGAAGTGGCATGTCAGGGATGCCCCTACATCAGTCAGGTATGGGTAGAGCCAATCCAGGCAGGCAGGCAGGCAGGCTACCTTGATGTTGTGAATTGCACTGAACCTGGAGTGCAGCCTATAGAGAGACAAGAGAAACAGAGGGAAAGGAATGAGTAATATTTGGCAGCTGCAGAACAATCTCTGACCTTGGGTATTTGAGAGCAAAATGGTCAGGGCCCCCTTTACCTTAGTGAGGGTGTTACTAGCAAGGCACTCTTCAACTGCTCTTGCTTTATTGGAGGGAAGCATACAACAAATGAGTAAATTATTACAATCCCCAGGTATAATTCTGTATGATGTTCCATGTGGCCAGGCTGGGATTCGGCAAGGCAAGGCAAAAGGCAAGGCAAAAGGCAATTCCTTAAGAGTTTATTGATGAGGATTGTTATTCTGATAGGTAGGTGAAGAAGGGTGATTTTATGCAAGAGACAAGGGGGGTGGGAAGAGAAAAGAAGAGAGAAATGTTTTTAATCAGCAGAATAAACAAATAAAATGTGACTACTAGTAAATTAAAGGTGTTAATAGTCACTTTTTAATTAAAATATGAAAAATGAAGTCATATTGAAATGATCTCACTGTGCTGTTATGTTATAGATGCTACCTTTTCAATGAAGGCAATATTTATTTATTGCAGTTATATCCCAGTTGCTAGAAAAGCAGCACAATTGCTATTGTCGCCATGCTTCTGAAATAGTTAAATAGTTAAAACTCTCTCCTCTCTCTCTCTCTCTCTCTCTCTCTCACTCACACACACACACACACACAGAGAGAGAGAGAGAGAGAGAGAGAGAGAGAGAGAGAGAGAGAGAGAGAGAGAGAGAGAGAGAGATTGGATCAATTATTCTTGTTAACATCAGAAGGAGCAGCTCACACAAGTTGCTCAAGAAAATAATTTGGGTGTCAGTGTCACAAATGAAAAAAAACCAAAAAGGAAAAGGAAGCAATTCTCTCGCAACGGGACATGGTGTAGAGAAGGATAACTTGCCTTCAAAGATTTTGTTTCGACTATTATGATGTTTAATAAATTGTTTGCTTCAAAGGCCTTTGCTACAACAAAATAAGCAGCCTTCCTGCTATTCTTGTTCACTGGTTGCTATAAGTAGCTCATATCCTGTCCTCTCTGGTCTCAGGTGGCTTGCTTTTGTTTGTAAAACTGAAGCTGCTGCTTTAAAGAGCCCTTCCATGTCTTTAAATTATTAGCAAGTTCACAATGTGTTTCAAGAATCAATTGAACTTCTCATATAGAGGCTTGACATTTTGACTCATTATAAGGAACGGTGAACAGGATCTGCCCAGCAACTAGGGCCATCTCATCTAATCTTAAAATGGGGGGAGGGGGGAAGAATGATTGATTTTCTTGTGATATATGAGTTCCTTTCTGAGGGATTGTGAGCATGTGATAATAGAGGACACAAAGGTAAGCCAGTAGTTTTCAGTATGCTTTCAGACACCGCATCATGTTTAGGAAGTTAAAAACCCAGTTGGTTGGATCCAGATAGAGTAGTCACATTTATGTCCCATAGAAATCACTTCACATGTAAGTTGAACCACATTATCCATTTTAGCATCCATGCACCCAGATTGGCAAGACCCTTCTTGAGCTACTCACAATTCCATTCTCTTCTTACCACTCTGAACAGTTTGGTGTCAATGGTAAATTGTATCACCCCACTGCTTACCCCTAACTCTGGGTCATTTATAGGAAGTTAAAAATAAAGGCTCAAGTACTGATATTTGGTGGAGAAACCCTCCAAACTCTAGGTTCTTCCTGTTGCCTTGTGCCCCCTGGTTCAGGCCGCGGTCTCAACCCAGCTCTCACCATTCTCTTAATAGGTGTAGAGCCAAGTTGATATTTACCTGGTGTGGGGTAGCCTATTTTTTAAAAAAGCAGGAGTGCTTGGTGTGTTTTTGTAGGAGTGCCTTTATATTGACATGAAGGCCACTTGAAATATTTTCCTTGAATTTGTTTTATTTGATGTTTTAATGTGTTGTAAACCACTTTGATATTTTTTCTTTAAAATATAAAGCAGTGTAGAAATTAAATATAATAATAGTAATAAACAATTCATTGGGGGGCAAATAGTGCCTAGACCAGGCACCCCAAACTGCGGCCCTCCAGATGTTTTGGCCTACAACTCCCATGATCCCTAGCTAACAGGACCAGTGGTCAGGGATGATGGGAATTGTAGTCCAAAACATCTGGAGGGCTGAAGTTTGGGGATGCCTGGCCTAGACCTTCCAATGTGGAGACCACAACCTAGGTTTAAGGTGCCATTTAGCAATTAGCTTATATACCGTGTTTCCCCTTTTTTTAATACATAGTCAAAAAGTAAGCCAGGGCAGGGTTTTTAAGCCTATGAGACATATAAGACATACCCTGAAAATAAGCCATACTTCAGTGCCGCGCGGAGCAAGACCACCAAGTGCCCCAGCCAGCTAGTGGGACCCAGCACGCCGGCCGCTACAGGAGGAGGAAGCCTGCCGGGTCGGGACAGTGCCCGGAAGCGGCTGCACAGCAGCCAATAAAGCGTGCAGCAGCCGCACGGAGCACCGAGGGCACAAGCCAGCAGGACCCAGCTCCTGCAATGCCGGCTGTGGCAGGAGGAGGAAGCCTGCCGGGTCGGGTCGGCGCCCGGAAGCGGCGGCGACTGCAGCGCTAACAAAGCACGAAGCAGCGCCGCACGGAGCACCAAGGGCACGAGCGGCAGGAGGAAAGAGAGAGAGGCTTGTTACTTGCGGCACTTTAAGAGAAACGATCTCCACATTCCGAGCCTCCATTTGCGCGTGCGGGCGTGTTAAAGCCCCAATCGGTTCACTCCCCGCTTCCTCATCGCCATCCCTCCCTTTCACACGTTGCCTCGGCCCCGCAGACCCCTCCCTGGCCATCTTCCCCTAAGTGCAGTGCTGCTTCGTGCTTTGTCAACGCTGCAGCCACCGCCGCTTCCGACAAAGCGCAAAGCAGCGCCGCACTCTGTGTGTGCGCGCGTGCGTCTCTCTCTCCCCGTGCGTGTCTCTCTGTCTCTCTGTGTGTGTGTGTGTGTGTTTGCGCGCGCGCGTCTCTCTCTCTCTCTCTCTGTGTGTGTTTGCGCGCGCGTCTCTCTCCCCCCCCGTGTGCACATCTCTCTCTGTGTGCATGCGTCTCTCTCTCTCTCTCTCTCCCCCCCCCCCACTCCACAATTCCCTGTTCAGGAGCTGAGTGAATTCACAGTTGAATCTTGCTTCAACACTGATGTTTACAATATACCGTAGTATCCTGCACTGCAGCTGAGGGCTAGAGTAGGCAGGGCAGGTGGTGTGACATACACAACATGAAACTTCCAATAAAGTAGTAAAGGAACTGACAGTTCAAATGTGAAGATTGTAGAGGCAGACTTGGCAAACTCTTCTGTGAACTGTCATGGCATGTAATCTGATGCTTTTGGAAGCATAAAGTGGCTCCAGTCGGGTGTACATTTGCCCAATGGGGAAGGTAATGGTATCTTCCTGGGCAATGCTGCTTACAGATGTTCTATGGCCATAGGGTGGTTCAGAATAGCTTCATTTCATTTTCTGCTTGTTTTCATATCTAAAAAGCACCTTCTGGCTTTTTTAAAAACTGACATCCCCTCCCCGTCTCGTTTTGCCAAGAGACCCACTGCAAATCTGGAGGAGGAGTGGCTCTGGCGGGCTCTGAATAATCTCTCTCTCCCTTTCTCCTGGAGGAGGATCTGGTGTATAGGACTTACCAACCTTCAGAGACCCAGCTCTTTGGGGGGGGGGCTTTTGGACACCACGCTTTGCCTCCCCTCCGATTGGGAACATTCTGGCATCGCAGGAGGTGGCCAAGCGGGTGGTGTCACTTCCGCACCGCCCCCCGCAAGACTTGGCAAAAAGATATAGTGATAGGCGCAGTTCTGGAGGGCACCAAGGAAGAGGCGAGGCTGGACACTGCGCCTCCGAGCAACAGCTCCAGCCCCGCCGGCAGCACCCTTAAGACAGCCCTGGATAAATGTACTGTAGATTGCTTTACCATACCGGTACTTATGTGGTAATAAAAAAAATAAGACACCACCTGAAAATAAGCCACCGTGTGGTTTTTTTGAGGAAAAAAAGTTATAAGACGGTGTCTTAAAAAAGGGGAAACACGGTATTTGAGTTTCTTACACTGGAGGAAACACAATCCAAAACTATCCCTCAGCATGAGAAATTATTTTCTATGGTTTGGTTCCCAATGAGTGTGATGATGCAAATCTTGGAGTCATAACTAGATAAAAATATTCATTTCTATAGTAGTATCCAGATCTATTCAATAAATGATTACAAACTGTTGAGAATAAAACTTTTGTTAATTCTCTACTGTCGATCTTTGGCTTCACATGGATACAACCGTATAAACATCCCTATATACTATTGTTAAACTTTGTGTAAACTTAGAGTTGGAAAATCTGTGGTCATCCAGATGTTACTGAACTACAACTCCCATCATCCCTGACCATTGCCCATTCTTGCTGAGGCTGATGGGACTTGGAGTTTAACAACTTTGTGAGCAAGGACTGTATAAACAAACACTAATAGGCTTTCTGATCCTGTTGTGTTCTGATTTTGTTTGGTGTGACAAAAGGCTGCAAGTATGTTGGGGTTTGCTTGTGCTTCACCGCCTGTATTAGAATACTTCCATCAGAACCAGATTGTTCCCCACCCCGAAATGATGTGTAGCAGGCAAATAGACAAGAAGGTATCACTGTAATCCTATTATCTTTAGCGGAAATGCTGCAATGCAAAGGGTCAATGAACTTCATAGGAGATTTTTGAGTGAAACTCAGTACTCACTTCAGTAACCATTCCTATTCTGCAAAGCATGTGTTTTTTGAATATTGATTGTGTTCATTTTCTGCTGCAAAATACATTAATTGATAACTACCTGCTGGTGTTGAATCAATCTTGTGTGAAGTCTGGAGACAGGTTTGTCAGGTAGGGTAAATAATATTGATCCCATCTTTAAACTAAGTGGAGCAGAGGATAAATTAATTGAGTTTGAGTAGTTATTTAATTATACTCTACTGATTATTTAAACGTCAGGAATTATTTGATATCATGAGGCAAGTTCAATCCAAGTTAGCTTTTAAAATCCAGAGTAAACTTACTCTTTCTTGATAAGAGCAGTTTGCCACATCTGATAGGATTTTGTGGCATTGCTAGCGCTGCTGCTGAGAGATACAGTTCCTATTGAAGTAGAGGACTCTTAAGAGGTAATTAAAGTGCTGCTTTGTCTTTTTAGGATTTTAGTGTACTATATGGTACTGTTGTGTTTTAGTGTTGTTGTTATATGGATATGGCAGGAATGGTTATCTTTTGTAAATCACTTAAAATTATTCTGGTATTACGTGGTATCTATATATATATATAAATGTAAAAATGGTGAAAGTGTGGGCTCCACTTTTCTCCGTAACCGCTTGACCGATCGTCCTGAAATTTGGACACAACGATCCATGCCACTCCCCGAGTGTTTGCACAAAAAATCCCTCAAATCTCACACCTGCTCAGGTAGAAACCTGCTTTTCCACCAAGTAAAACAACGCCCTCAAGTGGAATTCCTCCCACAGTACACCCCCTCCCTTCCTGTGAAATTACACCACACCCACAAACCAAATAATGACATCATCAACCAAGCAATTGAAACCACCAAGGCGGCCATTACCAGACCCCTAGGGCCCCCACTAGGCCGGGGGGGGGGCGAGTGCCCAGATCGCAGCACGGCCTTTGTTTTATGTAGGCCCCTGCCAGGCCCCCAGTAGGCCCGGGGGAGAGGGGGAGTGCCCAGATCGCAGGCCGCAGAACGGCCTTTGTTTTATGTAGACCCCTGCCAGGCCCCCACTAGGCCCGGGGGGAGGATAACCCACAACAACGCACTTGGGGGCACGGCAAGGGGTTTTTACTTTAAAATTTAGCGGGCGTTGTGTCACATGCGAGGCTCCGGTGGCCATTTTAAGTAAGGGCAGTCATGCCCCTTTTAACCTACGCTTTATAGTATGACTGATTGCAAGCCTCTGCGTCTTTAAAAACAACAACAACCATGCACTTTCTCTCCCCAGTTTAAGTCCTCTGATATTTGCAGTGGCCAACCCCCCCCCCCATTTACAATCTCCTACCTTCCCCTTGCCACTTCGTGGGTTTGTTATGGAACCGAACAGCTCGGGTGCTTCGGAACTCACCTTCTGTTGCTAGGGGGCTGTGGGTCTTCACTGTTTGATTTCCCCCCCCCCCCTGTCAGGATTATTAAAGTAGTTCTCTAGGTTCTCTGGGTCACCTACTCCAAAATTAGAAAATCCAAATAACAAAACACACACACACACACACACAAACCAAAACACACAGCAACGCCCAACTCATATAATACCCACCAAAATAAATGACAACCCCAAAAATAAAATTAAACAATAATAACTTCTGCTTCTCATGTTCTTATTTTAAAAAATAATAATCTAAATATATAAAAATGTTCACGATGCGTGCGCAGGGGCCAATGTATGGCGATACAGGGGGGAGGCGACAACACTCCTCGGGGAAAACAGAGGGAAGGGTGTCCTACCGAAACACAGGGATGAGCCAGGGGGTTGGAGGGAGGAGGGGTGGGATACGTCATGGATCGGGACAGGGTGGGGGGAATCACAGGGATGACCCACAGCAACGCATGGCCAGGCCAGCTAGTATAAATATAAGAAATAAATAAGCAAAATATTCCTTGCATACACATAGTCTGTAATAATGTATCTGGTTGTCATGACTTGCTCAAAGGTCCTCTTCTAAACTGTGCAAGTAGCATGTGTTCATATGATAATAACTCCTAGCCTGCTCAACACCAAGATGATGGGTGTCAGGCCTCAAATTGTTATTGCTTCCTAGACTTATCAGTCAGCTGAACTGTGAAGGATGTGAAAATTGATAGCATTTCATTTATGTTAAATATTAAAAAATATGCAGACAAATACATGTTAAAATGCCATACAGTAAAACAAATAATAAATGCATTAGAAAAGCATTAATGCATAAATCAGAACTGATTCTTGGCCTTATATTTTTGTTTGTTGGTTCAGAATACATAAATATATCTCATATTCAATTAAATACTGAAATGCCAGCCTTTTCCTTACTGCCCAACCCCCCAGACGTTTCCAGTTTTGGTTGACCAAATCAATATCAGATGATCAGATGTAATTTTCTAATTACCTGGAGCAGGGAGGAGAAGATGACTCCCTGAAAATAGGTTGCCACTCTGTGCACTGTGTTTGTAGCTGTGTTATACACTAAAATTAAGTCTAATTGGAAAACAAAAACAAAAATCTAATTCACTTCAAACAACAGCTGCAAAATATTGCCCTGAGGATGGAGGTTAACTCACTTGTGAAATAACGGCCAAAGCTCACACTCTTAATAACTGTTTTCTTTAGCCCTTGAGAAAACTCCATAATTTAATGTGAAATGCTTGGCAGAAAGAGCTTCAATTTAGAGACTGGCTCAGCAGGGAAGAAAAGAGTTGAAAACTCTCTTGTTACAAATGCACTTATATTTGCAACTTTATGTAATCTTCCCCAAAAAGTAAAATTTTTAAATGTTTAAATTCAACATTTAAATAATTGTGTAATTAAATAATTGTGTATATATAAACATATATCATATTTTTCGCTTTTTTCCTCCTAAAAAGTAAGGGGAAATGTCTGTGCGTCTTATGAAGCGAATGCTGCGTGGAGGAGGGACGGACGGGAGCCATGGCTCCCGTCTGTCCCTCCTCCGTGGCTCACTTTAAAGCAGCAAAGCGGGAAAGGAGCAGTTTATATGGGTATAAAGCAAGCAGTGGGAGCCGTGTAATCCCTCCGCCCTCATGATTGGCTGCCCCATTGGCATGGGCGGGTGCACTCGCGCCACCCCCTTGGGATGACGCTCACGTGGGTGAAGGGATTCTACATTCTTCATACAAGGATGATAAAGCAGAAAAGACTAGCATATAAGATTCCTTTCAAACTAGAGGTAGTAAAATATGCTAAGGAGCATGGAAACAGAGCAGCGGAGAGACATTTTGGGCCACCTCCAACTGAAAAAAAATGGTAAGAGAGTGGAGGAAACCAGAGGATCAGCAGCCAAAAGCAGATAAAGTAAGCACACTTTTGGTGGAAATGCTGCAAAGTGGTCACAGTTGGACGTGGCCATGAAAGAATGGATCACAAATCACCATTATAACAACTTCTCAGTCTCTACAAAAATGATAATATATGAAGCCAAACGCATTGCTGTAGAGAAACGAATTCATGATTTTACTGGATCACCATTGTGGTGCTACAGATTTATGAGGCAATGTGGCCTTGCTATACACACCAAAACTAGAATTGCACAAAAAATGCCAGAAGAATATGAATCTAAGATTCTGTCTTTTCATAAATTTGTAACTGATGCTAGGAAGAGAAATGGGTTTGTAATTGGCCAGATTGGGAATATGGATGAAGTCCCGCTAACCTTTGATGTGCCATCTAATACAGGGGTCAGCAAACTTTTTCAGCAGGGGGCCGCTCCACTGTCCCTCAGACCTTGTGGAGGGCCGGACAATATTTTGGGAAAAAAGATGAACGAATTCCTATGCCCTACAAATAACCGAGAGATGCATTTTAAATAAAAGGACACATTCTACTCAAGTAAAAACATGCTGATTCCCGGACCATCCGCGGGCCGGATTTAGAAGGCGATTGGGCCGCATCCGCCCCCCAGGCATTAGTTTGGGGACCCCTGATCTAATAGGACTGTTGATCTGAAAGGTGCCAAAACTATAGCCGTGAAAACCTCTGGACATGAGAAAACCCATTACACGGTTGTGTTGTCTTGCTGTGCAGACGGCACCAAATTGCCACCCATGTTAATTTTCAAAAGGAAAACATTTCCAAAAGAAGTGATTCCAAGAGGAGTTGTTGTACATGTCATGGGAAAGGATGGATGGATGAAAATGGAATGAGAGTATGGGTTGAAAAAGTGTGGTCCAAACATCCTGTAGGGCTTTTGAAAAAAACCTGCCTTATTAGTATTTGACCAGTTTAGAGCACATATTAGCGAAACTACAAAAAAGTGCTTTAAAGAAGTGAAGACTCATCTAGCTCTAATTCCTGGAGGTCTTACCAGCCAGTTGCAACCTCGATGCTTCCATCAACAAGCCATTTCAGGTCTTTATGCAAGAAGAGTGGAACAAATGGATGGCTGCTGGTAATCATGATCTGACACCTACTGGACGAATGAAGAGGCCCACTATCACTCAAGTTTGTGAATAGGTGAAAACATCATGGCACTCGGTAAAGGAGGAAATCATACAGTCATTCAAAAAATGTGGCATTAGCAATGCTTTGGATGGAAACGAAGATGGTATCTTATATGAAGATAGTGAAGAAAGTGATGTCAGTGATTGTGAGCAACTGAGCTTCATAAATTCTGAGTCTAGCACTGATGAGTTCTTGGGGTTCACAGAAGACTAGAAGAGTACTCAAACCTTAAAGTCTCTCTTCATTTGTTAATGACAGTGATAATGGTTCTTAATGCCCCATGCCACTGTTGACTGCTGTTCACTTTACATGGTTGAAATATTATTCTGATATATTGGTATATTAAATAGTTTAGTACAACATTTGATTCAGAATATGTTTTCTCTTGTTTTCCTTCTCTAAAAACTAGGTGTGTCTTATGGTCAGGTGCGTCTTATGAAGCGGAAAATAAGGTAGATTAAGCAAGGAACAACTTGCAGTAGCCATACTATGTAACGTTCAACAGAAATTTCCCCCATGTTGCATATGCATCTTTGATGACCCAACTATGAAATCTCTGCCTATTCTTAATAAAAGAGTTCAGGTTCACCGGTTCAAAAACATCTGAATTCTCTAATATAATCCTGTGTAATTGGCTGTTATTGCTATTGCTTCATGTAAAACCATTGTGCAGCAATGATATTCATATTCAAAAGTATATAGCAATTTTTTCACTTTTTTGATGATAAATTATTACAAATGTAAGCAAAAAACTCCATCTTGCTGCTAAAGTACTAAAGAGAATGCTAACCAGATTCAAGCTGAGACTCAAGTTTTGCCTGTACATTTTGTCTTTATTGGCAGGGTGCAGCCTATTTTCCTGTGCTACATAAAGGCTCAGCACACTGAACTCTCATCTGACGTACCCCCTGCATCATTTTTTGTAATGCCATTTTAAATCTGCCAAAGTGTTTTATAGTATTTCATCCAGTGTCTCATAGTACATTTTATATTCCATAGCCAGGTGATTTGTACTGTACATGGTTTTTGTGTGTGCCCCCCCCCCCCAGAATTGAATCTGTATTATCTGGTCATAGCCAAGTCACATGATCTTGGACATAAGGTTTGTTGGAGGTGGTGCATTGACATATCACCAGGAGTTGTTGTTGTTTAGTCGTGTCCGACTCTTCGTGACCCCATGGACCATAGCACGCCAGGCACTCCTGTCTTCCACTGCCTCCCACAGTTTGGTCAAACTCATGTTCGTAGTTTTGAGAACACTGTCCAACCATCTCGTCCTCTGTCATCCCCTTCTCCTAGTGCCCTCAATCTTTCCCAACATCAGGGTCTTTTCCAGGGAGTCGTCTCTTCTCATGAGGTGGCCAAAGTATTGGAGCCTCAGCTTCAGGATCTGTCCTTCCAGTGAGCACTCAGGGCTGATTTCCTTCAGAATGGATACCGTGTTTCCCCTTTTTTAAGACACCATCTTATAACTTTTTTTCCTCAAAAAAACACAAGGTGTCTTATTTTCAGGGGATGTCTTAATTTTTTATTAGGTTTTTATTAGAGTCCGGTACCTTAGTGGCTCGGGGTGCTGCCATCCATCCCATCGCTAACATGGGAGCCGAGGGGCACGAAATCGAGGCGGGAGAGCGGGGGGGGGAAGAGATGAGAGAGACGCGAAGCAGGTCGTCTGAAAGATGCCTGTGTACGCCCTGTCCCGTGAGGGGGAAATGAGACCCGTGTCCACACCTTGTCCACACCACCGAAACACGCATTCATAAGGGGCGGCAGCTCGAGGAGCTAAACTTCCTTTCCCGCTTGAGCGCGCACGGAGGCGGGCGAGGGTGCGCGCAGGGACCCCCTTTGGGATTCCTCTGCGCCCTTAAACTCAGGAGGTCGAGTAGCCAGCCAGCCAGCCCCCGCGCGCGCTACATCTGTGAGGAAACACGCTTTTTTTACACTGATACACTGAAGTCCCGCGGAGTTGCCCCAGGAGGAGGCGCCGGCGGTGGCACCCTGACTCCAGAGGGAACGGGGCGAGTTCGTCGTGGCCCACCCGACGAGCACCCCGTGGGTTTTTTGGGCAAAGTGGTGGCGGCGGCGGTGCCTGAGGCACAGCTAGCAGCGCCATAGCTGCGCTCCCTGAGGCACTCCCGCCTCCCCACCCCGGGCCGTTTCCATTAGCGGGCGGAGCAAGGTGGGTGTTCCCTCGCTTGCTCCTCGCCGCCCTTCTCCCTCCAGGCATTGGCGAGACCGCCTGTCAATCAGCCGCCAACTCGCCCGCGGAAGGGGCCAGCAGTGCTCCCTCCGCCGTCCATCGCGCGGGCCTTGGCCCAAGCAGCCCACGATGTTCTGGTGGCACAGAAGGGGCCAGCAGCGCTCCCGCACCATCTGTCGCCCCGGTGGTGCGGAAGGGCCTGCAGGCCTCCCGCCGCCGCTCTGCCTCGGCGCGGAATGGGCCAGCAGCGCTCCCGGCGCCATCCGTCGCCCCAGCGGCGCGGAAGGGCCCACGGGACTCCCACCGCCGCTCAGCTTTGGGCCATGCAGCCCACTACGCTCTGGCGGCACGGAAGGGGCTAGCAGGCCTCCCGACACCAAGGGGATTCCCCATCCAGGCGCTCCGCCAGAGTGGGAAAAAGTCCTGGGAAGAGGGGGGGGGAGTCCTCCTAGCGCGGCTTGCCTGGCGACGCGCTCAATTCATGCACCCCACTCCCACCTGGTCTCAAGCCTCTCTGAGGCTCTAAAGGAAAGCAACAAGGTATGCCTTATTTTCGGGGTATGTCTTAAATTTCGCAAATACTTAAAACTCCTGCCATGGCTTACTTTATGACTACGTCTTAAAAAAGGGGAAACACGGTAGGTTTGATCTTCTCGCAGTCCATGGGACTCTCAAGAGTCTCCTCCAGCACCATAATTCAAAAGCATCAATTCTTCGGCGATCAGCCTTCTTTATGGTCCAGCTCTCACTTCCATACATCACTACTGGGGAAAACCATAGCTTTTAACTATACGGACCTTTGTCGGCAAGGTGATGTCTCTGCTTTTTAAGATGCTGTCTAGGTTTGTCATTGCTTTTCTCCCAAGAAGCAGGCGTCTTTTAATTTCGTGACTGCTGTAACCATCTGCAGTGATCAAGGAGCCCAAGAAAGTAAAATCTCTCACTGCCTCCATTTCTTCCCCTTCTATTTGCCAGGAGGTGATGGGACCAGTGGCCACGATCTTGGTTTTTTTGATGTTGAGCTTCAGACCATATTTTGCGCTCTCCTCTTTCACCCTCACTAAAAGGTTCTTTAATTCCTCCTCACTTTCTGCCATCAAGGTTGTGTCATCTGCATATCTGAGGTTGTTGATATTTCTTCCGGCAATCTTAATTCCGGCTTGGGATTCATCCAGTCCAGCCTTTCGCATGATGAATTCTGCATATAAGTTAAATAAGCAGGGAGACAATATACAACCTTGTCGTACTCCTTTCCCAATTTTGAACCAATCAGTTGTTCTGTATCCAGTTCTAACTGTAGCTTCTTGTCCCACATAGAGATTTCTCAGGAGACAGGTGAGGTGATCAGGCACTCCCATTTCTTTAAGAACTTGCCATAGTTTGCTGTGGTCGACACAGTCAAAGGCTTTTGCATAGTCAATGAAGCAGAAGTAGACATTTTTCTGGAACTCTCTAGCTTTCTCCATAATCCAGCACATGTTTGCTATTTGGTCTCTGGTTCCTCTGCCCCTTCGAAATCCCGCTTGCACTTCTGGGACCATGAGTTATCTGAAGCAAATTCATTATATCTGTTCACTTGTACATGCCATGGCAGCTAGTCTTCATCTTCCTTCCAGAGGGGTATTGTGTGTGTCTCCCACCCCCAACCAGGAATTACTGCAAGGGCAGACTTTAGTCTTTCAAATTCCAGTGGTGCCCTATGCGAGGCCAAAATTTGGTGCCCATCCCGCCTCTCGCCTTCCATTCTGCTCAATTCACATGTCATAGTTGTGATGCCGTGTAGTGCCCCCCTAGGCTCGGCGCCCAGTGTGGTGGAACCAATCGCACTGCCCTAAATCCGCCTCTGATTCCTGGCATCTGACAAGTAGTTTAGTACAGCCCTGGTATATTTGTATATGCACTGTACTATATGCCTTGCTTGCACAATTCATCATGAAAAGAGGGTGAGTGACTCACATAAGCTGGGCCTGCACAATTTGCATTGGAAGGTTCTGTTGCCCGGGGTGTGTGTGTGAGGAGTGAAGGATGCACAAGCCTCCGGGTCCCCCTCTCATACCCCACAGTGTATGTGTGTAACCTGTGTCAGGGTTATGCACGAGTCAGTCCTTCTGAATTGCCTTTGGATTAACTAATCTATTTAGAATAAAACCTGTTAGAAGTTGAATGTCTAATATTGCTAATTACATTGGCAGACTTATTTTGTGAAAAAGTTGTCCTCGTTGACTTTTTCTTTTATCAAACTAGAAAGAGAAGCCCAAGTGTTTCATTCACAACCACTCTCCCCTGTACATAGGCCCAGGAGCGATTAAAGTGATGAATTGTGTCAGCATAACATATTGACACTATCAATTGGATGTTATCAAACAGCTTAAACTAATGGAATGATTTACTTCATGTTTAACTGCCTTTTTCAATTAAAGGTAGCAAATGCTGTGGGACTTGAGCCTAAGTGAACAAACCATATATTTTCTCCTGTTAACACCAGCATCGCTGACATGCAAGTGATAGGAGTGTTACCCTATTGCTGCAGGCTGTAATGGGCTAGTTTAAATGGTCATGAGGGAAAAAAAGTGATTAATGATTAGGAACAGGGCTGTTACACAGCTTCACAGCTCTTTTTCCTCCACGCATTTCCATTCGTGTCAACTAGCTGCACACTTGGGAGGTGTTATTTCCAAGTAGTCAACATAGTTTATTTCTGCTGCTATTTGTTTCCATTTCATGAGTCCCTTTGGTTGTGCAGCTATAGCTTACATTTCTTTGGAGTCGTCAGCTTTGCTAATGATAAAAGTGGATTATGTACCACTCTTTATTAGCATGGTGAACAAAACCTCAACCATTGCACTTGAGTGTCATGGTAGACACAGGAGGATTCCTTTCTTTATTGCATGTCGACCCTGAGACAGTGGGATACGTTTGGGAGGAGCTGCTGAAATTAGTTGGGTATTAAACTGTTGTCTTGCAATAACAATAATTGCTACGCATCAAGAAATTGCATGTTCAGCATGTACAGCAATGCCCATTAGTGCTCTTTTGTTAATAAACTTCATATCTCTATCCTTCATTGGGCTGCTTCTAGACCTTTTAAAATTCTTTGAGGGTGCAAATAACATGGTAGACAGCGGTGATCTGACAGACACAAATTACAGTTTCCAAAAAAGCTTCCAGCTAAATCCTTCACTAAAGACAAACAATGAAATTTAACTAGGGTAAAAAGTCAAGTCCTTTAATGGTGTGGTAACTAGTTATAGAATAAGAAGCACAGCACTGGAGCAAATACACACTTTTCACAATGGAGAAAACATAGGAACCTGCTTCATCCCGAGTCAGAGCATTGGTCCAGTCTGTTTTGTGTATACAGAGTGGCTGTAGTTTCAGGCATGAGTCTGTCCCAGTCCTACGTGGAGATACCGGGAATCCCACTTGGTTCATTGTATATACAAAATGCGTGCCATACCACCGAGCAACAGCAGTTCCCTAAAAGCATCTGTATTAGGTCTCCTAAGTATTTTAGAATCTGTGCTATTGAAACTTAGAGGCAAAGAGGTGGCCACATTTTCAGATGATAGCAAATTATTTAAGGTTGTAGAAACTGAAGCAGAGAGCAAAGCTCTCCAAAAGATTTCTCTAAACTGAATGAATAGTCAAAAGATGAGCAAATGAGATTCGGTGAAACGTAAGTGCTACGTTATTCACATTTAAAAAAAGAAAGAAATCCTAAGTTTACAACTAATGGGATATTGAACTTGCTGTGTTGTCCAGGAAAGAGATACTGAGGTTAGCTCAATCCTGAAGTTAGCTCGATGTGCAAGAAAATTAAATCACCAGTATCATAAAGTTTGTATAAATTGTATAAATCTGTGGCAGGGTCATATTTGGAACACTCAGTGTGGTCATCCTAACTCAAAATAGAGCTAGAAAAGTTCAGAGAAGACTAGAAATACGATCTAGAAGTTGGAGCATGCTCTCCATAAGGAAAAGCCCAGGTCTTTGTGATCTGTATAGGAAGTCCTTCTCATGGTTCTGCAAATGGGTGTGGCTCCTCCTGCAGTGACTCAGGTTAGGGTCTTCTCTGTGTCATCATGTTTGTAGAACTCCCTCTTTGGAATTGCATCAGTCAGCCTTTATCAGGTCAAGACATACCTGTTCATTCAGGCCTTTGTGATCCTATTTGAATAAAGTAAATCACTTGTGACTTTTTAGTTTAGACAAAAGATAACAAAGTGAACATGATACAGGTATATAAATGGGTGAATGGTGTGGGAAAAGTAGATGGGGAGAAATTTCAGTACCAAGGGAAGGTATTCCAATTAAATTAATTGGTAGTAGATTCAGCCCAAATGCAACCACACACAATCCCCCTTGACAGAATGTATTATTTATTTGTGGAATTCACTGCCACAAGATGTGATGGTGGCACCTGGGAGCAAACAAAGGAGAGATGTTGCTTGTGTGCCATACTTGAGGGATTCCCTGAAATATTTGGCTGGTTCCTATTGCAAATAAGAGGCTGTGGTTGATGGGTACTTGATCTGATGCCGCACTGCTTTTTTTATGTGGTACAAAAGGCACATTGTGTAGGAATTTTCCAATATTTTCATCAAGTTTTTCACTATCTCTGTGTTCATAAGACATAAGGGAGGAAAACAGTGTCGCCATGATGTCATAATCCATGTAATGTACCTTTGAGAGGAAGGGTGTTGCTGCCTAAAAAAACACATTCACTTTTCCCTTCTAAAGCTAAATGAAATCGGATGCTGGAGGCTGTTTGGGTTAGAAAATACGCCTGACAGATGAAGTAGTCTATTCTTGTGACCACAGTATTGAATTTGCTCTTTTGAAGTATTGTACAGCAATGCTCTTGTTTGCTCAGTGTACTTCCCTGTAGTGGGGGCTAGAAATACTATTGTGCAACTCTAGGCACATCATTTAAAACAGTGGCTTTCCATTGTTCCAGATGTGCTTTACCCTCAGTCAACAGCATGAGGTTCAGTTAATTTGTTTAATATCTTCGGTTGATATATATAATCTAAGTTGAATGTCAGATGTGTGACAACCCGCCACCCATTTTCATTTTTACAACGCCACACAGGCAGCAAAACTAGATTACATAGTGGCCTGGGCAACCCAGCCAGATGTGCAGGCTATAAAAAATAAAATTAGTAATAGTAAACCTAGACACACAGCTAGCAGACTCCATTTACTTTGCTCAGGCCTGATCTGGGATGCTCCTTTGGTTCTCTTTCTTATATCAACCTGATGCATGTTATATCAACCTCAAACTTTTTTAATGGCCGTGTCTGAGTTTCAGCCAAAGATCCTTGGAACTGTAGTTGAATGTAAAGACTCTTAATCTCTTTCAAATTCAGACCTGCCGAAAACTACAAATTCTTGGGAGTTTACCTATCTATACTGTATCTATACAGTGGTTTTCAGTCACTTTACACGGATAGTGTGTTCCCTGCTCCCCTTTGCAGTGCTGACAGTACTTGTTTGGCCCAACCTAGGTCAGGTTTTTACCTGGCTGGCTACGCCATGCCAGCACCAGTTGAAGACCAAGGGTTTACATTTGCAGCTATGACATCATTATGTACTTGGTTCACATATGCTGCTTCTGCTACTTTATTATTTGAGGTGTTTTCCCCTGCTAACATAATGCATTTAACAATGAAGCGAATGCTAGCTCTTGTTTAGACCAAAATATGGATTTGAAGTTGGAGAAAGAATGAAGGAATTTATTTTAGATGCCCAAATGCTATCACAAGATTAAGCTAAACATTTCATTTAGTTTTACATGTATTTCCCCCCTCTTTACATGTACCCCCCCCTTTACAGTCTTGAAGTAGGAAAATTTTGTTTGGCTAATGTTGTAAAGTTGTGTGTGTGTGTGTGTTCTACTACAAACATAAAGACTGGGCAGGCAAAATATATGAGGAAACACCCCTCCCATCAGACATTATGATAGTCATGCATTCTTCTACAGTCTACTGCCATGAAGTCAAAGTGTAATGTGTGAAACTTCAACTGTTACGGTAGTGAAACAAAATATTTTGCTGGAGGGTTGTTGACAATCTGTAGATGATAGGCCTTTCTGAGATGTGGTATACCAAAGTTCTGGTGTATTGCTTCCCCTTAATCTCCCCACACTACATTATCCTCTTTACAAATAATATTTTTGCTTTGAGCTGTTAGTATTTTAACAGTCTGGTTTGTTTCTGCCCAGGTTGAGAGTTTTGTAGATGTTGGGACATCCTTAATTCTAGTCAAAACAGGAATTTGTATTTCTGTTTGGGGAAACACTTGCATTTCTTAACTTTGTGAGCATTGATTTAATGTTTAGCTATTACATTTATTTTTATTTTTTAATTTCCTACCCGTGGTAGTTTACAGAAAAACCATTTTTCGTAGGCAGCAGCCTTCTTCGTGCACCTGATAAAGTGGGCTATAGTCCATGAAAGCTTATACCACAATAAAACCATTAGCCTTTAATGTGCCACAGGTCTCTTTGTTGGTTTTGCTACAACAGACTAGCACGTCCACTCTGCCAGAAATCATTGAACACATGTCTTAATTTAGTTCTCTGTGGAAGTCCACCCCCTCCCTTTAAAGATATTGCTTCTAAACCATGAGGTAAACTCTTTCTCAACACATCAGTGTGGCACTTTTTTTGTAGTTTTTCAAGAAGTCTTCAGCTCATGAGCAGGTTTCAAAGGAACCTCATCTCCATGTAGTTTTGCCGGATAATCCTTTATCCACCATCTTCAGCTCTCATTCCCTTGATTTCTTGCCTGTGGCTACGTTTCTATCTCTGCATCAATTAGCCCAGTGATTTATACAACAAGCAAGCAGTTTAGAGGTAAATGGTACACAATTAACATCTCATTCCACCATAAAGGGTATGCTAAATACCCCAGTCACTGCTTTCTCTGCCTGGAATTGAAATAAGTGTTTGTCCTAATTCATATGCTATCTGATGTGAAGTGGGCCTGCTTTGTGCTGTACTACACCATTAATCTAATTATAGATAGCTGCAAATGAAGTGCTGTCTGAGCACAGAGGCTGAAGAAAAATAGAGCTTTTGTCATTTAGCATGACTCTGTGAAGCAAGATCACACTTTGCATGGCAGCCTGGCAAAGTGGAGATCCAAATAATATTGCTGCCTGTTGCATGCTTTCTAATTACGAGAGCCTTGTAAACAGAAGTAGACGCCCGGTGTAAATAGAGCTGTAGTTACGCTGTCATGTGGTTTATAGGAGGAAAATCCTCCGAGTGCTGTTGTATTAAATGATGCATCCTGATTGACAGCTACCTTGAGACTGCGCTGATGGAGTTGTCAAAGCATTATGCTAACAGTCTGCTCCAGTGACTGCAGATGTACAGAGCTCTGCTATTCAAACAGCTTTCTAACTGTTATCTGTTCATTTTACCTTGTCCGGCTGTGTTGTAACTCCACACAAGGAGGACAGCTACAAGCTTTATTTCTGTATGCTTTTGACTCTGACAGCTCAACCTTAACCTAAAGTGGAAGGAATCCGTTTTGTGAGGCTTTAATCTTTATTGGGGAGTTTTCCCCCACTAGAGTGTTATGTATTACATGGTGGATTTAAAAGTGGGAAGTGTGAGCAAAATTAATTGCTATTTTAATTAAGTTTGTGTTGCTAGGACCTGTACTAGAGAAGTGGTGACATTCTCCTTTCCATCCCTCATCCATTAAATTCTAAATTTTTAGGAATCCCTTTTGTATTGCCATGGGGTGTTTTTATTGTTATTACATAAGAGATTTGTTTCTCCCCCTTGAACCAGGGATTATTGTGGCACAACTGCACTACAACACATTTGTCTACCACGGACATACTAATAATGTAGGAACTGGGAACTCCATTATAAAAGTCAAACTCTAATTTGTTGACTAAGCAGTACATTTTTTAAACTGCCACGATTATAGAAATTTCCCCAAAAAAAGTTTCCAGAGTCCATAATGCTGAGGGATGGGAGACAATTGACTGTTTTTAACCCAATATATGAGGAGAACTTTAATGTATAAAGATAATTTAAGCTTTAGACATAAGCAAGCACCCTTATTAAAGATGCACTTATTAAGTTGCACTGAATTTAGAGGAACTTATGAGTAACGATGTCGAAGACTACAGAGTTAATGCACTAATTGCAGTGCCCAGGTGGCAGCGAACCAATATATTTATGATGCCTATGAGTATTTTGAGCCAGAAAGAATGGGTGTCACTTGGAATGATATGGCTGTCTGAAAGTTTTGAATTTGAATTTTTTCCTTTGCAAATTAGGATCCTTTGCATAAGGGTAATTCTTGGTTTTCACCTAGAGCAGGGGTAGCTAACATGGTGCCATTCAGGTTTTACTGGACTCCTCTCCCATCAGCCCCAACTAGCATAGCCATCAGGAGAGCACCATGTTGTTTGCTTCTGCTCAAGTGAATGATCTAATTTGTAATGCTTCTTTTGCATGTTGTTAGTAAACAAAACAAAAAAACTTTGAGACTGCCATGCTTGCCTTAATATACTTGCAATTGTCATCCATTCATTGTTACTTAAAGAGGTTATGAAATAGAAAAATAAATAAATTTATGGATCCACAAAAGATCTTCCACTTTATACTGCAAGATGAATGCAACTTGGGACTTTAAACACTGACCACTAAAAAAAAAACCTTTAAAACATTAAAAAAATTATCAAGGTGGAGTTATCTTTGGACTTACATTGCTTAAAGTTAAACAAAGAATCTTGTTACACTTTAAAAAATGTTGAATAACTTTTTATGGACTAGATACATTTATTGTTATTCTCAGGTGGCAGATAAAGGAATTTCAAAAAGAGACGCAAGCCTGGAACAGTTGCATCAGAATTAATAAAGAAGTTCTACTCTATTGCTTTAGGCTTAAGAGGAACAGTCATGAATCTCTTGAAGAAGATTCTTGCTGGTGAAGGATTATGCTACAATAAAATATGTTAGGGCTGTATCCAACAAAGCCATTGCACAAGTGGAACAACTTCTGCTCATGCAGCAGAATGACCCCTTCCATCTCTTCCCCTTCACCTCCAAATCTGTTCTGAAGGTTTCCCCAACACTCACAGATCATTCCACATGTACAACCACTTCATTGGTTAACCCTTATGCTAACCCTAATCCCAATCCTTAGTCTTAATATGCTAGGTGACTTTTAAAAATTATTCTTATTCTTAGTGCAACAGACTAATACAACTACCCCAAGAAGCATAGACAATAGTTTTAGCAGGAAGCTGCTAAAACTACTGTTTATGGTCTTATGCATATAATGTATAATTGCGATATATAGGTGTATCTGAAGAAGTGTGCATGCACACGAAAGCTCATACCAAAATATAAACTTAGTTGGTCTTTAAGGTGCTACTGAAGGAATTTTTTTATTTTGCGATATAGACCAGATAGTTTTCTTGCAAAAGGTGTCTGGCACCCAAAGTTGGGCTGGAAAATATTTTTGTTTAAAACCATGGGGATCTGCGAGTCTCAGATCCATTTTTTTTTAATCAAGTGGATTGTGATCGGCAAATTTGGCCTCTGCAATAATATAGGATGTGCCTCATTTAAGGTTTTGAGAGGTAGTCTGCTTTTGGCAGACCTTACTGGTCTTACCTTCTGCAATTGCGTTGATAGTTCAGTTGGTTAGAGCATGGTGCTGATAACAGCTAGGTTGCAGGTTCACTCCTCATATTCCTGCATTACAAGAGGGTTGGACTAGATGATCCTTAGGATCCCTTCTAACTTTGTGATTCCTTACATAGCCACTCACCTTCACAAAGAAAAAACCACCTTCATTTTATTTATGTAAAGCTTTGTCACTTTCCAGTTATAGTAAAAATGGAATGATGGCAATTTGGTGATACAGGTATTTGTAAGCTTCCAGTCATCTTTGTTTCTGAGCCAGGCGTTGTTCAGTTGTTTTGGTCTTCCAAAGTGCTTTACGCTTCTCATCAAACCAGTCCACATGTTAACATCCTTGCTGTGTGTTCTGCAGCTCACAGGCACCCCTTGGTTAGGTTGTTTCTCAATGCTGAGAAACTATTTTACAAAGGAATATTTTTTGGAGAAGGGAAGTTTCCATCAGAACTTATAAAAAGGGATCCCTTTTCTGTATTACTTTGCCATCCTATGTTCACAGGGGTCATTTGTTCTCAACTGTGCTCCCAAAGGACCTTTCCGGAGAAGTTTGCTTTAAAAAAAGAAAAAAACCTTCTTGATTACAATAGCTCAGTTCTCTCCACCCCCCTCCAAACAGACTAAAGAACAATAAACAAATACAAAAGGAAAGGGAACAGCTCATCAATAACAAAGGCCTGCATTTGAAAGCATTTGGCTTACTGACTCTCACATCTCATTCCAAGCAAAGCAGGAGTCCTGCAGAGAAAGGAATCTAGAAGATAGGAAAATATTAAAATAGTAAAAGTGGAATGCTTGGAATGGCCTGTGATGGGTGATGAAGAGAAGAAAGCTTTTATTGCACAATTGGGACAGTTTACTTGCTAATACTACCTCTACCTGTAGAGCCTCCTCTTGATTGTAGATTACCATATTTTTTGCTCCATAAGACACAGTTTGTTCCTCCTAAAAAGTAAGGGGAAATGTCTGTGCGTCTTATGAAGCGAATGCTGCGTGGAGGAGGGTCGGGGGGGGGGGAGCCATGGCTCCAGTCCTTCCCTCCTCCGTGGCTCACTTTAAAGCAGCAAAGCTGGGCAGGAGCCGCTTAGATGGGTGTAAGCGGCTCCTGTCCTTCTTTGCTGCTTTAAAGCAAGCCACGGAGGAGGGTTCCGCCACACAAGACCCTCCCTCTGCCACTGGTCTTGCCGGGACAGTACTGCCTTCCTTTGCTGAAGTGTGAAATTTGAAGGGCAGCTGTGGTTTGGTCCTTGTGTTGTGTACGAAGGTGTGAATTATGTAGGTTTGACTTTAAATGGCAATTGAATTAGATTTCTCCCTCATTCCTCCCTCATATGAAAGCCCCCAGAGCTCACTGCAATGAACAAAAAGGAAGAAAGTCCCACTTCTTTTGGCTTTATTAAAATAATTGTGTAGGGCCAAACCATACAGTCCTTAGATCTAAGGAACTCAATGTGGGAAGCTCATATATTTCCATTACCTGCCCCCCTTACTAGGGGATAAAGTCTCTCTTCATTTGTTAATGACAGTGATGATGGTTCTTAATGTCACTGTTGGCTGCCGTTCACTTTACATGGTTGAAATATTATTCTGATATACCGGTAGTTTATTAAATACTGTGTTTCTCATATTATAAGACACGTCTTATATTTATTTTTTCCTCAAAAAAACACACTGGCTTATTTTCAAGGGATGTCTTATTTTTTTCCTCCTCCTCCTGCCGCGGCCGGCATTGCTGCTGCGCCTATCACTATGTCTTATTTTCGGGGTATGGCTTATATTCCTTGAATGCTTAAAAATCCTGCTATGGCTTATTTTATGACTACGTCTTAAAATATGAGAAACAGGGTAGTTTAGTACAACTTTTGATTCAGATTTTTTTCTTCTTCTTGTTTTCCTCCTCTAAAAACTAGGTGTGTCTTATGGCCAGGTGCGTCTTATGGAGTGAAAAATACGTAATTTGGAAAACTTGAACTATTCACAGGGCCACAAGCCTGACTGTTTTGAAAAGACTGAAATTTGATTCTGAACCTGGGCAATGTAAAAACATATATCTCTCTGAATCTGAGAAGAAGCTAATTGTACCATTCACAATACATAGCCAAAAAATAGCAATATCTATTGGCAATCTGGAGAAGGACCGTTATTTGTTTCCTCCTAACATTCAAGTTTTTATTTAATTTTATTTTCAAAAGTATGTATAGAAGGTATTTGCTATGAATACTGAAGCTGTGCAATTTGATGTAATTCTATAATTTATCTTTTGATAAATAGACCCTCTGCACAGAATGTTTATTAGAATGTATGCCCAGCTAGCTTTTTTGCCTTGCCATGTGACTCAGTTGAATTTTAATAGGAGCAAAAGCTTTTATTTGCACAGCAGATACTTTTACGTCTTGATAGCAGAACACACAGACAGGAACAAAGAAACATGTAAAAGATGTTGCTATTTGTCCTGTCACTGGTTATAGCAATTCTTCTGGCAACATTTGCCATCAAAACACATCAAACTCCTTAGTTGCAAACATATAACCACAAGGCTGTTGTCTTTTTTTGTTTGAAAGAAAGATTCCAGAGTGTAGCCATTTGGGCCATTTATAATATGAACCCAATAATCCTTCTTTTTTTAAAAAAAAAGGGGGGGACAAAAAGAAAACATAAACCACAGCTTACATAACAATGTCTGTTGTGAGCCTGAAGATGGAAATAGTTAAAATACCATTAGAAAACAATATGGTGGGCTACTTGAGCTGAATTTTGATAGCAGTCTAGGTAGTTCAGGCCCCTTTGGTTTTCACTACACACACCCAACAGGTTTCTGGGGGCTAGGGTGTTTATTGTAGGATCAGTGGTCCTCATGCATGCAAGTCTTTTTGCAGCATCAACACAACATTGTAGCTATCGGAAATCCCCACCCATATCCCCATCACAACCTTATCTACATTTATCCTTTCCAGGGAACAGCTTAGCCATCAACTTTTAAAAAGAAAAGAAAAGAAAAAAGAAAACTTGCTGCTTACATTAAGCTCCCATCTGGAAGCACCCCAGCGGTCTGCCTTGGGAGATCCTAGTGTACAACTTTTTTCAAAGCTACCTTGGGGCAGGAAAGGAGGCATCGCTGCACTAATTTTAAACTAGCCCAACCACTAGTTGTTGGGTTTGGTGTGTGGAGGGGGTGAGCGAAATGTTTCTTTCCCTGCAAGTCAGTGATCATTTTACAACGTTCAAACAGTGTTAATAAATTTTCATGCAGGCTTGAGCAGTGACCATCTCCGCCTCCAAATGATAGCAATCGTATATGAGGAAAGCACATATTGACACTTAATTATGATGTTTGATGCAGTATCAGTAAACTCCGTTGGAAGGCTGTTTGTGGTGGAGTCTTGGTCTATTTCTTTGGATCATCAACATCATCATCATCATCATCATTTATTATTTATACCCCACCCATCTGTCTGGGTTTCCTCAGCCACTCTGGGCAGCTCCCAACAGAATATTAAAAACATGATAAAACATCAGACCCAACATTCTTGCAGTCACCTGGTTGCTCAGCTTAGTGTACTCACATATTATTTCTGTGTAAAGCTATAGCATTGTTGCTTGGCTTTATACTCAGAAGAACCTAAACCAGGGGTGTCCAAATATTTTTCAAGAGGGCCAGGTTTGATGAAGTGAACATGCGTGTGGGCCGACCAAAGGTCTTTTTATAGGATTGAAGTTGTTGAGCTTTTTTATGATTTCACCCCAAAGTTGTTAAGCTTTTTTTAGGATTGAAGTTGCTGAGCTTTTGGGGGAGGTTGAAGTTGTTGAGCTTTTTTTGGGGGGGGGGAATTTTACCCCAGGAAATAAACTGCCACAGGGGCCGGATTAAACCAACTGCCAGGCCAGATTAGGCCCCTGAAACGGACACATCTGGCCTATACTATGGGGTGTATATCAACATTGCGCTATTACAAACGTTCCATCTGCACAGCCACACTCCCTTGCCAGATGGAATGTTCTCTCCTCCCGTCCCCTGCATGCTATTGGGGAGGGGGGTGTTGTCTCCTGACCCACAGAGGAAATTTGGGGAGAACAAAGGGAGGGGAGGAGGAAAAGCTCCATTGCACAAGTGAAAGTCCTTGTGCAGGCCTTCTGCTGATGGGATTTGTTAGGTGTATCTTGTCCTACATTCTCTGTAAAAAGCTATATTTTCTGGATTGGTTCTAGAGCCTTGCAGCCCCGGGTATTAATCTTTTCTCTCTCCTTGTGAATGCAATATATAGCTTTGATCAGATTAGAAAAGCAATGTAACATTGATTTGGGAACATACATAGCAGCTTTGCTGAAATGAACAGGAACCAATTGAGAGCATGGATCTACAGCTACCATTTAAGTAGGTCTGATTCCAGGCAAGCTCCTGGTTGATTGTGTTCAAAATGGCTAGGATACTTGACCTCTCATTATTAACTTCCATTTACCTTCACACTGGATATTCTAATATTTAGGCAATCAAAAACTGAATGAGACTTCAGTCCATTAGGTTGAAGAACAAAAGGCAGTCTAAGTTGGCTTTGTTTATATTGCCTTCTTGTTCACCATAACTTGGTGGTTGTTTTTAAACTAAACTCTTCAGAACCCCTGTGTTCTGTATTGAGTAAACTGGAAAAAGATGGACATGTTGTCTTAAAGATGGTTTGCCCCTTTCCCCTCTTGTATCATAGAATTATAGAGTTGGAAAGTACCCCGAGCATAGCTGCCAAGTTTTCCCTTTTCTCACGAGGATGCCTATTCAGCATAAGGGAATTTCCCTTTAAAAAAGGGATAACTTGGCAGCTATGACCCCGAGGCTCATCTAGTCCAGCCCCCTGCAATGCAGGGATCTCAACTTGTACTTGATGACTGTGCAGCTTCTAGGGTGTCCAGTACTGTGTTTACACTGCTAGGCTTTAGTATTTAGTATTGGAAAGAGGCAGTATCTTAAAGTCAGGCAGAAAAATGCACATGATAGTTACACATATTGATATACTTACACATGTACAAAAAGTCAGTTTGATTTGCTTTGATCATATGCACTAAAGCCCATCCCAGAACCATCGCCAACGTGCAGGAATTCTACAGCAGATGGATCAGTGTAGAAAACTCCCTGAAGATCCTGTGTTTAAACTACACTGCCATAGGTTACCAAAGCTGGTAACATGATTTGACAGCATTTGCACGATAAGCTGCAAAGTGCTAAGAATTCTGCTTTAATAGTGAAAGTTCAATTTTAAAAGATGCAAAAGCTGACATACTGCTGCTGGCTGATCTCAATGCAAATTAGATTATCATAAGTGCAATTTTAACTGTAACATTTATTATCAACACAGCTGGTTAAACTAGTGATAGGAGCATGTTTGTTCCTCTTTTGTCCATTGATGGTCAAAGAGGAACAAATTTCTCACAGAGACCTGCTGCCATCTGCTGGATTTCCGAGTGCAGTGTCTCTGCCCTTGGGTGAGCCTTATGCCATACCAAAGAAAACTGACGTGGCTGCAGAGCATGAATAATATTTTCTGATTAAAACAAAACCAAAGAAACCTGATGTGAAAAAGCTTTTGTTGATATGCTGGGTAAAAATAGTTTCTAAAAGCTAATAATAATTATAATTCTCCCCCCACTTTTAAAATAGTGTTTTGCTGGTAGTTTGGGGATAAATTAGCATAGAAAACCCAGAAACTTTGCAAATTCCACTGGGTCATGTCTCTCTCGCTCTCTCTCACACACACACCCCGGACTGTTACTTATTCAAGATAGTGTCTACTTTTGCTATTTTTCGGTGGTTCTTTTTTAAATGGAAGCTTGGATTCTCAGAATCCTGCGGACTTCATAGATAAAAAGCTGGACTGGAAAGTGGAGGAGGGGGACTGTGTGGCCCTTCTGTTGTTGTTGCCACTCGTGTGCAGAGAAAGATCAAACCCATAATTCATTGTGTTTAATGTTTTCAAGTGTGGCTATTTACCTGGTTGAGTTTTGCTCTCTTACTGCAGTATTTATTTGGAATTGATTCCATCAATTTATCCCCATATTTTACATCACTATAGTTCAAAGCATGATAGGCAGCAGGTGGAGAGATTTGTTTCCAAGCCGCTTTCAAAAAGTCAGCCACAATGTGCATAACTGGTATTATTAAAATTTCACATCCATTTTAGATAGTAGGTTATGCATTGTAGAGGGAGGAGGGAAGGGTGTGGGTAGGTAGAGAAATTGGTGAACATCTGTAAAAATATAGTTTGCATTGTGCCAATTCAAGGCTAGGTTGCAAACAAATGCTGGATTGTACTTCATAGGCTCTTTAATAAAATATAAATATTAAAGCATGAGGATTTAAACAAAGTGTTCTCCTTTTAGATGTGAAAGCCTTATTTTTTAATCTTACAGATAGCCCAGCAGTGCTTTTACCTGATTTTTTTTCTTTACAAAATAGGTTAATTTCCTCCACACATATTGTTTTCAATACATAGTAAAAAGAAAGTCCTGTCCATTTCCAAACCACATATACAGCATATGCTACATATAAACATGTCCCTATAAATGACTATATATATATTGTACCTCTTTGAGTAGTTAATAAATTTATGGTTTGACACTTGTTTGATACTTGCCCTGATATCTTTTGATGAAGGGTGGTATATAAATCTAATAAAATAAAAATTATTTGCTTTTGTGACATTTATCTTCATTCTGTTCTCTCCTGCCCCAAGTACAAGTTACGTATCCTGACCAAGCTTGCTGCGGAACTCAGCAAGCACATGCCAGAGAAAGTAGTAGAGGATACCTCCAGCATCCTGAGATCGCCCATGCCTGGAACAGTGGTGACAGTTTCCGTAAAGCCTGGAGACATGGTAAGATAATTCCTTGCCCTTTGTATCTCACTGGAGAATCAGGGACAATTTGCACATTTTTTTTTTGCGCTAGCCTGAAGATGTTTCAGTATGTGCACTTGTGAATGTGGCAAGTACATGTTTACAAACATGAGTATCCTACATCTATACTTGTACAGGAGCCTCGCTGGTTTTGGTTTCCTGTCATATGTCTACTCATTTGCAAACTTAGCTCACTGAAATGTAATATATCAAGTTTCCCACGCTCTGGTTACTCTTGAAAAAACAGGTCAACTTACTTTAGGGATACTGCTGTATATAGGGAATGTGCATGGATCTTATTTTGGATGTGGGGGAACTCAGCTGAAATCACTACAGGGATGAAGGCAACCTTTATGATCAATTCATTCCAAAGGCATATTGTCCTAGATATTGACAAGAAAAAATAATTACATTCATCATGAAAAACACTTAATTTCTTTCTGTCTGACTTGACTCCGAGCCTTTCAGTTGCTAGCTGCTGCTAGTCGTAATAAAAACACATGCATCCTCTTGACTTTGACTTTAATATTATGCTATAATTTTATGTTAGCACAAGAAAGGTCATTTTTAATTATTCATTCAGTTTTATAGAAATACACCAGAACCAAAAGAGTTGAAATAAAAATGAAGGTGTGCTGCTTAATTCTCAGTTGCACTGATTACAGTTGGCCCCTGCTTGAGTAATCAGTGAAGTAAAAATTGGAGCCTTAATATTTACATCTATGGGCAGAAAGAGTAAGTAAAGTTGCTGGAGAAAGACTAGAGAAAGGTGCGTTGACGTAGGTCTGTATAATACTTGTCAGGTGATGGGTCTGTTTCTTAATATGCCTTGATATCCAAAGGATCAATATGAGACCTATGAACTGAGAGATGATTTTATATGCTCTATGCATCATGGATGTCATGCTTAATATTATCTTTCTAATTTAATATTCTATTTCCATGTTCCATGTTTTTGCTGTGTTTTTAAAAAAAACTACTTTGTGTCTGTGTGCATACATACATACATACATACATATTTATGTATGCATTTAGAAAACACAGTTCTTTTTGAGCTTTTAAAAATGGGATAAATTATGAATAGATATAGCTATTTAGCATTGAACTAATTCCGATTCTCCAAAAATGTAGCCAGTACCTTGGCTTCTTTTTGAGATGTACTGTCTGCTGTAGGTTTTTTTAAAAAAAATTTTTTTAAAGAGAAAAGGTTCCAATGGGATGCCATTTTAAACATATTGTACATTTAAACAAAAGACGAAGCTGAGCTTACTAAAAACAAGCAAACATAAATTGCACTCAAGACTGGAAAATTTTTACCTTGAAATTGCAAACCCATCAACATTGTTAAGTGTTAGAAAAACTACTTCTGAAAGGGGGAGCAGGACAGGATTTTTTACTCATGAGCTTTGCTGAGTGAGTCATCTGTGAAATATTTTGCCTGTTTAAATCTTTAGATGTCCTTTCTCATTCTATGTGGAAGAGTTTTATAAGAAGTGTCATATCAAACAACATAGTCAATCACATATAACAACCAGGTATGGTCACTGACAATTCCTGATTTTCAGATCGACTGAGTGGCAGGTTAGAAAACTGTCTGCTTACTGCCATTTTCCTCTTGTCACAAGGAGTGTGAATTCTGTCATTTCTCTGTGCAGTACAATGGAAAAGTGTGATGCTCTGTGTGTGTTTGCATGTGGTGGTAGGATATTTTTCAGGACAAAATCTCCCATCCATTTTTATCCAAAATGCCTTGTTCTGCTGACATTAAAGTGAATTGGGAAAAAATAGGATGCTATGAAGTATCCTTTTATGTATCTGTCTTGTGTATATTTTGTGTACATGAAGAAGCAAAACCATGAGAGGATGGGCCTCCAGCCAGGAAATTGAAATGGGGAAAACATTCTTCCCATACAATCAAACATTCCCAAAGAAGTGCGGTGCTATACCAAACAAGTTGTTAAATAATGAGGAGAGATTTCTTTCTTGCTTCTCCCTCCCCTTTCCCTGCTGCCCCTTCTCCCCGCCTGTGGGTTTTTGCTGGAGGTGCCGAGAGGCAGAGCATTTGAACAGCACAGGCCTTATGTTCTGCCGACTTGGACTTGTCAATGGTAATTGGGCAGCTTTAATTGCAAAAACACGTTTGTGGCGCTGAAAGGGAGTTTAGCGTAAATCCTTCCTTTCCAGGACTGGTGTCAAAAAGTTTTTTTGAAAGGAGATGAGGTTGTATCAGCTATCCAGACTGAATAAGCGGCGAGATGGCGCGATTCAGCTTACATGTTTTGGCTGTCCATCAGGACAAGGATCATTCATTGTAGCTGTTCAAAGCCTCGAAGAACAACGGATGGGAACTCTTATATACTAGTCTTTTTTGTTCCACTGTTTGAATATGTCCTGAATTTGTGTGTCCCCCCTCCACTTTTCAGACAGACTAAGGAGTACTTAAGTACCCTTTTTATATTCTAGAGTATTTACCAGCTAATAATATAATGAGGCATGAAACCATATTACTGGGAAATGACAAAAAAGTTTTCAGCTGAATGTTATACTAAAACTAATGAGTAGTTCTTCCATAAATTTTCTGTTTGTGACCACTGGTAAATGTTATATTTTGGGAGTTAGGGCATTACTGGAGTGTCTTACAAGGAGGCTTCTGTTTTCCAAAATGCACTAAAATAATGAAACACTGCCATTATAAGAGGATACCAGGGTAGGGATGCAGAGGTTGAGTAGTCAGTTTTGTTTGAATCCATCCAGGTTTTTAGACCGGTGGGAGGTATAGTGTTCCGGCATTTGCTTTCTGATGGCTTGCATTTTTAAAAAATGCCTTTTGTGGTTTTGGTCTGAAATGTGCATGAGAATCGTTTTTTGTTTTGCCTAATTCTGTGTATATGCTTTTGTTGTTATTTATTTTTCCAAGTTCCATTTAAAAAAATTGCTTGCTTAACAACAATGAAAAAGCTTCCAAAGACAGATCAATTGTGATGAACTTCACAGCTCAGCCCTTTTGTGGAGGGGGTCCTTCAAGTTTATTTCTGAGAAGAAATTTGGGGGCCATACATGGGGGCCACAAACTAACATGAGGAATTTGTTTATTTGAAGGACCATAATTCTGCCCAAAATTATACATGGGCAAGTCTTATTGAGATAAATGCAACTTAGATACCCATAGTTTACACAGCATGTAGACATTACATACATTTACTTGAAAAAGTGGAATTTACCGCCACATAAAGACTGGGATCAATAAAGCTACTTTGGGTGTTCTCAGAAGAACGTTCAAATTTCGTTCCCTTCGCACATGAATCAGGAGGCATTATGTGATTACCAAAGTGTGAGACCACATTGCTGACTCTGCCCCTTGCCATCCACACATTTATTTATTTCATTTTTATTTTTTCATTGAATTTGAACTTTTTAGGGCAGTTCACAACATATTCATACATTCACATGGACTATCTACAGCAGGGATGGGCAATATGTGGTCTTCCAAATGTTGCTGGATTGTAAATTTCATTATCCTTGACCATTGGTCATGTTGGCTGTGGCTAGTGGGATTTGTAGTACAATACCCAGAGGTCACATGTTTCTGAACTGCCCAGGGAGGTTTGGCTGGCACCTTCATTATACACCTTGTATACGGCAGGCGAAAACATTCCTCTTCAACCAGGCCTTGGGCTGATGGACATCCAATGCCCTCTTAAATGTGTTGTTGTTGGAGGGGGGATTATTGGTTTCTAGTTGTTCTTATTTTTACTGTTTTTTGTGGTTTTTGCATTGTAATTTTATGTTGTGGACTGCCCCGAGATCTGTGGGTGAAGGGCGTTATACAGATTTAATAAAATGAATGAATGAATGAGCAGCTACTGGAGAATAGGTTTCTTCAATGAAGTTATGGAAACGATGGGTGGCTAAGCAGCATGGACCCACTTCCAGGAGTCACAGCATGTCCTCTTCAGGCGTCACCTCAATGCCCCAACCCCCTGAATTTCAAAGTTTTTGAACCTTCCAATATGGTTTGCAAAAAAGTTCAAAAGATTCCTTGATGCCTAGTTCTTTGAATCCTGGCTATTGCATTTAGGATTGTGGTGTCAGATTAAAAGGCTAATTTTATAAACTTTATTACTTTTTCAGAGTAGCAGGACACAATATTACAGCCAGTGTGCTATATTCATTCCACGTTTATGGCAAGGTGCGTCTGCACTGGACTTCCCCCAACCTTGAGGCCTTCCCTCTTCATTGCAGATGGCTTTGAAAATATTCTCGAGTTTCAAAAGCTGCTTTGTAATATGTCATGGTGGCAGGGAGGGGCGAAAGCTAAAGGTCATGCAAAAGCCCCTTTGCACATGTGCAAATAGAATGCTTGGGAGCACTGAATGAAATGTCAGGAGTGAAACGGAAGTGCGGATTGCGTGAAGGGATCTCTTTAGCTGCTTTCCACCTAATTCAGCTTAATTTCTTTGTATATTTCAATAAAGCTTCTCAATGGCTTTCTGGAAATACAGATAGGTTTTTCTGGATCAAAATTTGCTTTTTTTTCAGTAAGCAAATGGTAATTGATAATTGCACAGTGTTAGTAATTTTGCAGTACTGTAAAAATAAATGAAATCCAAAACTTTTAAAACTGATCTGATCCTCCAAATGTATTTTTCCTTATGTGCTAGAAAAATAATTTAGAATGTGAACTTGAAAGAACTCTTGAATGTAGTGTTTTTATGTTATTTAATTCTAATTTGCATTTGAAAAGTCTGCCTCTGTGCACTTATTTATTTAAATGTGTATGAAAACACTTCAGTATTATCAAGAGGGTGTGATATATGACGTGAGGTTTCAAAATGAAAATTGCACTATTTCACAGATAAATTTTTATTCCAAAAAGGCTTGAATAAAGTGTTTAGCAAGCTTCAACAGTGTGTAGTAGCAGCCTCTTATACAAAATAAATAGGACATGGAAATTTGTTCTGTTACGTCAAAGAAGAAATGAAATACTTTACTCGTCAAATAGTAGGTTTATGGTTTCAGAGATATTTAATTTTAGACCAACATGATTCTGCTCCATAACACTCAATTTAAAAAGAACTAGGAAAAATGTCTTGCTGAGATTACAGATAATGTCCAGCCATTGTTTTGTCTTTCAAAATGTTCAGACGCAGCAAACCGAAAAACACCTTACAATCCTCTCTCTTTCCTTCACTTCACTAAGCACACCACAGGCGACTGATTTCTTGTAAAATGTAAGGTTATATTTTTAATATACTACTTGTTGCTTGTAACCTCCTCCCTTTTTCTTTTAATGCCTTGCTGGCTGTTCAGCTCTTAAAAGTCTGAAATAAATTCTCGTGGCCTTTGGTAATTAGCAGGGCTTTGTAAAACAATGAAAGCAAGGGAAGGCATAGGAATGGAACGGTTAATTAAGCCGCACTTTTAAAAAAATGCCTTTTACATAGTTTTATGGTATGATATAATTTAATGGACACCAAATATTGATTAGAGGCACTTGTCATTTTCATGTAAGTAACCCAGAACTTTCTCTTTTACTCTGACATAGTTCTTTGCTCTGGAAGAGCTAGCAATTCAAATGAAATTCTAGTCAGCTGGTGTTAACTTTATGCAGAACTTTTTTAAAAAAACAACAACCATCTAGACACCTGGCCACCCTGACACTTTAAAAAAAAAAGGTGGTGAGTGATGCTTATGGCAAGAAATTGGAATGAGGTATCAGTCCTGTGTGGACCTGCCTATTTTGATACCTATTGGGGGGGGGTCATTTATAATATATAAAATAGACTTCAGTTTTTCTACTTCATTTGCTGGAGTTAACATAGCATTTATTTATGCTTACTTTTTAATCCATAGCTGAGGTGTGTGGTGGTGAAAGAAATATTATCATTATAAATTAGTAGTAGTAGTAGCATTTAATATAGCTTATATCTGAATACATAAGGGCATAGTTTGATACAAGTAGGTCCCCCACAAAACTTATCAACATTCCTCAGCAGTCAGTGATAACTCGCAATATTCCTAACAGAGCTGTTCTTTCCCTTTGAGTGTCAAGCTAGTCCATCATTATAAAGGGAAATCTAGACATTTCTAGAACCTCTGGGAGCACTTGTGTTTTGGATAAGTAGGGGTACAATGATTGGTTCTTATTGCTGTCAGGGGAACGTCACTGACCTTTGATTAATCAAGGGTCAGAAAATCTAGGATGCGCTCTACCGAAATTCATTCTTTAAAGGAGTGTGGCGTAAAAAGTTTAATAATCATCTGTCAAGCACTGTTAATTGCTGCTAATTATATTTTCAACTCTGTAGCTCCTGTTTCAGAATTTAATTTGGATGGAAGGGGGAAATGGCACTAATTATTTTACACAGATTTGGACAATGTCAAGGAATTCAGTCACGGCTGAATCCTCTTGATTTTGTTTTCTACATAGGTGTCTGATGCCAACAAGTCAGAGAGTTAGGGAGAACCTTGAAGGACACCAGTAAGACAAAACAGCTGAGCTGCTTGGAGGGAGGATGGTGATATAAATGTATAAAATGCACGATGCTTGATGTGTGGGGTTGAGACTTTTAAAACTGTGTTATCTTCAACCCCCACCCTCTTTTCCTTGCCTAGCTCAGGATGCGTAGTGTGGGCATGTTTGACACAGTGGTAATGACCTTGTCTGTCTTAATTTTTGCAAGAATTATGGCTTATCAGTAGTTGAGTATTGACACTATCGGCACCTCTCGCAACACAGCCAAGTACAAGTGTATATGGATATTGGAGACTTTCCTTTCAGTGCACTTTCCTTTGAGTTCAAAAAGAGGGTGGTGCTAAAATAAGACTATATAACTTCTGTGCTTTTGACTGGCTCAGAGATGCAAGGTCTTGTCCAATTGTTGCCCCAATTGTTTTGGCTCCCCCCCACCATAGTTGTGTGATACTACTCCCTCCCCTTCATCTCTGTGAGTCTTTCAAATATATCCTTTTCAAGCACCTGTGTTCGAAAATAATAAAGGTCTCTTTTTAAAAAAAAAATGTAATGGAAGGGTTTTCACTTTTGCAGACGAGTCAGCAGGGCTGATATTGATCCAGCTTTTTAGGGAGCCCCAGTGCACCAGAAGGTGATACAGTAGAGGGCCTTGCAAGTCCTTAGAGCCTTCTGTCTAATTTGGCAGAAAAACACAATGTAGGGCAACAAAAGAAGGATCCTATACCGTAAGAAATCTCCATGCTCCCCCTTCCTCCTCCCCCCCCCCACCATAAAAAGAGGCTTAATTTTTTCAGCTGCACACAATGATTTGATGCTCACTCTTGCATTGAAACAGTTGCTGTCGGAACAGGCAGGAAACAGTTTTCTTTTAATTGCTGAAATCATTCGGAAGTGCTTCGTGCGCTGCTTCTGTGCAGCAGATGCTGTGCATTAATTGGCCTGTGTAGGACTGACCCAGGGTTCCTTGCAGCGGGCCCAATGTTAGGCACGGGGTTTAAATAGCTTATTTATTATTTTGGATAAGCTGGCAAACATGGTATGTTCTTGCACGTGCTGTATTTCATGGTCTGCCGTTCCAATGTCATGTGGGTTTCCAGCCCTGGTAATGTATTAGCAGCAGGTAAGCTCTAAATAACATCCATCAGGAGCTAATTTTTTATTTTTTTTTACCCAGATACGCCAATGACTGATGAACCTGTCTTTTGTATGAATGTTTAGCACAGTAGAAAGCCATATGCCACTGGCACAGTTTCCTGTGCATTCTTTATAGTGGCTAGAGAGTAGTAGGGGGAAAATTTCTCTTGCATTTGCATCCTGTCATTTATGAACAGTTTGCACTTTCTAAAATAACTCCAGGTTTTTAGTGGGGGTTTTTTTTGTGTGTGTGTCTTGGAAGGAACAAAATGTAGGGTTTAGGGTTTCTTAAAGGCAATCTGACTATTGCTCTTGTGTTCTTTATCCAGGGATATTAGAGCTCATCCTTAATAGGGAACCTTGTTTTGTAACTCCCCGTCTGTTCAAAACAGACCTTACCCCATTAGAAGGTCTTCCCTTGTGTGGGAGGACCACAGCTGTTACCGTAAATCTCATCCAGTAACTGTATAACCCCCCATTTTGTGGTTCTGAAGGATGAAATTGAGAAATGGAATACGGTGCACTCATCCTTTGTAACAAGCCTTGCTGCTACACTCCAAGCTGCTAGGACCCCTGGCTGTTACACTCTCCAATTTTAGGCCCTTGCACATCATTTTCATGCTTTTATTCCAAATCAAACGACATTAGTGAGCAACACCACCCTCTGCTAAATGTCTAGCATCAAAGGCCCCTTTTCACAAAGCCGGCATTTTATTTCTTTTCTAAGGAGTGGGTGAATCAATCTCCTTCTCTCAAAATCTTGGCCATTTCTTCAAGGTTGTTGCAGGAAAGATGCAGCATTTGGAAATGGAGCTTCCACAAAGCAAACAAGGTCCCAACTTAAAAAGAAAGGAGGTGGGGGGAAAGCAAATGACCTTAAGAGGTTTCTGTTTATTTAAATCTTTGTGAAAGAAGTGGTTCTAACTTCTTATGGTGGGATATTGAGGGCTTTAACAGAAATAAGAAGTGGTTGAAATCATTAGCACAACAAAGCAAACTATAAGCTTGGAGATAAAAGTCCCTGGGGGAAAAGTCCTCTGAAAATAAATGGGACTTGATAGATTTCCATATCATTTATAACTTCCCTTAATTACACTTGGAAGACTTGCCAGTAAAACTGGAAAATTGGCAGCCTATATCCATTATAGTAATTTTGCCGACCATGGAAAGCAGCTGGCTTTACTGGATTTTATTTCCCATCACTCACAATTAATCATCAGCTGGATATGTCTGAAACTCTTCAGAACGTAGCAATACTGTGTGACATTTGGGCCTCCTTAAAATGCTAAAATCTGCTGAGTAAATGGGCCGAGCTTTCTTTTCCTTCAAGCAAACTCATTTCGGTGCAAGGCAGGCTGCTTGCTTAATGACTGCCACTTTGATAATCGGATGCGAATGTGAACCTTGACCCGGTGTCAAAGGAGAGGACGCAGCAAGCTGGGTGAAAGATATGAGACTCAGATCTGCAAACTTTACACCAATTAGACAGAGTGGAGAAATACATCAGTGCCGATTGGGTTTATCAGAAAGACTTGCAGGACTTGTGACTGTTTTGTAAGCCTAACATTGAAGACATCCTGTCACAATCATTAAGTCTTTAGCAGATGATTCACAAAAGTCTTAAGGGAGTGGACTGGACCCACAAAGATCTCTTCTTAGGCCCTGCCCTCAGATTGGAGCTCTCTTTATTGTACCTCTGAATATAAACAGGTGAACAATTAATATTCCTTTTACTCTCTTTTGCATAGTGAAAATAGATTTAAGTTTCTCCATTTTGCCAAGGAGTCCTGACATCACATTCATTAGTACGTTTCCTATAACTTTCGAGACTGTACAAGTTCTAGTTTGTTATCTAAACAGATGGTTACCACCAACTCCAATTTTTGTTCTCTAATTCCTATTTTTCTTTAAACAGGTAGATAAACAGATGAAATAATTTTGAAATGGAAATCTTGAGAATTCTGATACAGGAAGCCATTGTATACTTGGTGTGTTACACTTTGTTTTTGGAATGAAATGCAGTTTCGTTCCTAGTCAATGAACAATGAAATTAAATATTATTTATTTTCATATTAATTTTAATCCCAGCAGTTTCAATTTTCTTTCTTTTGAAAAGCCATTTTAATGAACCTCTGCATTTTGTTTTGTTTTTAGAGAATTTAAGGATGAAATTGATTACAATGGCCTCAGATGAGTAAGAATTCTGTGGATTTTATTTGATTTCCCCCTGCCCCCATTTGAGGTCACCACTGAAGCCATGATTAAAGTATAAAGAGAATTTTAAATAATAACTATTTTTGATTACTGCAAACTGTCCTGTACAGTGTGATTTTTCTGCTTTTTTCCAGGTCAGTATCTTTAGAAGTGTAGAAAAGTTATTGAATTTTTTAAAAAGCCTAACTTAATCCTTAAATGAGGAAAGAGGATATTTTAGAGATCTCGAAGATATTCATTTTCCGGCTTAAATAATACAGGCAGGCAAAAAGATACACACAATTATGCAGTGAAAGAAACTGAACAAAGCCCAAGAGAATGAATGAAAGAGGAAAGGGAGATATATTGGCGACTAATTTTAGGATTTGCTGTTTTGCAACACAGTGGGGGAGGAGACATTAAGGATTGACATAAAGAACAATTATTAAAGTGGGTGCTTAAGTGACACTTTCTCATAAAGCCGTTTTAAATAAATTGGCTATTATTAGACATAATGCCACAGTATTTAAACACTGAGTACCTATGGAAATAAAGGTTTTCACCTAAGACAGAGAACTAGCATAAGTTACTTTACTTGTAAGGGTTTGTTGGGTAAGTTTTCGCTAAAGAATACTATTCCCAGTTACCTTTGGAGAGTACATGTTTGGACAGAGAAGGGGTACATAGGAAACGAAGTTAGAGGTTCATAGGAGGAACCCATCAGACAACCCTCTGTATCTGTATTTTTAAAAAATGTGGGGTTGTTTAATCTTTAGGAAATTGTTGCTGTGGGTGGGGGCAGGTTGAATATATGTTTTTTAACAGGCCCAGAAAATTATGTTGTTGGCCCCTTTATATGTAAAATGTATTCTGTTTGCATCAAGCATGCACACTGTTTGTAGTTTAGAACATGCTGCTGATAGGTAGATTTGAAGCACTTAACATAGATGGTTTAGAATTTGGCAACTGGAGGCTTTTCTCACTTAGGAAACCTTCACCAATGATGAGATAAATCAAACACATCTTGCAAAGCCCACTTCTAGAGCAGGGAATATTTCTGAGAGTGGGAGGCAAAGGGAAACCTCTGACAGCAAAGGCTGGGAAGGATGTAAGATGGATAGGGAGATCCCCTTGGCCCAGTGTTTTGAAGCTTTCAGAGAACTTAGGGGAACTCCTGAGCTTTCTGACAGTTCTCTGAGAAAGTTTGGGAACAGTAGGCCTACTCCAAATAAGTGAAAGGGCAGTATTTGCACATTAATGGAATTTTTATGCCAGGATGCTTCTCTTGTTCATCAGTTAACCTAGTACCACTAATGCTATGTGCACAAGTCATGTATCAGTGCAGTGTTAAGCCTGATATGACACATTCGCTCTAATGTACTTGCACATATCTCGTTTTGTAGCTGAGGATGCAAATAAACTACTCAAATCTTAGCTCCCTTTTGTAATGGAGGAAATTCATTCAGTGAGAAATATTTCTGTTGATTCTTTCCTGTGATTGATCCTGACATGTTTTTGTCATCTGAGGTGTGTGGCATACCCTTAAGGGGAAAAAAGTACCTATGTTACCATAGGAGATGGGAACATTGACATGCTTTCATATTGTACCTTAACATTCTGGGTTAAGTCAACATGTTGAATGGAACTATTCTATGGTCTCTCCTTTTTGCACGACAAAATTTGTACTCAACATTGTCCTATCCATTTAGGACTGTCTCTCATAACATGCCATTAACTTCTTTATGCAGCACATAGTGATGGCCGCCAACTTGGATGGCTTTTATTATTGGACAACAGCCACTAGTGGAATCACAGGTTTGTGAAGACTGCTGTTGTGTTCATGTTCATCTTGCCAGCTTCCCACAGGCACCTACCGGTAGACCTGTGAGAACAGGATGCTGAACTAGATAGGTCATTGGCCTGATCCAGCAAGTTCCTCTTAGGTTCTTATGAAGACAAGGAGGCGAAAAGTGTGTGGCGCTTCCTATTTAATGTATATGTGATGGAAAAACTCTGGTGGTGTGTGTGTGTGTACCTATCACATGTGACAGTAGAGCTGACTGAGGAGGCCAGGGGCAGCATGAGATTAACTGCAGTTTTATTTGGGGTTTGAGATGTGGGCTAAGATGTGCAGCCAAAAGCTGCACAAAGAAAATGGGCTTTGAGGAATGAGTTTCAGCCATCAGTATTCTGTGAGGGTGCCAAGACATAAGGGAAAACAAGGGAGGATGTAAAATAGGAGACTTGAGTAGTTGAGGGTGCTGGAATTGGGATGTGGCAAGGGTCACAGGCATGAATATATAGGAAGTGTGTGTGGAAGTCTGTTATATGTGAAGAGGCTACTGCTCTCTTACAGTGTCCCAGTTTGGTCCCAACGCTGAGGGTGGTTCATTCCAGGTCAACAAAGAAGCAATGTGATTCAGTCTATTGTTCTCTTGCTGATGTGGAACAAGCACTTTTGAGCAACAGCCTTGAGAAATAAGCTGTATTCCTTTATATAACTTTACATCTTACTTTTAAATAAAATTTCAGTGTGTGTTTTCCATTGGAAGGCTGTGGATTGTGGCTCCTCTTTGCACTGTTTATTTAATGTACACGCAGTGCAATGCATGGATTGCCAGTGTGGCACCTTTGCCCACAGAAAGATCTTTCCTGGTGCCCACAGGGTCCCATTCCCTTGCTAAGATTAGGCTTAAAAGAAGCCTTCTTTAGCCTATAGAAGCTCATTTTTTCAAACCTAATCAGGCCTGGGTGTTACCCCATGGGGAGTGAAGAGCTACCACACACATGTGATGCCCACCACAGTCTCTCTCTTTTCAAGCAATCAATCAGATTTTGTTTGACCATCAGTCAGAAACAAACATTTATCCATACAAAAATTAAAACATCTAAGGAACTTAAAACCTACAATAAGAAGTAGGCTATACATTTAGACCCATGTCAATGCTGCAGTCTGTGACTGTAGTCCTAACAAGCTTGTTGACTGCTGATGTAATTGATGCTTATTACATGGAGGTGGTAATGTATGTACCTGTAGGTGTCAAGACAGGATGAAAGAAATGAGGATCTATTGGAGGGGCAACATAGAACAAGTACTTGAGCACTTAGCAGATGTTTTATAGGAGATATGAAGTCTGATGGTGATAAGAATTAGTGTGACAAATACACTTATGCATGCAGTAGATTGGTTCAACTTTTGTTATTTAATATGGTGTTTGCAGTGACAAAATTGCATATGTGGGTAGTATAATCTTGAAAGTTAGTATTAGTTCATGTAACTAGTATTTCAGACCATGTATATAGGAAGAATCTCAAACTGCTCCCAATGCTGGTTTGGAAATAGTACCGTATAGTCTCTAGTGGAAATGATCTTTCATTGTGGGCTCTGAAGCATGTAGTTAATTTCAGATATGAAAGTAAGGAAAGTCACACTTAAATTGTGATGTTTGAAGGGGAAATGACCCAAGGAAACAGAGAGCTACTTCATGAAATGCAAACTGGCTAGATTATTTGGTTGTAAGTTGCTCTAAGTCAGCGTTTCTCAACCGCTGTTCTGCGGCACACCAGACGCTGGCTGGTGTGCGGCGACGAGAAGGGCGATTTGCATTGTCACGTGCCTGGCGGCCGCCAATAAACACCACTAACCCGCCGGAAAGCAATATTTGGCAAGTGTTTCTTACAGTCATAATTATAATATAGGGCGGCACAGAGTTAAATTTTTTAACTTTTTTAATGGTGGTGTGCCTCGTGATTTTTTTCACGGAACAAGTGTGCCGTGGCCCAAAAAAGGTTGAGAAACACTGCTCTAAGTTGCCTTGGGCAAGATAAAGTGACTAACAAATGTAATAAATAATAATTATTATCCAACGTCCTGTAAAGCTGCGTATTTTTCCAGAAGTAGCTTGCCTTATTGGCATAGGATGTGCTTATCTCACACGATCAACTTTTTGGGCTTAAAAAAATAATCCATGGAGGTACACAATGAATTCACTTGTTACCTTGAGCATGTGAACAGTTTGTTAAGAGTTCAACTAGGCAGATACAGAAAGTGAGAGTGCCACTCTGAATGAATATGAGACTGGGTGGTGGTATTTTGATTCCATAAGACTTGCATCTGGTCTGCAAATGTCTGCTTTTCTTAATAACGAAGAGAGACAAGGAATTACACAGGGCACTAAAGCTCTTTGAGGACTAGTAATCCAAGCGAGTGCTTCTCTTGCTTTGGAAATTTCACCAGGCCTTGTGCATGCAATTGCTGATCCTTTCTTTACTAGGACTAAAACGTGTATTTTGTTTTGCTTTGCTTTGACTTGTAAGCTGAGATTCTTGGGAAGGTGAATTCTCTAGCCAGCCTCAAAAAATGAATATTTTCCGTGTTTGCAGTTTTCTGTACTGCATGCACAGCCTTGATGAGTCAGAATCCATATTCTTTATACAGTAGAATTAGATGATGGTTAAAGCCTCTTCAAGAATTGAATATCTGTAGGATCTGAACACAAGTTTCTATCAGACCAGAGTACATCATATGGTGCATATCAGCATTAGAGTCTGAAGTTGACTTAAGAAAGGATCTACACATGGGATAAGAATTGTCTTTTTTTCTTTGTTTAAAGATGTTTCTGTGTTAATTTTCCTGTTGACTTTAAGGATATAATAACGTTAGCATTTTAATGTCTTTTTTTTTTACTTTTACCAGGTTGCAGAAGGTCAGGAGGTCTGTGTGATTGAAGCTATGAAAATGCAGAACAGTTTGGTTGCTGCTAAAACTGGCAAGGTATGTCCAGTCAGACTACTAGATGTTTTATGTCACTTGTCCAGTTGAGCACAAGCTTTATTTTTGAAAATAGATGTTATTATTGGCATCAGTCTTACTGTGTGGTGATACACAGACTTTGAATTCACAAATGTTCAGAATGTTTTGTTTTGGCTGCAGCCTTTCTGTTCAGATTTGGCCTAGGCTACAATCCAAGAGAGTTACAGTAGATGCACTTAGAGTCAAGTGTGCTTGTTGCTGGATTGTGGCCCTAGAATTCAGAATCCGTGCCTTTGTAATTTCACTAATTATTCAGCTATGCAGACCCAAAACATGTTGTGCACAAATAGACTTTAGGACTACAATGCAGAGCATATGGCCCAAACTTTACACACAAGCAGTACTTCTTTTTAAAACAAACAGTTCACTGCCTCTTCAACGTGCCAAGCTTTTCAAAGTGCTTCATCCTAGTGGGTATGTGGAGGTAGTCACAAGGTTCTTTAGGTTGCTATGATATTGCAGAATACTTAGGAGGTGTGATATCTGCTTCTGCTTTTTCAAATTACCAGGCACAGTGCAAGTCCCATTTTTAAGCCCTATTGAGGCATTCAATGTCTATGTGTAATCAGGATTCTAAATAACACAAGGAGCCTCCCTAAGTACAGGAGGCAGCCCACTTCTGTGCTTGATTCTCCAACTCATGGAGGGGTGAAAAAAAGCAGATGAGGATGTGCCAGAAGGAGTAGGGCTTGGCAGTGTGCCCCTGCTGTTCCTCACATGACTGTGATTGCGCATAGACACTGAATACTCAGACAGGGCAATACTAATGTAAATATTAATGTCAGACACATTTGTGTGTCTGCACAGATAACTGGAAACAATTGTAGTTACAGTTAAGCAGGCGTTCCCCAAACTGCGGCCCTCCAGATGTTTCGGCCTACAACTCCCATGATCCCTAGCTAACAGGACCAGTGGTCAGGGATGATGGGAATTGTAGTCCAAAAAATCTGGAGGGCCGAAGTTTGGGGATGCCTGCAGTTAAGCAACCTTTTAAAAAAATCAATGGAATTAATGTGTTAGTGGTTCTTGTTTACAGAACCTTTGTGAAAATACATTATTTGGTACAAAACAGTTCCTGGTAGGCAATTTATAAGTGGCCTGGGTTTGTTTTTGCTAGTGTGTGTATTATGGCTGGGCGATACCAGCTTTTCAACATGGTGGTGTATCGCCAATAAAACCTCATGGTTTGGTGATATACCGTGATGTTGAAAAAACAAGCTGCATTGGCCTCTGCCCACGAGGCACTGGTGAAACTGCCCCAGCTCTCGCTATGAGAGCTGAGGTGGTTTCAACCAGGCGCTTGTGGGCTGGAATAACGTAGCTTGTTGTGCAGCTCAGCTGGGGATCAGGAAGGCTCCCCCTCCCCAACTGAGACAGCCCTGGTGTGAGCAGGCAGAGCGTTGGGGCTCCTTTAAGTGCTTGCTGTGGGGAGCAGCACCCACACTTCCCTCAGCTGCAGTTTCATGGAGCTGCCAGCGTGGGGCTAGATGCTCCTTTAACTTGGCTGAGGCAAGGGAAACTGCACATTCCAGCAGTTTAAAGATGCAGAGAGAAGAACACGCTGCATCAGCGCCTCACCGATACAGCCTGTTTCTCCCTCTGTGCCGTATGAGGGCAGAGTTTGGACGGTGACTTCACTCAGCGGTATATTGCTGGTGAAACCACCTCCGCTCCTGAGTCCCTTTCTAGCAGCACCTGCTGGAGGAAGGCACTCTTGACTCCCTCCAGCAGATGGACTCAGTGGCGGTCTGCTCCTCATATTGGTCCTGGGCAGGCCTAGTGTGTATTTGAATTTTAGAGCCCATTTACAGGTTTGGGGGGGGGGGCACCAATCAACCCTCTTGTGCTCCAAAACTGCATAGTTTGTAGATTGGCACAAGCACCAAAGGTGATTTACAATAAAAATGCTAAATAACTGCAGCAATGAAAAGCAACAAACAAAACCAGCATCAAGCACAGCGCTATTTTAAAATAGTGTAAAAATTGTCTGATATTAACCAAAATCACCTTTAAAAATCCAGTTGTTAAAGCACACACAGAGAAACAAACTTCTCAAGTGTTTTTGGATAGAATGGAAGCACAATTAAAAACTTGGGTAATGTGTTTGATTATGTTCCAGGCCATGCTTTTTAGATTTCTGTTTCATGTTTTATAAGGTCTTTAAAATGGAAATCTACCACTTATTTTCTTTGCACAGCCAACTGCAATTAAAAAAAGATCCTTGGCCTTGTTTTCAGAATCAAATTGATTTTTTCTTCCTTTGTGCTACAGGTGAAAGCTGTACACTGCAAAGCTGGTGAAACAGTCGGGGAAGGAGATGAGCTTGTGGAACTGGAATGAAACTATTTATTTCATATGTTGCCACAAGTGGACTGGCACCTTCTATGTTCCTCCACAAATTCAAATGAACATTAAGGTAGCAAGCGAATTATGTAAACTAAAACAATGCTATGGTATTTTTTAAAACTATCTTAAACAAGTGGCAAGGGTCCATATCGGGCATCGGCAACATGCCCACGGAGGCCATTTAACCAGCCCACGCGCTGTGCTAAATCGGTGCGGCGCAGGGACTCACTGAGTGGTGCTGGAAATGGCACCTGCGCAGATTCCAGAAACTGCGTCTGTGCATGCCCAGATGCCAAAAATCGCTTCTGCGCAGGCGCAATTTCCAGCTTCTGGGCATGCGCAGAAGTGATTTCTGGTGCCGCAGACATGCGCAGACGCGATTTCTGGCATCGCACTGCACATGTCCTGCCCATGGCTGGAAAACCTTGCCAACCCCTAGTCCATATGGTTTACCTTGCCGAGACTAAACTTAAAATTGCCTCTGGATCTCATATATCACTCCTTTTTTAAATATCTGTACATATGGGATTTGTAATTCTCTTCTGCAGTTCTACTGCTATCAAACAAATTAATAAAAGCATTTTTGCATATAAACTGTGTCATTTAAAGCCTTCACAACTTTGGAACTTTAACCTAAAACTGGGTCTCCACATGTAACAACAGAAATAACTTTTTACTGACTCCCCTACCTGTATACCATTTTCATAAAAATAAGCAAAGGGTGAGTTTTAATTGGCCAACAGGCATGGGGGAACCCTCTAGCTCATGGGCTAAACTAAACCTGACAATGATCCTGACAGTATATATGACCTCAGCCATGGGGCAGGAAAAGATATGACTGCAAAGGAACAATCAAGAGTCTAAAGGAAGTTCCCAATTCTTCCTTGGCAAGTGTACTTTTATTCAGTACCTTTTAAATCTGGTGTCACGGGGATTGGTTTTACTCAGGAGCCTCCAACTGGGAATTCCTGAGTGCAGCTACTCCCTACTGAAAGCAGGGCTGGAAGCTCATCATGAGAACAAACAGACCATAGCCCAAACTATGGCCCGGGGGCCAGATGCGGCCCGTGAGGCTCATTTATGCAGCCCACTTCCAGGTCAGAAAAGCGCCAGAAATAGCTTGTGCGTCATTTCCGGCACACTTCTGGGTCGGAGGAGGCCCGTGCGCATGTACACAAGCTATTTCCGCCGCTTTTCTGACCGGAAGTGTGCCAGAAATAGCGTGCCCACGGGCACGTGCTTCCGCATGCCCCACCGCACGATTGGTGCTGTGGGCACCGGCCCGAAGCCGGGTAAGTTTGGGAACCCCTGCCCTAGCCTAATCCTGTTTATCACCCCACACCAGGTGCATGCACTATCATAACTCTTGTGACTATAATAGTGTCCCACACTATTTATAGTGTCCCACAAATGTTTTAAGTAAATCATATTAAGCAGTTTAAGTAATACAAATGTACACAATTTTCAAAATATCTATTACAAATTTTATCATTTACAAAGATTAATTAACTGAATTTTGTCAAAAATTATACCGCTATCACTCTACAATTAAAACAATCTGCTATCACCTTATTTTTACTTGGAAGCCTAGCAAAAGCAAAAGAATGAATGGATTGTATAAGAGAGAAAGCTGGAACAAAGACATGAACATAAGTGAGCTATTGTATGTGTACAACCTTAAATAGTAGGATAATTAATACAATAGTAGAAGGAGTAGCATTGTGTGTCTAATTAATATCAGGAACTGCTCCGCCCTTCAGTTGTACAGCAAGGTCACATTGGGTACTTAAGAAATTCAAGAATATAACCAACCTTAAAAACTGCTTTCTTGGTATTTTCTTGAGAATCTGCCTTCTTCCCTTCTTGTATATTTCAAAATTCTGAGCTATAAATGAAAAGAGGTTTATCCTATTCAGTAGTCCGTGGTCATTTATGGAGCTGAAACAGGCAGGAGGAGAATGTAAATATACTAAAACCTAATGAATAGAAACTATTATGTCCAGAAAGGTGGACAAATAAATGAAGAAGCAGAGGGCTCCACATCACTTGGACTTCACTTTGTGAGTCAATATTCTCTTAGTTCCTTCCCCCAATTCCTGAACCATAACTTTCTCTGAGCTCTTAAGGCCCATTTGACAAGTCTGGCTCCTAGCAGCACTATAATGTCAACCCATTTCAATTCATGGATTTCGTAGTCATGCTAGTGATATACTGCCTGCAGGATCAGAGGTAACATGCCTCTAATATCACTTGCTGGGAACAGCAGCAGGAGAGGTACATGGTCTTTCTGATCTGCTTGTAGGTCTCACATAGGCATCTGGCTGGTGTGTGTGAGAAAAAGGATGCTGGACTAAGGAGGCCTTTTGTCTCATCCAGCAGGGCTGTTCTTAAGTTTTTAACTTGCTGTTCCAGAGCAATACCACTCCAGAACAACGCCACATATCATGAGAGCCTGATGCTCTTATCATTTTTGCCCACCACTGCCCACTTAGAGCACCTGAAAGCCAGAGGACTCAACTTTGAGGGCATCAGCAAAGAGAATTCCCTTAGTGAACTCATTTGTCTCACAGTGCTTGATTAATGGATCTCTTACAAGGGCCATTTCCTTGCTTATGTGAAGGTTGTACAGTAATGCAAAAAGTTTGCTGCAAGCTGGAGGTTCTTTATCCTCCAGTACAGTACATTGCTAAAAATACTGCATTATTTTATTTTTGCTTTGCAAAACAGCATCCCCCCCAACCTCTTGATCAAGTTTTAATCAGAGAACTACAGAATTAAAGACATACCATCCATGTATCTTGCATGATGACTACGCAAGTTTAGTCTGAAAACCTGACTAGACCCTAAAATATTGGCTTGAAGGCAACTACATTATGGTCTGAAACATTAGTGCTTACTTTCTGTAAAAATACTAGAGATTGTACTCAACTTCTTGATAATATGTCCATATCAGCTTTTACCTTCCAGTTTCAAACTCTGCTTTCCCTTAGTACATATGGAAGCCCGTGTTTCCCAAAGGAATCATAGTTGTCATAGTAAGGGAGATGTATCCACTCTGGCTGGTAAGTGGTGGTGCTATACACATAGCATTCCAGGATGCTGTTAACAGCTGGTGCCCCTTCAGGTGGACTACTTCCATCTTCCTGCTCAACTACTTCAATTCTCACTGGGGTACGCTGATACATGTCTGGACAATTTTCAAACTCATCAAGGAATTGCAGCATCTGGTCATTGACAGCATAAATCTCTCCAGTGACACGGTGTCCCGTTCCTGGGATATTAAGCAAATAAGGAATGTTGTATTTCCCGGCAATCACTAGGGGGTATTTCTCCACTGTGAGCCCCTTGCCCTGGAATCTGGCTGTCCCGTTAGCACCATTTATCATGTATGGGTAGTTGGGCTGGCTTTTCTTAAGTGTCCCGTAGACAAAGACATGAACCATTCTTCTGACGAAAGGAACTGAAATAAACAAAAATAAGCCTTGATACATTATCACACTTTGCGGAAACATTGTTCTTTAAAAGCTTGTTATTACAGCAATATTTAGCAAATACGGTTGCTTAAAAACAATCCAAGGAATACAAGCTGGCTATTTTTCTAACTCCAGTTATAATTACAATACAAGTGTCAAAAGAAAATGTAGCCTTATCAGCTAGTAAGGGTCCTTTTAAGTTGCACCCAGGCAAGGACAAAAGATAGTCAAAACGACACCGGGGTTGAGTTCTTCCAGAGAAAGAATTTTATTTCTTATTAATAAGAGACTCAAGGTGGCTAGTTCCACGACATGAGTAAAGCAACACAAATTGCAAAGCTCTCTTATACCCTTCTTTTGGGCTCTTTCCCCCTCCTCTGTAAATGTGTGCACGCAAGGGGGTCACACACGCAAGGGGGTCACACACGCAAGGGGGTCACTAGTACACGTCCTGTGCGTAAACACATGCTGGCTTAGGCAGGGGTAACATAAACAGGGCTATAGGGGACAATGGTGATTTACGCATCTTCCCCCCCTTCACATCATCTATGCGTATTGTCAATTACTGTCAAATTCATATCTCTGGGTGTAGACTCTAAACACATGCTGGCTCAACAAAGCCTTTTAGCCTTCAGTTTACGCGTCAAACTAGCAGCCTTGAGTAAGCAGCAGCCTTGAGTAAGACTACGCATCAGACATAGCCAGCCATCATCCAGCCTTGAGCTGGGCATCCTGTTCCTTTTGCTTTGCACTTTGACACACTTTGGTGCAGAGACACAGAGGCACTGAAAGCATTCTGGGGGGGAAAGCATCCCAGGAATATGGGGCTAAGCCACACAGTCAGAATTATACAATGCAGGCAATGCAAACTTATAGGATCCGATTTGGCTCAATAATACAATTAGCAAATCACTCCTCCACAGAAGAAAGCAAAGGTCATAACAAAAATAAGAAACGGTTGCTTGTTGTTCGACAGCGAGCACTCTAGTTATCAGTTCACACTGTCCAATTCCTTCATGTAAGAGTGTATGCGGTCACAAGATTTAGTATGAACAGGACCATCTAATCTAAGTAACCATTTTCAGGATCCCATTGTTTTCAGCATGTATGTACAACCCAACTCTTTCTGCAAGTGAGCATTATGTGGTTGGTTTGGTTACTGTATATGAATTCCACTTGACATACGCATTACCAAAAGTTATGACAGGCCTTCATGTACCGTACATGATATACCATTATGTACAGTACCTGCCCAGCAATCTATGTATTATATATGTTTTAGAAACAATTTATTTTTTAAAAAAGGTCAATTTTTAAATAAAGTCTATGAATGAACAATAATTCTAAAACACAATTATTACAATCCCTGTGAATGCAAAGGTGGTATGTTATTTAAACAATGCTACCTCCTTGGGTCCAACAGATATTAAAACAAATTCACAGGAGGGATGTATGCAAGTTTGGAATATTCAGCAAAATACTGGACCAGCTCTGGAAACCCATAAGCCACCAAAGAATTGGGTGTGAAATGCACCACTTTTGAAAGGAGAAAAGGATACAAAGTCAGTCACTTAAATATTACTCCCAAAAACCTCTTCCGCCGTTGGGGTTAGTGCATTAAATTCTTATTATTTCTATTTATAGACCACTTACAGTCTGAAATACACACACACACACACACACTTTCATTGCCCTTAGTTCCATGCTATACCAAGAAGTAGAACAGCCTCCACAATGCCAACCAGGACACTCAGGGGCGACAGTGTCAAGAGCTCTACACACACTCTGGGAAGGTCAGCCTTTTGTCAATTCCAACCTTCAGGTCAGTAGCATCAATTTCACCATATAAGGGGGGCTAGGTTTTTATACCCCAACCCAGCTAGGAGCTGAAGCAAGAGGCTGTAAGATGCCTCATTCCAAGAGCAGCCATTTTCTCTGCTCTTGGTCAGACAAGCCCCTAATTCTTACTCCAGCTTTAAAGCAGAGGTTGAATTTCAGCTTCCTCAAAAGTCAAATTTGCAAGGCTTACACAATGGTCACTGCTCATATCCTGCCAAAGACCTAGTCATCATTGCATTACACAATTTCAAAAAATGTTTGATGTTTCTCACCAGGAGATGTCTGTCACAGATTGTGACTCTAGCTTTTGGCATGAGTGTGGCACTAGTGTTTTGCAATACACCTGGCTGACTATTTTGATGTTCTATTTTGGGAACAGCTTTCCCAGTGTAGGGCAAAAGAGCCTCCAATTTACTAAAGTAATGAAAAGGTTTCCATTTTATTCCTTGGCTACTGTTCAAAGTATTCTGCCTCCCAGATGAACCTTTCTCCCTCCCTTCATGATGTTTCTGTTCAACTAAAGCCCAGAACATCTGATGCTTTCCCAAATTTTGCTATCAGTCATGAACTGCTAGGAGAGACAGTCTCACCCCCTCCCCAACACAGCAGTTTGGGCTTTAATTGCCAGATGCAGAAAATCTTCAGAAGGTGAGCAGGACACCTGGCCCTCACTTTAGACAGAGGGTCATTATGAGGCGTATTAATTTTTTCCCCATTCTTTCATAACAGTTCATTTATTTATGAAGGGAGAATGTAGTGTATATTTTTCTGAATAAAAAGCAGAGGCACATTTAATTATTGTGGCTCAAGAGGTTTACTTTCAGAGATTGTTAAGATTAAGAGAGCCAGGGTGATAGAATAGACACTGTGCTTCCAGTCGTCATTTCGTGTGGAATGGCCATGCTCCATTCACTCCCTAATTACAGGGCATTCACAAAATACTATCTGAGAAGACATCCAATTATTGTGTTCCTGTATTTTCCCTGCAATTTTTCTGTCTTCTTGGACAGTCTTTTCTCATGCCCACCCCCTCAAATTTCAGAAGAACAGAAGGGTTGCTCATCCTTCCCAGGTGCAGATGTCTTTAGTACTATTCTTGTTAAAAGGGTGTGGCTTTGATGTGGGCCATGACCCATCAGGAAAGTGAACCTATCGCCACTTAGCACATACTATAACATTTGTGATGGGTGTCACTTAATGACCCAATTTGGATTCCCCCTCAGTCAATTGAGGAAAAGCATGATTATAACACCATAATGCTATCATGCTCTAATTATGGTGTTGTAACATCATAAATATCTCACTTTTATCTAATAAAAAAGGGAAAAGAATTTTGCCATAATTAAAAGGTCAATTAAAAAAGTTAGAATGGGCTCATAAAACAGTAACTCCCACAAGAGTTAGCAGTGAATATGTGCTGAGCGGCATGTGGCCCAACCCACAGCAATGATGTCACACCCACTGGCGTGGAAACAGCATAGATGTAGAAACAAAAAAGTGCACTACTCCCAACAGTGTGCAAAATCAATTAAAATTCAATTGAAACATCATAAACAGAAGACCTGGCTAACACAAGGAGCTCAGCTGTCTGGAAGCAACCTAAGACTAAAAAATTAAGAAGACTTCTCCAAAGGTACGTCCTGCTTTCCTTACCTTTTTAAGATTTCTCAGAGAGTGTCTACAAGCATGTAGACAGGGGTGATCCAGTAGGCATTATATACTTGTGAAACCTGCATACCCTCCAACATTTCTCCAATGAAAATAGAGATGTCCTATTTCTTAATAATAATCATAATCATAATATTCCAACATATATAACATTTTTTAAAAAATTCCTATACAGGGCTGTCTTCAGATGTCTTCTAAAGGTTGTATAATTACTTATCTCCTTGGGTTGGGGGTCACATAACTCCCTACCTTCCAACATTTATGTTATGGAAAGAGGGACATCCTAAGGAAAAGGAGGACACTCCAGGATCAAATCTGAAACCAGGATGGCTTCTGTAAATCTGGGACTGTCCCTGGAAAATGGGGACACTTGGAGGGTCTGAACCTGCAGAGTCCCAGCAACTGCCTTTGCCAGGGAGTATGTAGACCTCACAAAAGCCTTTAACAATTCATTTCACAAGCCATTCTCTCTTGACACACAATCTGGAAATGACCAGTGTAGCACCTATAAACATAACCCTAGCAGTCCCTGGTTCCCTTCCATTCTCCCTAGTAGAGTCAGTGTGGACTCATGATCAGAGTTTTAATCTATTCTATAGCTAGGGAGGCATATTCAAATTCTCCATTAGCTAACCAAGGGAATTTTGGGCCAGTCACTGGCTCTAGCCTAGCCCACTTCACAGGTTGTTGGGAGGATAGCAAGGGGAAGAAGAGTACCATATAGACTGCCTTCAGCTTCCTGGAGGAATAGAGAATAGAGCAGGCATCCCCAAACTGCGGCCCTCCAGATGTTTTGGCCTGCAACTCCCATGATCCCTAGCTAACAGGACCAGTGGTTGGGGAAGATGGGAATTGTAGTCCAAAACATCTGGAGGGCTGAAGTTTGGGGGTGCCTGGAATAGAGAGTAAAATAAGGTTGGCAGGGAAAATTTCTCATACACTCGGGAAATTGACAGCGTTCCTGTGAAACTCTTTACACACTCAAAAGCATTGCTGAAAAATTCCCAGAGAAAATTAAGCTTACTGGTCAAAGGGCTGTCATTTAAGAAAATACATCCCCTTTGACCACCAGGACTTAACATTGTTCTAATACACCTCAGTTCTGTAGAAATGAATACTATTTTACAAAAACACAAGGCTCTTCTCTCAAAACTACGGTGCTGTCTTTCCAAAATGCCACCCTGTGTTGCCCTGATATTTCATCCACTTTCAGCATTGTATGTTTACCCTTCATGACATCAAATGGGTTAAGAGGCTACAGCTTGTTCTCCTGCAAAGGAAAGAACATTAACATTGGGTTGCTCCAGTTCCTCTTTGGGAGAAAAAAATCATTATCTTTCAAATTGTGTTTTGAATAACAAACACAGACCCTTTAGGAAGAAACTTGTCCCAGTGGGAATTGAGAAAGGATCAGAGTTAAGCACTGAAACATGCAATTAATTCCCATTAGGGGATTAGGGCACTCATGTTCACTTTGAATCAGAAAAAGTGAATTGTGAATTAAATTGTTCACAACCAAGAGGTTACTTGTCAGAGTTAATAAGTTAAAATATAAAAAGGGGAAATGAAAATGCACATTAAAATCTCCATAGTAAGTATAGCATCTGCCCACAAAAGATATGCTTCATTTACATTAAGCAATTTCTTTACTGTGCATATGAAGCTATACTTTTTGTGAGGGGAAGGATAAGTTTCTTAAAGGAAGAGTTTTCATGACTGAAATCGGAAAGAGTTCCTCGTATCTGCAAAGGTTCTGCTAAACATTCTGTGCTCTTATTTTGTTATTTTGTTCTATGTCTTGGATTCTATTCTTATTTGTCTCTTGTAGGTCAGTGTTAAAGTCTGTCGCAAAAGCATGGCAAAATTGGATTGGCATTCCTTCATATATACAACAAACAAGTTCCACTTTGCACAGTAGCCCATCGCCTTTGCCAACTTTATGTTAAATGTCACTTTCATTGCCTGGCTCTTTGCCACAGCCTTTACAACCAGGCACCTAATGCGAAACGCTTTCCAATTTTTAACCAATTCCATCCATGCTGCAACTAACATGAAACATATATAAAGGGCTTACGCAGGCTCTTTTTGTTCTTTCCATCCCAAATATATAGGAGCATCATCAATGGGCATAATGTCACCTCCTGTTTGTTTGTTTGTTTATTTATTTATTTACACCTCTACAGATCATATCACAGTAGGTCAGGAGTTTCAGACAATCTCAGCACATATAGAGATGAGAACCTCTCTGACCATATTTTCTCCACCAGTTACAACCAGTGTTAGAAACCTATCACCAAATGGCACCTTAAACCTAGGTTAAGGTTGCCACAATGGAATGTCCAGACGCCTGTTTTGTTTTGTTTTTGCAGTGAAATCTGTTTTTATTTTATTTTTTGTTGATAGCAAACAACGAAGGGATGTAACAAAAAAAAACTGGTAAGTGCAATAATGTCATAAAAACTAACACTCTTTTACACGTAAGGAAAAAAGGTAAATGACCCCTGGACAATTAAGTCCAGTCAAATGTGACTACGGGGTGCGGCACTCATCTCGCTTCAGTTCGAGGGAGTTGGCATTTGTCCATAGACAGCTTTCCGGGTCATGCAGTCAGCATGACTAAACCGCTTCTGGCACAACGGGACACTGTGACGAATGCCAGAGCACACAGAAACACTGCTTATCTTCCCGCCACCGCAACACCTATTTATCTACTTGCAATGGTATGCTTTCGAACTGCTAGGTTGGCAACAGCTGGGACAAAGCAATGGAAGCTCATCCCGTTGCGTGGATTTGAACCGCCAACCTTTCAATCAGCAAGTTTAGACCACAGCGCCACCCGTGTCCCTCTTCTACACGAACCCTGTGTCCACACCCAGATTGTCAATTTATCGCACCCCAACCTACTTTTAACATTCACTTCCTCCTCTTAGAATATCTTCCCTCTCTATTCCTAGATCATTATTACTTTTGGAGCTGCTGGGATATCCGTCCAACCCAAAACCTACTGCATGGCCATGGGATGGACGGCAGTTCAGATACCCACTGGTGATCCCCAATCCAGTTCGAGAAAAGCTGTGCAGGGAACATAAAAACTTGCTAACTGTTTTGTGCTATTTTAGGTGGTCCTAACAACAGTGCAGCTTTTTGGATTTTTTTGCTAATGGCTATGCAAATATTTCATATGCTATTCAAAAGTAACACTGATTTCAAAAGAAATCAGACTAACCTTGAAACCTTCATTTTCTGCAGTATAAAACAACCCTTTCACCACCATTCAAAGGTTATTTAGCCACCTTGTGGCAAAAATAAAGAATAGTATTTAATACTGAGTTTCATATGATGAGCTGTCAAAAAACAAAACAACTCCCCACCCCCCAACATCAGGCTTCATAACGGCTGAAATAAAATGTGCTTTTCCTTGTAATCAAAGATCGAACGTTTATGTTCCAACACTTCACCAATTTTGCCTAGAGAGAAATCAGGCTTTATAATGTACAATATCCTCCAGGACAAAACAACCTATTCAAAAAGATACTGTCATGAAATATTCATAGTGCAGTCATTAAAGTTTAATATCCTGGGAAAATGAGTGAAATCTGTATGTCCTCTCTTCAAGCGATTTCTTTTAACTACGACTGACAGCCTATCCAATTGTTGGTACAGCTGATTTGCTTAGGACTATGTTTTAAAAAGGGGATGCAAAAAATGACAGAACGTAAAGGCATATTGTGCGACTTGAGAACACCCTTGGAAAACACAACAAGGATTCCCCAGCCAGGCCAACTGTACATTTCAGACTGTACATTTATTTTAACTAACTAGTTCAATTGTTAATTTCTATTAGTGATTTCTTTTTGGAGGGGCTGGCTAAAAAATACATGTAAAATGAGAAGTGGTATAGTACCCAAGACCGCATAGTGTGAAGACTGTTTCAGTCTAACCTGTCACAACCTCTTAGGCAGCTTTAAGCAAACCACTACCTTCAAACCCCACCTGCCACAATAAGATGATAATAAAAGCTTATCTACCTTACAGGGTTGTTGTTAAGATTTACATTTGCAGAACTAGTGGGAGTGTAATCCTATGAAGACATATTATCAAGTAAATGTAATGAAAAGTGGGATTTACTTCCATATATTATGATTTTGTTTTAAAAACACTAATTTGAATGCCCTTTGCTTATTTTTGAGTTAGCAGAGGGCCAGGAGTATGATGCAGTATATGTGGAGGAGAATGTCTATATACGGTCCTGTGTATGTGGCAGCGACTCACATACACTGGAGAAAATAAATGGCTGCACTCCACTGGTGGCAGATCCCTGTGTCTTCAAAAAAGTAGGTTCTCTCTCTTTGTTCCAGTTTTGTATATTTATACTGTCCCATAGAGCTGAATATGACTGTAGCTCAGTGGCAGAACATCTGCTTTGCATGTAGAAGGTCCCAGGTACTATTCCTGGCATCTGGCAGGATTGGAAATATACTGTCTGAAACCCTGAAGAACCACTGCCAGCCAGTGTGGACAGTATTGACCTGAATGGACCTGTGGTCTGCCTTGGTTTAAGGTGGATTACTGTGTTCTTATGTTCCTAACTTAAAGAGAGCCACTGACATACCCACCAGCTCTCCATTGCCCAGTTCTGCCTTGGGTTTCCATTTTGTGGCCCTCATGTACAGTACACTCACAACTTATGTGCATTTAACTTGTGCACATTCAGCTTTATGTGCTTGGCATAAAATAAAAGGGGGCAGATGTCCCGGGGGGAGGGGGGGGACTTGCAAAAAATTGAAGCCTTACTGTACAATAAAAGCGGCTGATACAGATGAGCCAGAAAAAGTGGAGTGCAGGGTTCCCCAGACTACGGCCCGGGGACCGGATACGGCCCGCAAGTCTCATTTATCCGGCCCCTGGCAACCCCCGCTACCCGCTCTTATCGGTGCGGCAGCCCACTTCCGGGTTGCTGGAGGACCAGGAATAGCTTGCGAGCATGCAAAAGCATCATTTCTGGTGCACTTCCGGGTCACTGGAGGCCCATGCGCATGTGCACAAGCCATTTCCAGGGGCTCCAGCAACCTGGAAGTGCACTGGAAATAGCGTGTGTGCAGGTGCATGGGCGTGCGCTCCCCCGCCCTTCATGGGATCTGCGCTTCGGGCACCAGCTCGAAGTGCGGTAAGTCTGGGGACCCCTGGTAGAGTGCAAGCCAAGAAAGTGTTTATATGTTGCAAAGACCCTTGTAGAGTGCAGAGTGGCTGTGGCACCCTCTACACAGCATCACACCCCCACACCCCACAGGTGTGCTCACTCAGTAAGCCCAGACCACTCACTGTGCGGAGAGAGATTTTGCCTTAATCTGTCCCCAAATGCAACTCCTTCCTTCTCCCAGAGAAGTGAACGGCAACATTTGCTTAAGGGGAGAGGATTTACCCAGAGACATCCCTGGGGTGGACACTGAACCTGCCTCTGTCTGTCTAGTTAGCACCATCCTGAATTCTGTTCTAGAATACCGAGAACAGATATGGAGATTGGGCCAGGAATTGTGTTAGAAGATGGGCAGGCTTTTTGGGGGGGAGGCTTTCGTTAGGGGCAGAACCTCATATTTGTACAGTATTGCGGTAATTTGTATTGGTTTTGATTGTGGGGACAGCTCCCCCCCCCCCCCCGGCTACACCCATGGATGCCTTCATTTTGGCCTAGTCACATTAAATGTCTCAAAAGGATAGTGTTACATTGTACTCAAAATCATTTGACAAATCATTCCATTTCATGTAGATCCTATGTGCATTATTCTGGTGGTTCCAGACATGTTAATATTTAAAGTTTCGTACAATACAATATAGCATCCTATTTTCCCTTGGCAAAGAAAAAAAAGAAAAAGAAAAGAGTCCTCACTGTTGGCTCAGGGACCAGATATAGTTACACATTAATTCTTCAGAAGTTTTTGAAAACTGTAGGAAACAGGTGAAAAAACAAAATGTCTTGAACTTTAAACCTGAGCTTAGTCTGTTTGAATAAAGTGAGTTTTAAGGTCACTCTTCACTCAGTACTAACTTTCAAGGAGGACCCACATGCCAGAAGAGACTCCTGGGACTGCATCCTGTTGGTTCTTTGATGCTTTCATTTTGTAACTTGCTATTTTCTTTACAGGGCAGACAACGGGCTTCCTGCTTGGGCCGACCTCTCTCCAACCTCACCAAATACCTCAGAACCGTTTATGGCAAAACACCTTTCTTACATTAGCCAGGGAGGCACCAGTGAAAGCCACGGCCCCTTTGAAATCAAGAGGTTAGAGTCTCCTCTCAGCGGTCGTCCACTCCAAAACGATGAAGTTCTGGTTTGTGAAAACAAACAGGATTGCAACTACTGGGGTGATAACACTGGGCAATACCTATAAGACTAGCCTGAATTGTACTTAACAGACTGGTTAACAACCCTTACCCCTGCAACTGTCCAACATTAGATGGCTCATTTGATGCACTGAATCTGAAACAGGATCATTATTTACTTCATTTCTAGCTTGCCTTATGGGTCAAGGAACCCACAAGGAGCTAACAGTATCAAATCATTTCTGAAGACATGCATATCAATAACAGTAAGGTACATTTAAAATGTGCACAAAATCCTAAAGGCAACTTCATTACATCTCCATTATCCCTGAGACCCCATATTTGCACAAAAAATCCCATGCTATGTCCAGTCTTCCAAGAACCAGAAGTGAAATCTATTAGAACAGATACATGTTCCTCCCTAACATGCAACTTGAATATAGGGATTCTGTTGTAAAGAGGACGGTATTTCTGAAGTTCAATTCACCACAAGATTTCTGTTGGTTTTATATCCACTAGTAAGGTCTTTAAATAATATAATCTGGGTTAAATAAAATAATTTGGATTAGAGCACCTGCCTTTTGGGGGACTTCCTCTCAAATCAATGTGAAACACTCTAATCTTTTTACAAATGAGAACATTATCTCAATACTATCAGTGCATCATGTCACATCAAGTACAGAGGCCTTTTCAGTGTCTACCTATCAGCTGTGAATTTCCTTGTAGTTCTCTAGAATCTACACTTCAGCAGTATTCTGATGCCGTGACATACATTTCTGTTGAGACTAGCATTTGATAGCTGGCGGTTAACCTAGAGAGCTTATTTTAAGCAACTATGTTTTATCTCTCTTTCAAAAAATATGCATCTGCATCCAGATGCTGAGATAAGAGTTGGAGAGGGACTCAGCAGAGCTTTAGACAGATAAGCCATGCACTCATGGCTGTGGAAGCAAATACAGTGTTGTTTGTAAAAAGAGTCTTCATTCAAGAGTGTCTTCCTCTGGGCAAAATGCATTCACTGCTAAAGGGCACAGCAGTCATAGCCCTGCAAAATCACCACAAATAATGTATTTAGCTTCATCACTATGTTATGTCCTGTCTCAGTACAGAAAAATTATCAAAACTAAAGTAATGTTTTAAGTTTCTTATTCTGTTTCATGGACTCTTCTATCACAAGCTCACTGCATCAATAATCCTCTGTTTACCAAGCCCAAATACTGGACTTTGCCCAGTGGCAGCTGAAACTCTAGGCTATTTCTTTACTTCCCAACATCCTCTGTAGCTAGTCACCTTAATAATTCTGAATCTCCCATATTTTCCCTTATCTTCATGTCTGGACCTAACAAGATGTTTTTAGCTCAATTTCATCTTTGAAACATAGTTCACATAAATAATGTAATGTTCAGTTAACATTCTACTTCTTCCATGGCTTCCCCATTATGTTTGGCCGACTGCAAGTCTTTGGGATACGTGTCCATCTTGCTCCCACATTTTTGTCCATTGCTTGCTGTGAGATGCAGGAGCAGGTGAAGCCACAACTCCTAAGAAAATAAAATATCATTCTATGTTTTTCCTACCAAATGGATTAAGATGGTACAGTGCCATCTTATAAAACAATTGCTCCCTGTTATCACAACTTCTTATTACGACAGAGAGGTTAGTAACAATTACAGGTAATTCATTACTAACTTTTGTTTAAATATGGATGTTCAAGTTTATTTCTTTACGAAACCATATTTTATACTAAACTTTTCCTATATAGTAGAACTTTGCACCATAATCCAGTAGCTACCTTGCAGTACAGTATTTCAGATTTATTCTCAATACCACTAAGCAACTACTTATGCTTGCTTGGAGATAGAAATTTGAGATTATTAAAGGTTTATATGCTTCTTTATACAGTTAGTGTCAAATGTAGAGCAAACTGAATAAAAGCCTTTCTTTTTAATCCACTCACCCTTTGGGGTACAAAGGAATTGCATCTGACACAAGGGTTAGGTTCCTAGGTTTATGAAGTAGGCTTGTTTCAAATGTAAAAATTAACCACAATTTAGGATTCAGCTTACATACTAAGCTGTGGTTAACCTGAAAAGAACACTTCTGATGTTCTTCCTGTGTATGCCAAAGAGAAAGGAAGTGTGTGTGTGTGTGTGTGTGTGTGTGTGTGTGCGTGCGAAGAAGAAGCCTGTGGTTCACTCTCATAACACTAAACAATGATTAGCATTACATCCAAATACAGCCTTTGTGAAGCATATCAGTGTCCAGCAACCATAAAAAGAAGTATGAAAAATCAAACAGACTAGCTACAGAATAAGGACAATATATATAGCCAAACCGTTGAATAAGCTCTCAGCCATCATTGTAATCTTGTTAGACCTGTCAGAGCACATACACTTATTAATATACAGTTGCAACAGCAATGTGATGGGTTGCTGCCAGAAAAAAACTTTAATATCCAAGAATGTGGAAGAACCACAGCTCAGTATTACAGTAACTGCTTGCCAAGCAGAAGGCCACAACTTCAATCCCCAGCATCTCCAAGTAGGACTAGGAAAAACTCCTGTCTGAAACCCTGTCACTAGTATATAGCAACACTGAGCCAGATGGACCAGTCTGACTGGACGTGATACAAGTTCTCATGTTCCTAGCGACATGGCTATGCATGTCACACATCTACACCTTTAAGATAACCTTGCAGTTAGGTTAGTCACTTGCCAAGGACATAACAGGTATTCCTGCTAGACAAGTTGCTTCCAGATGCTCAAGCTGCCTTGTGACATACAGGTACTGTATATAGACTCCATATAAACACACACACACACACACACACACACACTGTCCTTCTCTGCAAGGCTATCCCATTCATTCACAGAAATTCTGTATTTAAAAAACTCAAAAGAGCAGGGAGTAATGGGTGCAAGAAGTTTGAAGTACTGCATAGGCGTCTGTGCAGTACAGCCTTGATGATCCCCAAGGAATGCTAAGGGATTAGCAACAGGCACATCAGAATTCTCTAAAAGATATAATACTGTACAGGCAAGATCTTGAGATATGCAGTATTACAATTTGCATGCCAATACATGCCTGAAACCAGATGCATTACCAATGTGGTGCCCTCCAGATGCTGCTGGACTGCAACTGCTATAGTCTCTGACCATCAGCCATGTTGTCTGGGGCTAGGAGCTGTAGGCAAACCATAGGCTTAGGATTTTTGTTAGGGGGGCAGGCCTTTTGTTAGGGGAGGTAGAACCTCAGTTAGCTATGCATTCATATTGCTTTTTATTGATTTAGGGGGACAACTGTCTCTCCCTGTCGTCGTCCCCCGGCTATGCTCTTGAGTCAAACAACTGGAGGATACCACACGGCATTGTGCTGCAAGGCAAGTGGTAACACATCATACTCATCATTTAATTAACTGTCCAGAGCACCCCACTGAGAATGTAGGCTCTGCACCACATATTAGAAAAGGCAAAAGGCCATCTTACTCCACAAATTGGTATCCAATCACCAAAAGACCAAATACTGTACCAGATTCAGTAGTCTGCCACACCTTGGTTTTAAGGTCTGTTAAAAGCTAAACCGAGGAAGAAGGCACAACTAAAGGATTATGATCAAATCCAAACCAGATACAAATATAAAATTTCTGCAATAAATACACAAACAATAGAACACTGCTAGGATCAAAAATGCAAATCTATGGATGTGATTCCCAGGGGAAAGGATTGCAATAATGAAACAATTTTTTTTAAAGACAACTTGAAACAATAAATTCAAGTAAACTCTTTTCCAACTGTAGTTGTGGCTGGCAGTTATACAAAAGACAAAAAACAGTTACTGTTGTGATATAAACCGATCAGGTTCACAGCTGAAAGTGCTTGCTTATGTTACAACTACCTGAGTTGATCTTGAAGTTTGTATTACAAGACTAATGCTGACAAATGGAGCCACAAATATTGTGCTTACTGCAAATGTTCAGTCACTACAACTCCCCAAGCATTCCCCTCTCCCCGTTTCTTGTCAAAATATATAAAAAAGACATTTTAGAAAATAACAGTGCATCCCTACCCACAACTTGGGCATTTGATTCTGAGCCATATTTTTCATTGTCTCTAAGGGCTAATAACTTTTTAAAACAACATATAGAATTAAACTTTGTACAATGTTATGATAGCTTTCTCCTGAAAATACATAGCACTGCAAGTCCCTTTGTGGTGTAGCGATGGCAATTATGGCAAACTATCACAAGTCCTGCCGCCTTTTACGATTTTGGCCTGACTAAAGTGTAAGGTTGGGAAGGAACCTTCCCTTTTGGGTGAGGGTAGGGGTTTGTGTGTATGTGTGTGTATTTGACATTAGGTTCAATGCTCAGTTAATGTTACCTGCTACAAATCTAGCTAGTAAGGCACTTCATGGTCTCCTTAAACCAGGGGTCAGCAACCTTTTTCAGCTGTGGGCCGGTCCACTGTCCCTCAGACCATGTGGTGGGCCAGACTATATTTTGAAAAAAAAAAAATGAACGAATTCCTATGCCTCACAAATAACCCAGAGATGCATTTTAAATAAAAAGACTCATGTAAAAACACGCTGATTCCTGGACCATCTGCAGGCCGGATTAAGGTGGTGATTGGGCCGCATCTGGCTGCTGGGCCTTGGGTTGCCTACTCCTGCCTTAAACTTTCACTGGAGAAAATGAAGCACGTTTTAACTTAACCCCCCCCCCCCCGAAACGCCGCTATATATATAAAAACCCCTTGCAAATAATTCAGTGGTTTTATATACAGTGGTACCTCTGGTTAAGAACTTAATTCGTTCTGGAGGTCCGTTCTTAACCTGAAACTGTTCTTAACCTGATGTACCACTTTAGCTAATGGGGCCTCCTGCTGCCGCCGCGCCATGGGAGCATGATTTCTGTTCTCACCCTGAAGCAAAGTTCTTAACCTGAGACACTATTTCTGGGTTAGCGGAGTTTGTAACCTGAAGCGTTTGTAACCCGAGGTACCACTGCAGTCATAGTCAAAAGCCAAAGTACCTAAAACAGCAGAAAGATAATATCATAGGAAATAGGAAAAAAAATACGTGCGTTAGTCGAAGCGCCCTTGCAGCAGTGAATAAGCGTGCAAAAAGGCCGTGACACGCATCCAATTACATCGCGAATAAGACATTTTTAAAAGGAAACTGTGCATACAAAGCACGTCGATATCGTAACACGGGCGCTTCTAATGCAGTGGAACGTGGGCGGGTGGACCCGCGTCTAAAACTATGGGATCTGCCCTGCGCAGCTGCAAGCCGGTTGAGGCAAACAAGCGACTCTCGTCTACCGTATCTTCTACAACCCTCGAGCGAATCCGACGCTCGTCCTACGACAGGTTCCATGAGGCGCCAACCAATCCGGCTTTCCTCCTCCTCTCACGTGATTCCCCCCCCCCGCACCTCAGCTGGCGCGCGCCGATTTAAATGCCAACGCCTGAAAGAAAATGGTTGGCTAAAAGAGTTAGGCTGGGGAGGGGGAGTGAGAAGAGAGAAATTGCGCCCGCCTTCCTTTCCTCTCTCGAGCCCACCCACGCTCTCCAACATCACATGACCTCGCTTTTAACCAATAGCCTTAAAAAAAAACCCTATAAGCGACCAGCCCGGGTCTCCCACTTATTCCCACGCGCTCGCATGTTTAAAAAAGGCGGCAAGCCATTTGAAGAAAGAAGCTCACCCGCCAGTTTGAACAGCCGTGTTTAGAGCCCGGATCCTAGTGCGCTTGCCAATCACACAAACTTGGTTCGGCCGCTTCCGGAGTGCGCCGTTGTCCTTTTGAACCTGAGGGAATGGGCGGGGCTGCTCGGCGTTCTCCACAGAGAGTTGTTTAGAGTTGCCCTTTCACGTGCTGAAGACGGGATCCATGCTCATTCTGTGGGGGGGGGGGCGGCTTTTTGAATTTTTAAAACCTTTTGAAAACTGCGGTGCTAACACGCCACTTTCATCCCAACATTTCACGAGGAGGAAAGGGAGCCGAAGCCGAGGGAAGATTGATTTATGACACTCCTATATGAAGTAGGAGCTGTCACCCCAAGTCCCAATGAACTCAATGGAGGCTGCGCCATCTAGCGCAGGTATTTCAGGCTGTTGGAGATTAGGGCTAAATCGAGCCGGAAGCTGGGCAGGTGGGTGTCACTCTTCAACTGTCCAGCTCTGTGGGCGGCTTCGGCGAGCTCTTACTCCCGCCTTTTCCAAGAGATGATTGACGTGACGTTTCTTCAACGTGACAGAATCAGCGGAAGGAGGAACGACCGGAGGAAAGGCGGCGGCGAGGAAAGCCGCCGTTGTCTAGGCAACCTTACGCCTGCGCAGTGCTGCGGGAAAGGCAGGCGAAGAAAAGGCCGAACGGCGCGATTACTTTCTTCAGTGAAGGCAGCGGGTAGGAGCCGGTCGTTTCACCTTATGTATGTGGCAACCCCGTTCCTATGTCTGCTCACTTGGGAGGTAAGTTCACTGACTTCTGTGAAGCTTGCATGTTACGTGTTAAGATTTTTTTAATTAAAAAAACACATATAAACCGCTTTTTAAAAAATCTATTAAGCTACTCACTAAGTGGTTTTCCACAGGAGTTATTGCATTGCTGCCAGAAATGCTTACTCAGAAACTCCACAATCGCTATGTTGGAAAGGCTGCTGCGCCTGTTGGATTTCTGCCTGCTTGTGCACCTTCTGCAGACCTGCCACTTTTCCTTCTGGCCAAGGACCCTCTGGCTTTAATGCTCATAGGATCAGAGGACTTCAGTTCCAAACAACGATCCATCGTGGAGAAGCAGGGCTGAGCAACTAACTACACCTGTTGAATTTCTTCACATTACAAGGAGGAGGTGGAAATCACAGCTTTCTAGTTAGCGCTAGCCGTAGGAAGAGGGAGGAAGGCTAGGACTGAGCAGGGTAGAATTGCCACTTTATAACTAATTTTGCACTTGGGGTTGCAGTATCAAAATACCACCTATCTTAAAACAAAACAGAGCAACAGGTTCTTAAAGATTCTCACCAACCAAATGCATGCTTGAGATATTGGGGTGAGAATAGTATACATCTGCAGATTTAGAGATACACTCTCTCCATGTAGGACGTTCAACAGACACTTAGAAGCTGTAGTAACATATACAGTAGAGGGCCTTGATCCTTCCTTGCTGCCTTTGGGCCATGCATATGTACTTAATATAAGATGAGTTAGAGGAGAATCAGAGCTAAGTTTTATGAAATGTAGATCTCAAATCTCTTATCAAAAACTATTGTACAGTATGTACAAGCTAATTTAAGCTTCACACCGAAGTGATTTTCATCCTTGTCAGATTGTGGAAAAAATTCTAAGTTTGGGTAGAGGCAATCTGACAAGTTTTCACCCAGACTTCTTTTATCCAAATGTTCAACTGAACTACCTAACGTCAGTTGGAGGGCACAAGCTCTGGCCTACCCCAATCCTTTTTATGTGTAGACATCACAAGATCCATAGGGCAGGCCAGATAAAGTTACTATTACACTAAAAAGCAGACCATAAACAAGTATGGTCCTAGAGAGGATCAAACTAAGTGAGGGAATACATTATCTTTCCCCCTTGGTGTAAGAAAGCAGCTGCAGGGGAGAAGCCAAATTTGAGCACCAAAACTTCACGTGGATAAAGATTTTAGCATACACCCCCCCCCCAGCTCTGCTCAAGGCAGGTGCTCCCCCTCAGTTGTATTAATATTTCAAAGTTAAACAACAAACAACTATAGCTATTTAGAAAAAAAGGTGCTTTCCCCCTTTCCCATTTGATGCTTTGCCACTGCCCTTTCTGAAACATTACTTTTATCATTGTTCTTGAACAGGTTTTATTTTTACTCTTATAAAATCCACAACAGCCAAAGGACAGATGAGGTTTTATTACAAATGTTGTCTTATAAAAGAAACTGAAATGTATTCATTAAAATTCAATGTCATTATCAAGGACTAATCCAACTATAACATCAACTGCCACCCAAAAGTCCTCACTTTTAATTATTATCCAGCCATACAGTTTGATAGGCCCCGAATAAATGTATAATATATCAGAGGCTGACATTCATTGGACATATCACCAAATTGGCTACAAATCTTTTGTTGAGTTCTAAAACAATTATTTCAGTATAAAGCCCATACTTGCTTGTGCTTACAAAAGTGTAGATGCTTATGACAAACCTTGTATCACAGAAATGGAACAATCTTCTGTACCCTCAGCTTTTTAGTAAGTAGGTTTAATAGGCAGTCACTGCTTATTCACTATTTTCAAAAGAGCTTTAACCTCAGAATTTGCACTACAATTTCAAAAGATCCGGTTCTAGCTTTCCAAACAACTAATATTTCCACAGCTCCATTCTACATCTGTGTACTCAGAAGGAAGTTCCACTGGACTTACTCATAGGCAAGTATGTCTAGGATTGCCACCTTACATGTAATCCTAACTACTGTGGTGACATGCGGTGGGTTGAATTGAACTGGGATGAAGAGGATCAAACTATGTTGGATACATCAGCCCAGCAGCCTGAAACGGCACACAGCTCACTTTTGCCTTCATGGCTTTTGAATGTTAGGAGACATGTATGCCTTTGCTAAGCGTATAGCAGGGGCGGTAGGAAGAGATTGAGATTTTCTTCTTCTTATGGGTGGTATCGGACTATGTTGGAATAGTACCATTAAAATCAATGGATTTGTAGTCATAACTAACCAACCACCTTGATTACAGTGGGTTTACTCTGTGTGACTTAGCCATTTACTACTGTATATTTTTAAAGCCTTTTTATAATGTTTCTAAATTTAAAATAAATTTCTAAAACTGAATTAATAGCAATCTGTATGACATTTAATTATCATTTTCAAAAGTAGGATCACTTCACACATCACCATTCTGCCCTCCCAAAAATACATATACACACAAAATGCCATAAGCATACACAGAAAAATGCCACATATGAATGTAACAACATACTATATTTGTCAGAGTTGGTTGCAGCTCCATGTCAAGTTTAGGCTTGGTTGTATAGCTAAGGTTGCCTCTGCATAATATGTGAAGTAGCCTTTAGGACACTACCGGTATTCAAAAAGTTTGCCTAGGCAATGTTTTGTAGTTACATTCACATGACAGAGCTGACAGCTAAGAGACACATTAATTTCAAGTATGTATTATTATACCAACAAAAATCTAGAAAATGTTGATTTACTTTACATATGCTTTCAAATCAGGCGATCCAAACATTTCCAGGCTGTTAACAAAAAAAGTAAATTTAAAATAATGTTTCATGCTCTACATAAAATATTAATTCACTATGTTCATACCAAACAAATAGTGCAGGCCAACAGGGATAAGTATCATATGTAAACTGCAGGCAATAGTAACAAATCAGAGAATTAATTACATCAGACATCAACAATATTCAAACATAGAACTATTATTAAAATCTTATCCCATCTGAGAAAATGGTCTGTAAGCACTGCATGTTGGAGGAAATTGTTGAATAATAATAAAAAAACAACCAGTGGAAATGATTTCTATTTATAGTTTGTACACTTTTTTCTTGTGTATGTATAAATACATCAACACCATGTTCTTATTGGGGTCATTCACATTATTTTATGATATTCCACATAGCAAGACTGTCAGCATCTTCTGTATTACAACAGCTTAAACTATTTTATTCAAGGGACTGATACATTTAGAACATACTGGGAGTAGTTGCAAATCCTAATCAATTCATAATGTGCATGCTGTCCAATGGTTGGATCTTTGTCTCCAGCTCTAAGAGCTAGATTGCGTCCATATGCATCCGTGCTTTAAGGGTGGTACTAAATCCACAACAAGATACAGTAGCTGCCAAAGCCAAGTGCACCAACTGGTACATATATTGTATGAAGAGTTTTCTTTTTTGAAACTCAATTCTGATCTTTCCATTCTGAGAAATATGCTCTATTTGGGAAGGATTCTAATGCAGCAAGATCTGTCTTGCACAATACATACCAGGACAAAAAAGGACAACATTTGATTTTGACTTTGCTCCTGGAAAATCCAATCTGCAGCAAGAATAAATTGAAGTATGGAAGAACAGATCTTTTTCTGATATGCTATCATTGATTTTTAGGTGAACTGTACCTGTCTGTAAGTGGGCTTTAGGCAATCCCTAAAGCTAGAAAACAATAATTTATCTGGGACTGTCAAGATTACACAGGTGTATATCTGAGAGTATCTAGGGTGCAATGTTCACATAAATCCTTTCTTTTCCAATAAAGACGCCACAACCCCATCTCTTTACTATTTTAGGCTACAATGGCCTAGATCAGACATTTCTTCCTGCACTTGGCTGCATCCTTAGGGATGTTCCATGTGAAAGATTTTAGAACATGCTAACTGGGCTGTCACTTCTTTAAGGAACTATTAACCCACAGAGAAAAATTAAGTCTGCTATCATCCCCAGAGAAGTCTGAAGAACCCTTCATATACCACTTAGATTTCAGGTACTGGTACCCTAATGAAAGCTGCTACCAACAAGACAGTAGATCAACAAGACAGCAGACCTAATCAAACATCTAAAAATGTAATAACCACTGCCCAGCTGAAGCATTACAAGATTCTGGGCAAACTACCAAACATGAAAGGTTTTACAGTTTAAAGTACTCTTGACATTGGGGTGCTTGACCATTCAAGTCACTACCTTTAAGCTGTACAACAGCAACTAAGGATAGATTCTGAATCTAAAAACAATTTGAATTAAACCTCAATCCTGTATCTGAAGAAGTCTGCGTGCACACAAAAGCTCATACCAATAACAAACCTAGTAGGTCTCTAAGGTGCTACTGGAAGGATTTTTATTTTATTTTGCAATCCTCACTTCACCATAAATTGTTGAAAATAGTTCATTCTATCCTGTTCTTACCAAGTATATTAGCAGTGTATTGATGCTGAGCAAACCCTGCCAGAAGAACAAACACCCTCCCCCCATGTTTCTGAAGCATGGTCTCTCCAAAGATTAATGAACCAACATTTGTGCTGGGCCACGTTTCATACCAACGCTGCATCAGAATTCCTGCAAGAGTAAGATGTATATACAGGCAAAATAAATTATGTTTCTGCTCCACATAATTGTACTGTGGTACGTTCACACTGCACTGCTACATGCATATGTCCTTCTCTTTATTTGAATATGTCCTTCTCTTTATTTATGAATATGTCCTTCTCTTTATTTGAATAAGTTGCCCCTACCAGCACAAGTGCTCCGAGTATCAGAATGTAAATATTCAACAGGTTTTGAAAGTGGGTCAAAAAGCTGAAAGCATAAATACAAACCTTTTTTCTCCAAATGAAAATTTCAAAACCAGCGTTGCCTTTTATTTTTTGTAAAGAAATTTACTTCTGCTACTAGACTTCATGAAACATTTTGAGTATTTGTTGCTGGTGCTAGAATTATTGGGTTATTGTTGTGATTTTTAAAATGACAGTATGACTAAATGCTTCTCCCTGGTGATTAGTAGCCATGTTGCCAATAAATGGTATGCAGTAAGCATTCAAAGCCTGAGAAGAAACCTCAGACATCGCCTTTTTTTTTCAGTTGGTCCAGTTTCCTTTTTAAAAGACTATAGTTTTCCCTGGTCCCAGCTGCTGTGGGGTCAAGCTTCAGAGAGATTTCATAGTGTTTCTTGGCTAAGTCAAGATTTCCCCAGCGATGGTACAGCACAGCTGAAACAGCAAAGAGGAGTTTTTGTTAGCAACATCGTTGAAGGACAGACAATCTTGCCAATTACTTAGAAAACATTAAAACATTTGGTTGGATGCTGGCATGGTGGCAGCCCGCTCTGTTGCCAGCTGGAGGGGACACGTTTGGGAGCTGAGCGGGCCAGGGAATGACAAGAGTGGATTGTGCTAGAGCCATAAATTGCTGTTTTTATCAGGAGAGCTCATGGCGGTTTGCAAGCATGGCACAAAAGAGCCAATTTGCCTCCACTGACATGCAGCCACCTCTGGGCTGCAGTGTGCTGCCTGGTTGGTCTATTATACAATGCACCAAGCTTTGCATTTTTGGAACTCCATTCTTTAGCTGGCAATTTGTTTAGAAAGTAGGCAGAATAGAAATCTAGGCAGCAGAAGAATGCCTTAAAAACAGTAGTTTTTAAGACAATTAACACGAAAAGAAGTACAAGCAGTGTGTCTGATTTTTTAAAAGTTTGCACTAGGGGAGCTGTAAAATGTCTTACCCAAATTACCATGGTAACTGGCTGCAGTTGGATTGGCTTTAATTGCCTTGTGGAACAAAGCTTCAGATTCCTGAATAATTCAGAAAAAGAGATCAACAGGACAAGCTATTTCTGTAGTGCATACAATGTCAAGTACAACCAAACACTACCAATTACCTCATGCTCTGTGGTCTATTAATGTGATTATGTCACCATATTTTTTTCATGTGCATTCACACTTCTACTTCTCTCTAATGGATATACATACAATATAATTCACAGCCTGATCCAGCTGTTGTCTGGTAGTTGCTGTCAATTAAACAGTAATTACTTCTGTGCTAGTAAGAACACAAAAACACTTGTGGACTGCATTATAACCGGATGCTCACACAAATCACCACTTAAAACCTGCATATTTGTGTTAAAATGAAGTTAATCCCAATAAAATCAATGAGATGAATCTACTTTTATTACAGCCAACAATTTTTAAAGGCTTATCTGCTTTGTTTTGGAGACAATACTTCTAGAAAGAAAAAATGCTCCACAAAAGACTTTTCACTTGTTTTTCTAACTGACTTGCTTCAAAGATTTTGACCACTGAATATTTTCATTATTCATTTTCAGTTTTGCTAGGCTCACACATCCCTCTTGCATGACATCATTAAACTCTGAACAACACACACAAAATTACTACAATTACTCAAGAAAAACAATTATTTAAACAGATAAGAGATTCAAAATACTTTTAAAGATGTTCCTATGCAGCGGATGCAGAAATAATTACAGGCTACTTAACATAGCTTTATGTCTGTTTATAATCCAAGGGTAAGTGCTGATTCCAATTTAAATGTTTTTTTCAGGAAAACCCTTGGCTTATTTCTATATTTATCAATATAGTGATGAGTGATGATTTTTAGATGTGCTGCATATAAGATAAAAATATTTTTATGTGGTTTCTGAACTGTTCTGCAAAACACGCTTGCTTGCCTCCCTTAATCAAACTCATGAACTTGTTCACAGTAAGGAATCTAGTGTTTTCTGTTTAGGCAGAAATGAGTAAAAGTCAGCTGAATAAAACCCAGTGTGTGTGTTCCAATCTCATGTGATTGTGGGGACCCCTGAGAACCTCAGGGATGAATCAAGTAAATTAGTTTAGCACCCAGGGGTTGGGGCCCTAAAGGCTATCTTACTTCCTAGAACATATCTGAAAAAGGAAGATTTGGCCTATAAAAACCCCCTCAGATTACTGGGGAATCCATGTTCAACTGAACCTTTCTTTTCTATAGCTACTTTGCTTTGATATTTTCCCTATTTCCCTCTGAATTATCAATGAAATTATTCTCCTATGTTCGTGAAATCTAGGGCTGGTAACTCTGCAGGTTCAGAAAACTCAGCCACATGCCCAGCTATTTGACAACATTACTGTGTCTCTACAGATCAAGGCAGTATATTTTATTGAACACAGGTGACCTTGAATAAAAGGTGGTAGTCTAAACCCCTTACATGAGTAGTTTGCCATGACAACATGTACATGCCACCACAATACAAATGTGCACATGTCTATTTTGCCACATGTACCTACAGAACAACACTTCAACTCTTCTCTAATGTGAGTTGTAAATTTTTTGAGAACCTATTCAGTCTATGAAAAATGGAGAAACAATTAAGATAATTATTTCATTCAAAAGTTATGATTGGAAATATTTTACTACCTTATATTTCTGTGATTTCCCCAGAACATTTGCCAGTGAAAACATAAGAGAATGATCATTGGGTATTAACTCCAAAGCCTCTCTTCCAACAGCTTCAGCTTGTGCTAAGTTACCTAGGAACGTAAAAAAAGAGAGGAAAGGGTGCTGAATAGCACACTAGTTTTTATTCCACAAAACCGTAAGCAGGGCAAATTCTGCATCAATACATCACTTCTTTAAACATTGCTGGGTAATTCTTATACTGTACCTGTATTATCAAGCAATATAATCATGTTGTTCCAAGCCAAACTGTGTTGTGGTTTCAGAACAGTGGCATTTCTCCATGCATTCAATGCATCTATGTGGCGATTGAGGTCAGCATACTGAAACACGGACGACAATATGACAACAAATACAGTACAGGTAGTCCTGAATAAATTAGATCAATGCTCAAGTTCCTCCCCTGTTCTAGTCCCACTCCTGCTCATATTACTTTATGCAGAAAAACCAACCATGTATATATGAAAAAACAATAGCACGCAGTGCTATATCTGGGGGACAAGCTCTTGAAAACAATTTATAATGGTCAAAGATGAAAGGCAATCTGCAGTGAAAGTTCTTGCCCACTGATACTGTAGAAACAACACACAGGAACATAGGAAACTGCCTTATACTGAGTCAGTCCATCTTGCTCAGTATTGCATACACTGACCGGCAGAGGCTTTCAGGATTGCAGGCAGGAGTCTCTCCCACCCCGACTTGGAGATGTCGGGGATTGAACCTGGGATGCAAAGCAGATGCTCTGCTATGGGCTGGAGTGCAGGGCTGAGGATATGCCCTTCACCTACTGCACTCTTAATATTATTAGGAAGCTGCATGAAACATGCCAAAGTACTGCTGTTTAACCACACTGTTAATATCTAGGAAGTATGCTTACGTTCGCCACAGAGGCGACATTCAAAATCCATTTCATCTTAGTCTCTTGCTGTCATTAGCACACATGTAATGCAATACACTTACCAAACGTCCTAAATTATAGTAACAATCTGGGTATTTTTTTCGGTGTCTAATTGCAGTCCAATAGCTTTGCTCTGCTTCTCCATACCTTCTTAAGCTATTCTGCACTATTCCCAGATTCATCCATGCTGCTGCAAAATCAGGCCTAGGCAGAATTGTTGGATACATTTAGTATATAGGACAGGACACAGCACTCATTTTATATGCTCTGTGCAACAACAACTGGAATAGTGTATTTTAAAACGTACTGTATTTGCACAGCTAGTGACAGAAGCTCTTCAGCTTCATGGAGTTCATTCCTTTCTTTCAAGATATTTCCCAGGTTGTTCATAGCGTGCACATATTTAGGATTCAATCTGGGCATGTAAAAGGGAAAAATAATAATTACTCATTGGAAAAAGGCAGCTTGACTCATTTTCTTTCATTTACACTATATAGCCACCAACTCATGAGACTCCACCTATTATTTGAATCTCAACCTGACCAAATATAGGAAATTTACAACACCTTAATCATATATTAAATCACCATCACCAATCTTATCTAGACCACAGTGATTTATTTAAAAGGAGAGACAGGAAATGGAGCCCTCTCTAGAACATGATGCAGAAAGAAACAACTATAATGTAGCTTCATTGCTAGGATGGCTTTGCTATCAGTGGTGCTTGCCTGCAGAACATGTTGAGCACATGTAGAGGACAGTGCTTTTACCCAGGCAGCATTATCTTGCTTTAAATTTAAAAACAACAACAACAGGAATACAGGTCTCCTTTCTTCATTTTTCTACGATCACATGTCATCCCTTTAATTGCCTTCATTCATGTGCCCATACTTAATTTTGTTAGGTTTGTACTACGTAATTTTTGGGGGGCTTGATAATTCTGGAATTTCACATGACTTCCAATACACAGTAGTGGCATACACTTGCCACTATGATCAGATTGCACCCCATAATCTGTATTTAGGATACAAGATATATATGAGTGTGTCTGTGCGCACACGCTAGTATATACAGTGGACGCTCGGGTTGCGAACGTGATCCGTGTGGGAGGCACGTTCACAACCCACAGCGCCACGTCTGCGCACACGCGGCTTGCGAATCGACGCTTCTGCACATGCACAAAGCGTGATTTAGTGTTCCTGCGCATGCGCGAGCACCGAAACCCGGAAGTAACCCATTCCAGTACTTCCGGGTTTGGCGCGGGACACAACCTGAAAAGACGTACTGTAACCTGAAGCGGACACAACATGAGGTATGACTGTATCTCCTAACAACAAAAATATTGGATATTAATAACCTATTGTATTTTCTACTTTTTCAGCGACTACCCAAATCTGGATCGGGATGGGACCACCTCACAATTCTTTCCTGTGGTACATCGCCAACATTTTTAACTCACACTGTGTACATTTTCCTAACCATAGTGTTCTAAGCTACTTTCACTCCCCGCCCCCAATGGATTAAATTCTCTTTTGAATAATTCTAATAAAATTAATTTATTTTAAACAGTGCATTGAGATGTCATGTCTTCCAGGCTCTTTTTTTATAGGCCAGTAAATGCAATATTCTGAATATTGTTTTCCTGTTCCTCTTTTAAATCAGTTTCTATTAAAGATTTTCTTGTGTAACGAACAAATGAAAAAAAAAGGGAAAGTGCATATAGTGCCTCCACCTTCAGTTCATAGTCTTTTTCACAGTTTGTTTGCATTCATTGAGGAACACTTCCCTGTTCCTCTTTTAAACAGTAAACTGGCACGTACCTGACAGCCTCCCTGTAATAGTTGATTGCAGCTGTTTGGTTGCCTTTATCAGCCAGGTTTTTGCCAACGTTATAATGAACCTGAAAGTAAAGGCCAGAAATGTATTAATTGTTCCAGACATTTATTACTCTTAGATACTAGTATTGCAGCATTTATCTCTGCAACTGCAATTTTGAAAATAGATTTACAGTTGAACAAAGCATCTTACTTTTGTTTATAAATATATATACCACAGGTCAAGGTAAGTGCAACCTTCTTTGAATGATATGCATTGCATAATTTACAGTGATGTGTCAAGCTTCAAGAAGGGGATGACTTGAAATAATAAAAAAACATTTGTGCTTTGACCCCTTTTTCCAAAGCTGATTCTGAAGTTCAGGGCCAGGCTCAACATTAATTGTATGGGCCCCCACAATGTTACCTCTTTCCTTACACAGTGATGGTATGGGGTAGGACATATAGCAGGGACTGCATTAGGCTTTCAACACAGTCATTTTTATGTTCAAAGGGCATCAACAGCTGCCAGGAAAAATAAAAAAATGTAGCTGGAGGGAATATGACGCAAGAATTAGAGAGAAGAAAAAAAATAATCAGAGAACAAACATCCCAGTGAAAATGCAAGTCTTCAGCAGCTTTGAAGTTCACTGAACATTTATCCAACTGAAAATTCCTGCCATGTTGGTTCTGATACGTTTTGGTTGAATGTGTTTTTAAAATTGCCAACACAAATATTTACAGAAAGTTGTAGGTCAGCGAAGAACATATCTGAACTACTTGATCTTCTGCTGAAAATCCAAATTTCAGCCCTGCAGATTTCTGGAAGGACTCTTTTAAATGGGGGGGGGCATGCAGTTGAGTCCACGGCAGGCCCAAAATGGACATAGAAACCTGCCTCTCCCTTGGGCCTATGCCTACTTCAGCATCATATGTTAATGGTATTAACCAGTGTTGGTGCCTATGCCTTTACTTAGCACGTTGACATTGGCCACAGAAGAGGGAAGGAGTAGACATTGTTGGTTGTGGCAGCTACATCCCAAGCCAGCTAGTCTTTACAACCACACAACTAGTCCCGGCATCCCAACATGTTTGTATACCAGCTAAGGCCAGATCAATCTATTTTTACTTACTAGCAAATACCATTCCCACCGCCAAACAAGTGTAACAAAGCAATTGGTTACATGATGGCAACTAATGAATCATTTTTCCCTGCTAAGAGCACCTTGAAACACAATGTGAAAGAAGGGTATACTTTTATTTGTATACCGCCTTTTTTTAAAAAAAAGCAAAGTAAAAGAACAAAAACAAACCAATAATAAATTCAATAAATAAATAAACTGATCTCCCACAACATGTTTGAAAGGGTATCGGATGTAACAAGCTGAAGGCCTGGTTGAAGAAAAATGTTTTTGCCTGGCGCCTAAAGGTGTGGAAATCCCACGTGCACGCCACCATACAGTATATCCAACTCCAAATAGACCTTCTGTTTTCAGAATTAAAACAAAAAGGAAACTGCCATATTCACAATGGAGGAAACAGAAGTCAGAGGTTTAGCTACATCTTTTACAAGCATTCTACAATAAGGAAGTGTGAAACACAGAGTGTGGAAGAGGTATAGCTGCATTTTGTTGAGTGACAAAAAGGAACGGTTCAACCATGGGGTGGAGCTGCAGCAGTGCTGTTCTGTCTGCAAGGGCAGTGACAGAGCCAATGCAGTCCTCCTCTCTGCGTGCCCTTATTCCTCCTGAATAGGAGTGGGCTAAACAGCTCCTGCCCACTCCCAAACCAATCTGGGACAATGTGTTCCCTAGATCCACAAAGATTACCACTCCTGAAAAACAAATGCTATACACAACAGCCATATATTGACCTATTATAGTTCCTCTGTTCTGTCTCCCTAAGGAACCCTAGGGAAATCAGTTTATAAGAGAGATGGAAATCTGTAACATGCAATCCCAATTCTTTGCAAGTGCCCCACAGGTTTTTCAAAATTGGCTGCAAATAGTGGCGATACTGAACATTTTGTTTGCTTTGGGTCTTAAACTTCAGATTTTGTGTATTTTTTTGGCTTACCAAGCACAGTAAGCTACTTTTTGCTATCTTTCAGTAGGAAATGTGGGACATAAATTCAATGAATCATCGCCACCACCTTTTAGAATAAAGCACAGGCTAGAACATTTCTAGTTCAGGTGTTTTAACTTTTCTGCATAAGCTAAGCCCTGAGAAACAGATACGGACTGAGAAAAGGATATGGATTGCCAAGCTCATTCATGAACCGGTTCAACTTTGATGCTAGGCAAGTATGATATACTGTTGCTTACTATTTTATATCCCACAACTGCTTTTTAATAATGCATAAAAGCAGGGATTGACCTGATTTCCAGAGCAGCATTATGCATGCAAAGAACAATACAGATCTTGAATTGTCTGTGATCCTCTTATGCTCATTCCTGCCATTAAATGCCACAATGAAAGAAATCCTCTGCGTGGGATAACTTTTAAGGTTGCATCTTTACTGGGACTGATAGTTTTGCTTGGGAGTTGAGCAAAGTAGTATGATTTCTTGGAAACCTGGGCTGCAAACCAGCATATGACCACGTAAATTAAGACCAGGTAACCTGGCACTCAACATCGAATCAGGGATCTGAATCAGTGGCGGAGGAAGCTGCTCAGGCGCCTGGGGCGGCACACCGCGGGGCCTCCAGAGTCTGCCTGCCTCCTCCCACTCAGCTGCCCTACAGCTGGGGGGGGGAGGCAGCCTGCGCACGCCCAAGCCACTGCATCTCTCCCAGGAGAGATGTGTGACTCGGACGTTCTGCGTGTGCGTTCCGCCCGGCATTTTTTCACACACCCCCAGTGGTGACACCCGGGGCAGCCCACACACCCCCTTCCTCCGCCCCTGATCTGAATTAGTATTCACCAGCCTTTTCGGACCCAGGACCCACCTTTAACTAAAGATTATTTGGGGACCTGTTTCTCTCTCTCTCTCTTTCTTATGTTTGTATGGCAGTAGTGCTGTGGTTGCAACCTACCTTGCATCAGGCTGCAACCTGGTAGTAGCTCCCGACACACCAGTTGAAGACCAATGCTCTAAATGATGGGAAAGGCACACAGGAATGTACCACGGATGTAGCTGCATTTTAGATCCAAATGACAGAGGAACAAAAAATAGTTTTTGAACTTACTTGGTGGTGTGGGGAGCGACTTAAAAGAAAATACCGTGTTTCTCATATTATAAGACACGTCTCATATTTATTTTTTCCTCAAAAAAACACACTATGGCTTATTTTCAAGGGATGTCTTATTTTTTTCCTCCTCCTCCTGCCACGGCCGGCATTGCTGCTGCTCCTATCACTATGTCTTATTTTCGGGGTATGGCTTATATTCCTTGAATGCTTAAAAATCCTGCTATGGCTTATTTTATGGGGATGCCTTAAAATATGAGAAACAGGGTACTTTCAGATTTTTAATTTCCTTTACATTTGTTCAAATTTTTACTTCAAAATAGGGATTTGCCTTTATAGAGTGCAATGCATATGGCTAATGAATATTACTCCAAAACTTACTTTTGCATTCAGTGGACACACAGACAAAGCACTCCTAAAAAGTTGTTCTTCAGATCTCCACTGGTTACTGCGGATAACACAACGCCACACATTTACCAACAAGAGGCCCAGCAGAGCAGCAACAAGAAATTTCTTGGAGAGAAGAAACACATGTTAGGAACCACAGTTTAAAGCTTTTATGTGTGTGTGTATATACCTGTTGTCAGTTATATGGATCCTTTTGTTAGTACCTTTTTTTTAGCTTGTCTGCTCAATAGACTGAATCCATATGTAATCAGCATGCAATAGCCAATACTCGGGAGGTAGGTTACTCTTTCTGCAACAACAAATCCAACTCGAAAGAACAGATTACTTGCAGGAAGGAAAGGGATGATGAGAAATCCCAAACCCAATGTCAGGATTCTGGAAAGCAGAAAGTAAGTTATAGGATGAACAACTCAATCATTACTTCTTATGATATTTTTATGCTACACCTTAGTATCTGCATGTAAAAAGCTGAGGTGTCAAAGAATCTGTTTGAATTCCGTCTTTTTAGCATGGAATCTTTAGGATCCATGCTAAATTCCATTCAGTTTCATCAGAAATACGGTATCCTATGGGGAAAGTTCATGCCATGGCTCTTTTCTATCCCAGTGTCTTCCTACTTCCCAGGAATGGTAACGCTGTTGCATGAAGGAACTGCTGCCTGGGCTCATCTGTGGGGAAACCTTGAGATTTCTAAGCAGGGTCGGAAGGAACTACTCAGTGGAAGACCTCGTATCACTAAAGGTCATGTTGGAAAAGACTCCAAGCAATTCAGGAGTTGTGTTAATGATGTCCGTGTGCTTGCCATGTAATAGTTTGGTGTAAACTATATTTCTATATCCCCCCCCCCCCATGCCCATATGTTTCCCTAGGTCCATGGGCTTTGCAAAAAGCAAGACTGTTCAGAATGCTACCTGTGAAGCACTAAAGTGCTCTGGGTGATTTTTTTGTTGGAAGCAGAGCAGCTGTTGTTGTTTTTTAAGTAAGATGCTTCATTTATCTTTTTATTTTTTAATGACCACTGTTTTGCTTGAGCGGGGGTGGGGGGGAATCCTCTCAAGTGCTTCAGCACTCCACAGGCACTATTCTGAACACTTGCACCTTGTAATGTCTATCTATAGGACACAAGCACAAGAAAGTTAAGCCAGCTGCTATGAAGCTGCTAATAAAAGTTATTTTAAGGTAATCAAGAGAGGCAACCCCCCACTCCCTCCTCATAATTATGAAGCTAATAAAGATTTGCTGCTTTCAGTCCATTTCTGGAAGAAAATGAAAGTGTTGTTGACCTTTTCTTTTTTTTAAATGTCACATTTTAAAAAGTTGTCTTGCACAAGACCCCCTGGAACTGCCCGTCTGTGATTTGGTAGGTTTAATTCACTCTGGAGAAGCTCCCATGCCTGTAGATTTAATCCCCACTTCTGTCATAAGGGCAACAAGTTACAGCTGTTTTTTCGATTCTCCTGATATTTAGTATGTATAATGAGACACACTAACAGACAAGAAGTATTTCCTTGTGGCATCAAGGTCTAGTTTTTAGCAAAATGGCTCTACAGTGTAATTACTGTTTTACCACTGGAATCACTGGGCACAAGAGTTCTTCCTACTTTATGGTTTACCACAGATCATGTGTATCTGCTTTGCTTCCCCCCCCCCCAGTATAAAGGTACCCCAACCATTAGGTCCAGTTGTGGACGACTCTGGGGTTGCGGCGCTTATCTCGCTTTAGTGGCTGAGGGAGCTGATGTTTATCCGCAGTCAGTTTTTCCGGGTCCTGTGGCCAGCATGACTAAGCCGCTTCTGGCAAAACCAGAACAGCGCACGGAAACACCATTTACCTTCCCGCTGGAGCTGTACCTATTTATCTACTTGCACTTTGACGTGCTTTTGAACTGCTAGGTTGGCAGGAGCTGGGACCGAACAATGGGAGCTCACCCCGTCGTGGGGATTTGAACCGCCGACCTTCTGATCAGCAAGCCCTAGGCTCTGTGGTTTAGACCACAGCACCACCTGTGTCCCTCTTTCCCCCACTATACACAAGCACAAATGATTAACTGCAAAAATCCATGTTTATGTCAGGTCTCCTTTCTGTGATTCCAGGATACTGTTGTGTTTGTGCGTTCTGGATATCATCCAGGAACACATGTATGGAAGAAAATATTTTGATAGCTTGTCATCCAAATATTAGCATACCAACAAGAAGAAACTTTTAAGGATCTGCCAATGAAAATGAGGGGGCAGGGGATCCAAGGTATCTTAAGTGAAAAATTCCTGAAGCAAAAATGAAAAAAATGTAATTGCATCTATGTGTTGTAAGCAAACCAAAAAGATGGCAGCCGGCACAGGGGTTAAGAGTGCAAGCTGTGACATTGCTGATTCAAAGCTCACACCTTAGGCAAGCCACTATTTCTCAGGAATGAATACTACCTTGCAGGACTGTTGTAAAAATATGGAAATAATGCACATGAACTGCTATTAAGACTCAAGAGCACTATTACTGTAGGTCATTTGTTTTTATTTATTTTTAAAGGGAAAAGCTGGATCAAGATTAGCAAGCATCCTTGTGGAGGAATAAAAGGCCAATTTGAACAAGGAGCAGTTTTACCAATTAAAAGGATTAAATGTTTGGTTCAAGAACACCAGAACAACACCTGTAATATCTTCTCAAAAATATTGTTTCATCCTCTTAAAGCAACTTTCATTTCTATAAAGCGACAGGGGTTCCCCTAGCCCACCCCATATTATTTTCTCTCTGACTGTTTACTGATGAAGAGTAATCACTCCGGGACAGCATTTTATTTTTTTAATCAACAACCAGAACCATTTTTTTTCTAAAAGTTTTTTCTTAAGGGTTTATTATTATTATTATTATTAACAAAAGAAACATTGTGGAAAGAGGCGAAGGAAAACAACATACTTCAATTACACTTTATTCTGACCACAAATTACTTTTTACCCCCTACAGAGTTAAGGATCTGAAAATGCCATTTCAGAAAGAACATAAAGCAGCCATCCGTACCTCCCTTTTACAAGTTAGCCTCCCCATAGTCAGTGTAAAAAAATGATGGAGCCAAATTGGGAAGAGAATGCAAGTTGGAGCTATAAATATTTATTTGAACTGGGTTTGCCAAGGTATATTGATTCCACTGATTTGTTGGTTTTTTTAAAAAAAAAAAGAAGAGGAGGAGGAGGAAGACGAAGAGTGCTGGATTTAAGAAAACCCAATTAGAAATTTAAAATTCAATAATGTCGTTTACCTTCTCTTCTGGCTGTCTTCGGAGCACAAGGCTTGGCACATCAGAGCAATTAGGCAGAACCAAAGAACTGCTAGTGCAATTATTCTCCAGTCACTGACTGATTTAATAAGGGGCACGCAGCCCATTGACCAATCAAAACACAGCCACCAGGGACACAGCAGCAACCATGCATTCAACGAATAGTAGTAATTATAGTTTATAGCCTGTCAGTCAAAGGAAAAACAAACATTTACTTCATACTGAACTTTAAGAGCCTGTTAGGAAGGGGGGAAGGGGGTAAAATCACTACTACTTTTTCAGATCGCCTAGTTTTTATTTAAGCCTCCTCTTTAACAAAACTGTTTATCAGATAAAACACTTATTGGCTCCAAGACTCTAGCCTACAGCCTAATCAAATGTAAGTTAATTAACGTTATCTCAGTGTAATTGCATGTTCTGCTGTCCCCTGCTCCCCAGCATACAAATTTGGCTACCCAAAAGAATATTCCTTTCTAGGAAGACTTTTATGGTTACAATCCAGTGGGTGCCACTGGCAATATCCCACTTCCGGCTTTTGCTCAAAGTTCTTTGGCTTCGGCACCTAACAGTGGGTTCTGCCTTATGTAGCTCCAGAGGTCAAAGCATAGAGGACATATGTGACTGAAAAACTATGGCTACTCAGATCAAGACAGTTCCGTATCATTAATCTAACCAGATTGTGGTAGATCCAGCAGAGCCATTCACTTTGAAGTAGAAATTTCAAAATAATAATAACCCCGATCCAAAGGTGAACATTAAAAAAATAAAAAAAAAGAGGAGTGGGGAGACCTTGGTAATACCGTATGCCCCCCTTGTGATGCTGGCTTAAGCTGGGCTTTGGGCAAGAGGCCTGAGACTCTGACAGGGTCCCACAGTCCTCCTACCTCCTTCCCAAAGCCCAGTACACACTTGTCTGCTTGGGAAGGAGGCAGGAGGACTCTAGGACCAGTGGTGTGCAGCCAGTGGCCTCGGGGGACTAGGCTAGTCCCTTAAATGTTCCCCTGGCACCTTCTTCCTAAAGCCCAGGAAGGTTCTGGCTGGCTTAGGCAGGGAAGAATGATGCTCATACGCACGACGTCGTGACATACCTCACACAATCACCTTCACAAGCTGGTGCCTCTGGTCCTAACTTTTTCCCTATGGAAAATTTCACCACACATCACTATCTAGGACCCTGTCAGAACCCTCACACCTCATTTCCAAAGCCAGGTTTTCACTCACTGGGCTTTGAGAAGGTGCCCTCCTTAGCTGTGCCCAGCTGTGACCACACTACTTGCACTATCCAAATCTGCCTCTGACCCCGGAGGGGGTGACACCCTCCTTGGGTGCTTTTGCCTTGCTGGAATGAGAGCACCTTGAACTGTGGTAATGCCTTGTGTGCTTGGAAGGGAGATGGACGTGTGTGTAAACCTCTGGCTTTTGCATGGCTGGAATGTAACCCACTATAAAAGGTCAAGAGTTATGTTCATTGCTCCACCCCTTTCTGTCCCCGGCCCTGTCCACAACTGGTGTGTGGCTGTCAGAAGTTGTCCATAAGAAATGTGGACATTGGACTGAATAATGTTCCACACCCGATTTTAAACATCCACATTCTAAAAGCATCATTCATTCAGAATCCTCAAGGAATGATGCTTTTATCACTTTGATGGTAAAAAATCTTGTAAGCTATGTAAGAACACACAAAGCTGCCTGATGCCAAATCAGACTGTTGGTTCATCTAGTCCAGGCATCCCCAAACTTCGGCCCTCCAGATGTTTTGGACTACAGTTCCCATCATCCCTGACCACTGGTCCTCTTAGCTAGGGATCATGGGAGTTGTAGGCCAAAACATCTGGAGGGCCGCAGTTTGGGGATGCCTGATCTAGTCCAATACTGTCTACTCTGACTGACAGCAGTCCACAAAAGCCTTTTTGCAAGCCTACCCTTGGGAGTTGCCAGGAACTGAATGGGAGAACTTGCTATGTACAAAGCATTTGTTCTGCAAATGACACATGGCCCCTCCGCTTTCTCTGTTTAGTCCTTAATTTGTTAGCTCACTGAAAAGCAAGGCCTTTACCACTTACCCTCACAAATATACTGTCTGCGAATGAAGCTGGGTTATCCACTTCAGTAAATGCCGGTGGTCCTGTGCCCATAATCCGCCAGCGCACATACAGCATGGTGGCTCCTCCAGATAACAGAAGAGTCATCCTGAACAGAAGTCCTTTTCTAAACACCACTAGGCTCTAGAGAGGAAGAGCAGAAGAAAAGGAAAAGGAAAAGCTTCAGGTCATCACAACTTTTTCCTTTTAAAAACTGCAAATTCAGAAAGATGGGTGTAACAGAAAATGTGTAGTAGGGGGGAAAGGTAGTACTAATGCTTCTCTAACTTTGCCATCTACTGACCCAATTAATGATAATGATGATAGTGATAATAATAAGGGTTCCTGCACTTGTAACAGACACATGGTAGAAAAAAAGTTTGGTTGCTGTATTGTACCACGGTGAGTTAATGGTGAGTGAAGCCATCCCACTAATAAAGACATCAGATCCCCATACAGGTGATGCAGGGTACAGACAATACAACGAAGACTCTGCCAAGCATGGAGCGAATTGTGCAAGCACCCCTGCACTGCATTTATATTCCATTTTCCACAGAAGTGCAGAAAGGTCACAGCAGTCAGTAGTGTGGTGTAGTGGTTAAGAGTGTTGGACACAAGTTTAAAGACCTATGCTGCCCTGAAGCTCACTGGGTCACCACCTCGGGCCAGTCTCTTAGTCTAACTTACCTCATAAGGTGGTTTTGGGGCGTGTGGAGAAAACCACATACAGCTCCTTGGAAGAAAGGTGGGATATTCAGTACATGGACTTGGGTGCTGCCTGGTGGGGCTTAATGGGGTAGAAGCAGGAGGAGGCAAATTGATGCAGTAGCCTGGAGCTGGTGTAGTAATCAAGCCCAATGCCACCCCACCCCCAATTCTCTTTTATGAGGCTGCTGCTAACGGGGATCCCACCAGTTACATTTCTGCCTACTGACATATTCAGTGAGTAGAACATGGGGACTTTTGTGCCACCAGAAATGACACTGGTGTCACTTGTCATGCAGAGGCTAGAGGGCTGGGTGGAGGGGTACCTCCATCCAATCCACGACCCCATCCCATCTGGTTCAAAGGGTTTTAGTAAGTATCCTGGCTTTTAAAGATAAAGTAAATCTTGTGTCTCTCTTGCTGCGAAAGAAGGGTAAAACCAATGTGGACAATCTCAGACGCCAGCTTTCCCCTGTTGCCATTCTTCCGTCCTCACCCAGTGGAATAAGATTTAAGACTTTGATGTGCCTATCCAGGATCGTGAGAAGACAGTTTATGCAAGCAGTGGAAATAGATGCACCAAGAAGAAAAACAATATTCTGTGCCCAAGTAATCTAGGATTTCTGAAGAAAATGGATAGGTCTCAAAGCCTCTCCTCAGCTTCATATTTATTTTTTTCATGTTTGGAAAACTACAGGAAGAAGCCTTCATATGAGAATCAATGGTGGTGCCATTTGAATCCTGGCCCAATTTAAGTTCAACAACTGTGAGCCACATGATAGCGACATAAAAGTTTGTGAGGCAACTGTCGTTATAGCAACACTACCAGTTACGAGTATAGGGTACAGATATGAAATTCTTCAGCATATCCTCATATTATTAGTATCCTACCTTGCAGTATTACAGACACAACAGGGAACTGCAAGAACATGAAAGTCTAATAAATAAACTTGCTGTTTGCTCTGGTTCATCTAGACCATAAAGATTTACAATAAAACATAGGCTCCAATCTTCAGCATACTCAATTGGAAATATGTCCCACTGAAATCAATGGGGTTTGCTTCCAAGTAGGCACGTTTGGCGTTGGTTGCAAAGGGAAAGAAGATGCATAGTATTATCAAAGCTTTTGATCAGGCATTCAAAACAGCAAGTTTCTTAAAAGAATCTGTATATGTTTTATGTGTTACATCAGGCACAAGAGTACTCTCACTGCTTTAACCACCCTGAGTTTATAAAATTAAGAATTCATCATGGTGGCAATAGTTATTTAAAGTATGGAACAACCACCACGACATAGCATTTCTTACTCAACAACCAGATGTAATTGTATTTAGCATTTCACGGTATTTGACAGATGACATGCAACACTCTAAAGCATTTGACTAACAAAAATAAATAACGGACACCCTGTTTTATTTTGTATTTGACAGTGGATACGCAATGCAATATGAGATTTGACAGCAGCTCACAGCATTTGACAATTGCTAAACACCAAAAACAACCTGCTAACACTAGAGTTTCACATTCTGAGGTAAAATGTCAAATGAGCGCTTTAATTTTCAGCAAAGTTGTTGTTATATTTATCATCATCATCATCATCATCATTATTAAAAACCATTTAGCTTAATGAGCTGCATTGCAGGGGGTGGACTAGATGACCCTTGGGGTCCCTTCCAACTCTACAATTCTATGAGTCTATGATTCTATGAAATCCTGAAGAGCCTCTGGCAGTCATTGTAGATAATATTAAGCTGTAGACTATATCCTTAAAGCTCTCATGTTTCTAGGCTCACTTTGCAAGGAAGAAGAAAGCTCTCAACAACTAGCTTCTAGCTTCTCTGAGGGAAATAAGAGGTCAGTTTGGCTGGGGAAAGCTCTCACAGAAGCCTTTAGAGAGAAAGAACTACATTAGGAGGCTGAGGTCTGGAAATCTGAATAGTCACTTGGCTAAAAGTCTGAGAGAGAGAGAGAGAGAGAGAGAGAGAGAGAGAGAGAGAGAGAGAGAGAGAGAGAGAGAGAGAGAGAGAGAGAGAGAAAGGAGAGAAGACAGGAGAGATGCTAACGAGAATGGGCACCAGGAAGAATAATCTAAGGGACTTAAAGAGATGAATGTTGTAGCCTGGAAGAGGTTTAGGAAGAGAGAAGCAAGTGTTGGTCAGTCAACTTGTGGCCAGTCAAAAGCAGGATAAAATGGAATGAAAACTATAGACCTGCAAGAACAGAAGACAATAAAGATACGAAGCTAAACAAAGGAGACCATAGGAGCCAATTCAACTTCCCCAATAAAATATTTGAGGGGACTAGGGCCCCCAAAATCGATGGGCATTGACACTCAAATAGTGTGCATGCACTGTTTCTCATGCGGGGCAGGGCATACCTTAACACACACCCCAAAATATTTCATTTAAGTTGGGGCCCCAGAAAGTAAGCATGAAACAAAGGTTCCCATAAGGCAGGCATAGATAAACTCGGCCCTCCAGATGTTTTGGGACTACAACTCCCATCATCCCTGACCACTGGGTCCTCTTAGCTAGGGATGATGGGAGTTGTAGTCCCAAAATATCCGGAGGGCCGAGTTTGCCTATGCCTGCCATAAGGCCTGAACTACATAGGGCGAGGACTGAGAAAAGATTCTGTATGCTTACTGCTACAGGAAGGAAGTGAGCAAGCCAGGGGACTTTAAAAGTTCAGGAAGGTGATGGTTTTTTAAAAATATACCGGTATATCTGTATTATATATTTTTTAAAAGCACCACACAAAACAAGGACGCAAACCTACATATCACCTCCTCCACCTACTCATCTTAAGGTGGCACAAAGCATCTGATGTATATTCATTGTTAAACATTTTGAAGGCAATGTTCTGTCACAGTGTTTGACCTCCAAATAATCTCACTTACTAGATCAAAGAACAGCTTGATCTTTCATGCTGCTGTAGATGTATTGACGCTAACACTTAAATGCTAACTGTATGAAGTTAAAGCGGCAGCTCTTTTAAATATATAAATGGAATCACCTCCAGCGACTTGTCCTTGCGTAGTATCTTCAAAAGAACTTCCAAAATATTGAGCTTGTTAATCATCACAGCATCAAAAAGAGCGTTCAAACCCTAAGAAGACAGGGATGAAAACAAAACAGGGAGAAGGTCAAAGAAGAAAGAGAGAGATTTCTCTCGTTTAAATTTTGGTATATATTTACACTATCTTCAGTGCCTTGCAGGATATCGTCAAGAAGGGAAAAGGCTAAGGATTAAACACTATACAAATCCAGAGTGGAGTCCCTAAGACAGTTGGATGGCGCCTTTTTACGCCTCCTTCAGGAAACTCCTGCAGCCAAGCTGGTACCAAATGTATTGCTCTGCTTTCCTTTGGGCCATATCAGTGAGCTCGAAAGGAGTGACTTGTCGTCTGGGCAGCCCAGGACCTCCATACACACTGCCCAGGATTGTGCCCTGCGAAGGTCACTTCCTAATGCAGCAGTTTCACAAGTTCACCCCCAGAGGCACAGTCCACTGTCTCTTGAGACAGATGGATACCAACAAGAGTTACACCATGGAGTTCAATAATTACTCTGGATCTGTGTAGGTCTCTTAAGCCTCAGTTCAATCACTTAAAACAAGCCTTCCCCAGCCTGTTTTGCACTACAACCCAGCAGCAGCTGGGGTTGATGGAACTAGTAGTCCAAAATGTGTGTAGAGCACCAGATTGGAGAAGGCTGGCCTAAACCACTTCATTTAACTATTAATTTGTTTAAACAGAATTTCTATAACTGACATGAAAGTTTTTTCGTGTTAAAAATCAGTATATACATTTTATGAAATAAATAAAAACAGCTGCCTAATTTCTGAAAACCTCTAAGCAGTTTACGCAACAGTACCGTAGGTCATTCTGCATGAACTGTGACGAGCCCGGTGAGCTTCTCCATGTGCAAGAGAAGCACGGGAAACACTTTGGAACAAAGCTCAGATCAATGTTAATATACAAAAACACCTGAGAAACAAACCAGGAAATTAATCCAGAGTTTTGACATCTCGGATTGTTTAAACTAACTTTGGTTAAAATAAGCCAGTGTCCCCAAGTTTTTAATGTGGCCCCAAGCGAAACTGTGGTTTATTCTACAATGAAAATGTGGAATTATTCTACAATGAAAGGGGAAGATTTATCTCTCCTTATTCTGTCTATTCTGTGGTTGCTGACCTTGAGCCAGACATCTTGGAGAGTGAAGTCAAATGGGCCTTAGAAAGCACTGCTAATAACAAGGCCAGTGGAAGTGATGATATTCCAGCTGAACTATTTAAAATTTTAAAAGATGATGCTGTTAAGGTGCTACACCCAATATGCCAGCAAGTTTGGAAAACTCAGCAATGGCCACAGGATTGGAGAAGATCAGTCTACATCCCAATCCCAAAGAAGGGCAGTGCCAAAGAATGCTCCAACTACCGCACAATTGCGCTCATTTCACACGCTAGCAAGGTTATGCTTAAAATTCTACAAGGCAGGCTTAGGCAGTATGTGGACCGAGAACTCCCAGAAGTGCAAGCTGGATTTCGAAAGGGCAGAGGAACCAGAGACCAAATAGCAAACATGCGCTGGATTATGGAGAAAGCTAGAGAGTTCCAGAAAAACGTCTACTTCTGCTTCATTGACTATGCAAAAGCCTTTGACTGTGTCGACCACAGCAAACTATGGCAAGTTCTTAAAGAAATGGGAGTGCCTGATCACCTCATCTGTCTCCTGAGAAATCTCTATGTGGGACAAGAAGCTACAGTTAGAACTGGATATGGAACAACTGATTGGTTCAAAATTGGGAAAGGAGTACGACAAGGTTGTATATTGTCTCCCTGCTTATTTAACTTATATGCAGAATTCATCATGCGAAAGGCCGGACTAGATGAATCCCAAGCCGGAATTAAGACTGCCAGAAGAAATATCAACAACCTCAGATATGCAGATGACACAACCTTGATGGCAGAAAGCGAGGAGGAATTAAAGAACCTTTCAGTGAGGGTGAAAGAGGAGAGCGCTAAATATGGTCTGAAGCTCAACATCAAAAAAACCAAGATCGTGGCCACTGGTCCCATCACCTCCTGGCAAATAGAAGGGGAAGAAATGGAGGCAGTGAGAGATTTTACTCTCTTGGGCTCCTTGATCACTGCAGATGGTTACAGCAGTCACGAAATTAAAAGACGCCTGCTTCTTGGGAGAAAAGCAATGACAAACCTAGACAGCATCTTAAAAAGCAGAGACATCACCTTGCCGACAAAGGTCCGTATAGTTAAAGCTATGGTTTTCCCAGTAGTGATGTATGGAAGTGAGAGCTGGACCATCAAGAAGGCTGATCGCCGAAGAATTGATGCTTTTGAATTATGGTGCTGGAGGAGACTCTTGAGAGTCCCATGGACTGCAAGAAGATCAAACCTATCCATTCTTAAGGAAATCAGCCCTGAGTGCTCCCTGGAAGGACAGATCGTGAAGCTGAGGCTCCAATACTTTGGCCACCTCATGAGAAGAGAAGAATCCTTGGAAAAGACCCTGATGTTGGGAAAGATTGAGGGCACTAGGAGAAGGGGACGACAGAGGACAAGATGGTTGGACAGTGTTCTCGAAGCTACGAACATGAGTTTGACCAAATTGCGGGAGGCAGTGCAAGACAGGAGTGCCTGGCGTGCTATGGTCCATGGGGTCACGAAGAGTCGGACACGACTAAACGACTAAACAACAACAACAACATTCTGTCTGAAAAGGAGGAGGGAGCAGTGCCTCAGCCTACAGTTCACTGCAACTCATTCATGAGGGCCTTCTCAGTAGTGGCACCCGCCCTGTGGAATGCCCTCCAATCAGATGTCAAGGAAATAAGCAACTATCTGACTTTTAGAATACATCTGAAGGCAACCCTGTTTAGGGAAGTTTTTAATGTTTGATGTTTTATCGTGTTTTTAATATTCTGTTGGGAGCCGCCCAGAGTGGCTGGGGAAACCCAGCCAGATGGGCAGGGTATAAATCTTAATTATTATTATTATTATTATTATTATTATTATTATTATATGTTCATCCACACCATTCTTTAGGAGTTGATGGAGCTGGACTAAAGCTTGAGTGACTTCCATGTAACCAATAACTTCCTACTGTCATTACGTGAATGGTTGTGTAGGATTGCTATGAAAAGTCTTCCACACTATGCCTTCCTTGCATGCGGTGAAGAGTTGGGTCTCACACCAAGAGTCCTATTAATCTCATAGAGAGAAATGGGAGCAGCAAGGCAATAAGATGCTCTTGCAAGTCTTAACCAAGTATAATACAGACAGACTTGGAAGATTATTCATGGTAACACCATGAATCATTCAGTAACACCAACAATAACAATAACTCATGTAGTGAAATCAGCGAACACCAAATCTGAAAGCATTTGCAATAGAAATCAGAGAACAAAAACAGGAAAAGTGGAAAGATAGTTACAATTGTCACTGCTGAATTTACCATGTTTTCTGTAAGAAACCATAAGGGACACATATTTTGCCATATGAAGAGAGTTTATTTAACAGTGAGCTGCTTTTGGCTGATAAGAAATGTCAATGCTTAACTGTTAAGAGAAGACTTACCAGTATTGTGATTCCTTGTTCTTTACACAGCATGGCTAGAGCTCCTAGGAGGACGCTCAGTAAGACCCAGGCAGTAGAAAATTGGGCTCCTTCTTTACCTATCAGTTTAAAAACAGGGCATAAAGAGAAGAAACTGACAACATATAGGACATTGGCCCTAAGTGGAAAGCTGTTTTGGAATAAGTTCTGTCATTCAAGGATATGCTCTTTGTCAATTACTTTAAAAATGTTTAAAATAAGAGAAAATGTGGTCTGCTTTTCATGGTTGAAATTTTCAGTAAGACAGATAGAATGTAGACACACATGTTCATTCCATTAGCAAGTTACTGCCTGACATTAATAAACAATAAATTCTGTTAGCAAATTTTAGGCTTCTGCTACAGATTAAGAGTACAGCACAAGCTTTTTAAAAAGCAGTAATTTGCGCATAGATCTTCCAAACAAGTCAAAAATATCCCTCTGAACAAAAATGCTGTGATTAAAATTGGCTGCTTTCCCAATACCAAATGGGAATTTTCTGAAGCCTTTCCACAAAATGTTATTTCACACACCCTTCCCCCACAACAGTGACTTCAGAAAACCCTTCCATTTGCCAACTCCATAATGCTACTGATTTCAAAGTCACAAACAGAGGACCTGTTCTCACTTTGCATTCTGTGCTCCAATATGGATACCCACCTAAAGTGCAAAATAAATGTCTCTTGGTATGTCGGAAAGGAACATTAATTAATTAATTAATTAATTAACGTTACTTATAATTCAATAGTCAGGGTCAAACTAGACAAAATAATAGAGATCAATGAGTGGACCTCCTTTCTTTTTTCCATTTATTTTCAAAGCAGTCTTGGAGTTCTGAACGGGATGAAGATCACTGCATTGGAGGATGGGATCTAAACCTTCCCCCTGCACCATTTACTTAGTCTGAACACATACTCCCCACAATCTGCTAGTTGTCCTGTTTACCTGTATGTTTGTGTACCTGTATGTTTTCATGAATACATTATGCTCCCAAACAAGATTCGTGGTAAGGCTCAGTACATGTATGAGAGTCAAAGTACTGGACTAGGACAACTCAAGTTCCAATCCCCATTCAGCCATGAAACTCATTGGATGACCTTGGGCCAGTCACGCTGTCCCAGCCTAACCTACTTTACAGGGATGTTGTGAGGATAAGATGGGGAAGGCAGTAGCTGTGTGTGTGCCACATTGACCTTCCTGGAGGAAATGTAATCATAAAATGAAGAATAATAAATGCATGCCAATCCCTATAATACATATGGCAAAAGCAAATCTACACCAGTTCACTATGGGAATCTTTTCAACTCGTCCTAAACAGGAGCACATTTAGAAAGTGATGTGCAAAAAGTAAATGCATTTTATTTCTAAGATTCTTGGGCCAGCATCAATCTTTGCTCTGAATGGGAATACAGATCTATGATAAAAAAGCACACTGATGTTCAAGGTTTGAAAATTCTATATATTTGTATATACATTTGTGTGTGCACGTGCACACACACATTTTTGCATGCATTCTTCATTCTCATCCCTAAAATGGGCATCATACACTTACTTAAGAAACCCTACAAAAAACCCCCAGAATATAAAGTCCAACAGATCCAAATAGTCAATTTAACTTTTGATTCTCAGTCAATAGCACCGAAAATGTAAAGCAATGAACAAGTGCCAGCTATTACTCTGGTCGCACACATGCCAGGTGTGCTAATCAGCTTAACGAAGCACACTCCCTACAACAATGCTGCTTCTCCCACCACAATCTCCTTTCAGAGAATGGAACTCATTCCTGGTTGGCACCTGAACCGAGTTTAAACTGGTGCACCATATTGTGAGAAGGCACTCTGCCACCCTCCCCAGATGGCCACAAGTGTAATCTGTGCCAAAGATTTGCGGAAAGCATTTGATTCCTGTTCCAGAAAGCTAAATGCCCACAAGTGTTTCTGTCATTTTATATAAGAGAATCTAGTTTACAGAAATAGATTAAATTCATACTGCGAGGCCATGCAAGTTGTACATTCATTTTATGCTCCAATGAAGTCATTGTGGGACTGAGGTCTATATGGGTCGAAGGCTTGGCTGAACATTTACATCTAAAGCCTGGGTTCTCCCTCTAGCAATTAATAGGCAGCTTTGATTCCAAAGGTTAATGTGTAAGAGCATTTGTACCATAGCACCACCCAGTATCTGACACAAATCATATGACTTGAGGAAGCAGTGACCATACATAAACAAAAATGGGACTTGACATAAAATGTTGCAGTGTATCCCTGGGAGGGGGAACTGAGGGTCACATTGCCTTATAGGAAAACATCTGGGGGCCACAAGCTAGTTGCAAACCATGGGAGAAAGAAGGCAGAGCAATGGATATGACTCTTGAGTTTGTTACAGTAGGTTACATTCCAGTGATACAAAAGTTAAGAATATTCTAGATATACACCATACAAATATCTCCGTCCTTTATTTGGGCAAGAAGCATTATCACAGTTCAATGACACATTCCAGGCAGGCTAAAGCACACAGGGGAGTTGCCTGGAGCAGGGCTGGAGAGAGGTTTGGCCTGGGGAGAGGTCCATGGGCCTAAGATTCTCCTCATCTCACAAGTATTCACTGAGGAGAGGCAGGTAGAAAGGAAAAGGCCTTTCCCTATGGGGCTGCATGGTGTTAGAGAGCTCAGGTTTGAGACTATCTCCTAGTCTTCAACCAGGAAATTTTACAGAGCAGGCTTTTTCCTTTCCCCCCTCCTTATTGAACATCCCCATATAGCACAGGGAGAATTATTTTTAAACCTTTCCTATAAGTTGTTTGGAGCCTGAGCAAGCCAGGGTCCTCTCCCTCCCCCCCCCCCGGACCTTCATTTTTCTTTTTCTCTTCTCAAGTGCCACCCTAACATTCCACATCTCAAATCCTCAACCACCTTCTAAATTCATAGATTGAAATGAGCCCCCTTGGGATGTTTTCTGGTCTCATGTTGCTGAAGACGGCAGCAAGCAGTGGGGCTACGTAAAAAGTGGGTTAAGGTTAAAAAAAAAAGAAAGCGTAAATGACCCCTGGGCGGTTAAGTCCAGTCAAAGGTGACTATGGGGTGTGGTGCTCACCTCGCTTCAGGCTGAGGGAGCTGGCGTTTATCCAGACAGCTTTCTGGGTCATGCGGCCAGCATGACTACAGTGGGGGGGGGAGTATTTGACCCCCTGCTAAATTTGCCCGTTTGTCCTCTGATGAAGAAATGACCAGTCCATAATTTTAATGGTAGGATTATTGTAGCTGTGAGAGACAGAATAACAACAGGAAAACCCCCAGAAAAAGAGTGCCGGTACTCACAATGAAGTTGTTACATTAAGTGCCACACTTTTAACATGGGGGGGGGGAGGTGCCAGTACTGTGTACCCTTGAGCACCCCCAGAGAAAAAGCATGGACCATAATCCTGACATAATCCTCTTTCCATCCTGGTACCAGTCTGTGAATTACTAGCCTCCATGTGGCTTTTCAGTCAACTGTGTATCATCTGGAAAGGTTTCTTCTCATTCATAATTCTTCTAACCATATATTGCATCTCTTTTAGGCCTGCTTCATATATGTAGAAGAACCTTATGTGAAACAGGACTTGCATAGAGGGCTATACACACATGTATCTTACATATAAGCAGACCAACTCATGAAGTATAAGGGTACCAGTGACCATTAATCATGGCTGCACACTTCCTCCAGGATCAGCAGCAACATCTCTGATTATCAGCTGTTGGAAAACAAAAATATCCTGCTAGGAGAGTCTGCTGGACTAGATGGGTCTTTGATCTCATCTAGCAGGGCTCTTTTTAGGATGCAGGCCAACATGCACCTAGGCCAATGAAAAATATTCATTAAAATTCTGTCCTGCATTTCAACCCACACCGAGGTCCCCAAGGAGGCTGGCAACAAAATGCAATTAAAAACACACGTGTATAGTCCATAAATTTCACATACTGTATATGTGCACTATACCATTTCCCCCTCCAATTCCAATGATTCTTCCAGTTACAGAAAAGGTCATGGGCACTTAATTCATACACTACTTCCTACACGCAACATTAGAGAGATGGGGGATTGGAGACACAAACTGGGAGCACTTTGATCTCTCAGCACCATATATTAATTAGGTACTAATTTTCATTGTTTTGGTGGTGCTCTAACGGACTGATCTGCTCAGAAACTGATGGTGTGTGTTCAAGTACTTACTTTCTCTAAACGCCTTGCAGTAGCCAAGGAAAGACAATAAAAAGAACAGGGCGCACAGCAGGTCTGCTCTGCCAACAATCCCAGCGATCTTGAAAAAGAAAAGAAAAGGGATTTAATTACCAAAATAGAAGTTTCCCCTCAAGTGAAGTAGTGTGGAAGGCTAATTGCTTTTTTTTTAAAACCGTTGCATCAACGCCACCAGGGATTTGTGAACAGTGGCCACAATACAGCCCAAGTGAAGCATGCTGAAGTCCCCTTGATCTCAATATGAGAGAATTAACCAAAGGCTTCATCAGCTCTTGTTGGAATCAATGAGCCTTTAAGAGCAGTTAGCTTTAGCTGGGTTGAACCCATTCTCATTAAGTGGTAGCCCTTTCCCATGCTGGAAGTCAAAATAGAGAGTTCCTGCACGTACAAAGAGTCCTTGGATAAGACGATTACACACTACGCAAATTCTAGATATGCGAGTTTGAATGGGGGAATATAAGACAGGAGACACCACTTATGGAACGCCCCTACTCTGGCAGGAAAATACCAGGGAGGTTGAAACAATCCCCCTCATCTTGTTCAAGTATGTTCAAAACTGGCTTCATTCATCAATGGCACGGGTCCCTTCTCAAGGCTAATGATACTGCTGGTGGAACAAAGAAGTCAACTGTGTTGGCTGATTGTGCTCAGTCAAAACAAGAATCTACAAAATCCTCCTTTCAACAGTCACCTTCGGATAAAAGGATGGTTATCATCCTTTTATCTCCAGGGAGCAGGTAGAACAAAGTGGGCTCAAAGAAGAAGTGGATTCTCCTTTGGGCTGTACGGCATTCCCTCTCTGAGCCCAAATCCTCTCTACCCTGCCATTGGTCACCTGAGCCTTCTCCTCTCTCCTAAGTGATCCTTGAGGACCACCAAGATCCATATCCCAACACTCACCATAGGGACAAAGAGAGGCCTGACAAGGAGAGGGGGGCAGGAAACAATGGCTGTGGACAAGGACGGAGGGGAATGTGCAAAATACTGGAAAGAAGGGGTTCTTGTGGAAATTTTTGTGCCCTCCAAAGCAACAGTTTTTGCAAGAAAAATAAAACCTCACAAAAATGGTTCCTACAGCTTCAACCCATTGTTTAGTGAATGGGTATTTTGGAGCGATATCTCCTTAGCCCAAGCCAAATATATTACCTAATGAACCAAACCCAAGACTCGCTGAGAAATGAAAACCCTATGAAGAACATAGAATGGTTTCTACAACCATTTCATATATGAAAAGTCCTAAGATTCCTTGCATTTATATCCACCAGCACAAAAGAAACTAGACTATTCTACTGGAAACAGATTCTAATAATTTGTCAAAATATGTCATTTATGTTGAAAATCAATACAGTTGCTATTTCAAAAGGATCTGGCTTTTCATCATCTCCAGATTTTGCATGTTTTTACACTCTGATATCATTGTACCACAAAACCTGCCATTAAATGCATCAGGTGTTGAAGAAGAAAAAAACCCAACCTATCCGCTTCTGCAAAATTAAGAATTCTCAATGGAAATTCACTTTCATTTACCAAAGACCTACAATGTGAAAAGTGAGGTGCCTGAACTTATGAAGTAGCAGCAAAATTAACTATTAAAAGAGCAGATATCCAGTGAGTAGACTGAACACCAGATTCGATAATCCAGGGGGAGTCAAGGTGATGCACTTGAGACGTTTTTGGACTCCAATTCATTTTCACTCCAGTCAACATGACCAGGGGTCACAGAATGTAGGGAGATGTAGTCCAGCAAAATCTGGAGGACATCAGCAATCCCTGCTATAAACCTTACTGAAACTGAGCAGGTGCTTAAATGGGGGTAGATGGGAAACCATTGGAAACTCTATGTAAGAGCAGGAGATATATAAATATAAATCTAAAAAAACCCCAAAAAACCAGACCCACAAAACATAAGAGAGTTGCCGGATTGAACTATCTCCCCTTTCATCACCCCACATGCTGTTATGAGGGTTCTCCCAGCTCTCTGGAGCAGATCTAGGGAAGCTGCACAGGGACATGTAGGAAGGAGAGGTGGGGGGGAGGAGTTCCACTGCACTAGCAGAAATCCTAGCACTGGCTTCTCCTAGCACAAGTTAGGATTAGTCATGTGCAAATAAAAATAAAAATCAAAAGAACAAAAAGCATGGTTGCATCAATACAAAGCACATGCAAATGTACACAATGTGTGTGTGTGTGTGTGTGTGTGTGTGTGTGTGTGTGTATACATTCACACCCACACCTATGGATTGCATAATACATGTATTTGAAAGGATAAGGAAGATTAAATATTGTTAATGGACTCTGGGTTTTTGAGCTTTTAATACTTAAATTGTTAAGTACTTACACATTCAGTGTGCACTGGATGTACAGCAAACAGCAAAGCCGCGAGCAGGGATGATTTGGGGACAAAGTTTAGCCTTCTTCCTTTACTGGTGTACTGCAGCCCACCCAATAATATTGAGAAGACATCAACAATTAAGACAGAGATAGCACAATGGAGTATTATATTGACGACATGAAAGCCCAATGGGTTGAAGCCTCCAGCTAAAAGGTAATTAATCCTACACAAGGGGGGAAACATCAAAGTTAGAAATTACGACAAATGAATGGATTAAAATGCACAAATATTTTTTAAAAAATAAATTCTGAATAAATCTGGATGTATTCATAAAGACGGCAGTGTCGAACGATGCACAGTGGAAACAAGTTATGAAGAGAGCAGGAGCAGCTCTTCCCTTGGGGTGGAGCCACAAGGCAAGGGAGTCATTGTTGCTTACCAGGAGAGAGAGGGGAGAGAAGGCAAAAGTCGGCACACCAGTGAGAGCACTGGATTGGTTCCACTGGTGCACCTGCACTCTGCTGACTTTCCTGTTGCCTTGCCCACCTCTCCCGGTAAGTGGCAGTGGAGCATCTGCTGGGAAGCCATTATTTGGCTCTGCTTCTGGAAGAGGGGCACACACAGGTAGACACCTTAACATTGGGCCTAGCAACAAGAACATGTTGCTGAAGAGAATATGAAGCCAACTCCCTCTCCCTCCTAAATGTGCTCTTCTCCTCTTCTCCATTCAGCCATTCCTTTTCAGTCCATTTTCTTTCCTTCTTGCTCAACTCCTTTTTTATGCACTCATTTTCCCCTTCTCTGCAATATCTCAAAGCCAGAGCTTTCAAAGTCACAGGGTGGTATTCAACTATGTTCTACTCCAGAGCAGGCCCACTGAAATTAATGAGCATTAATGAGCAAGTTAGATACGTTAATTTCAATAGGTCTACACCAAGTAAAACTTAGTTAAATACCACCTGCAGTTACAGAACTTCTTTCAGTGCTAGGGCAATGTGTGAATAGTAGGAAGATGTCTTTGCTATAAGGCAGCTTTCAATGTTCCCATTGAGTCAGAGAGGGATAAAGTAAGGTGTCTGCATGATGCTTTTTAATTTTTTTTAGGAGGCAGGGAAGAGAAGGAGAATTGGATACACCTTTACAACACACCTGCTCCCTGTCAGAGACACATGCTCTGGGGTTGTTCTGTGCTGGTCTTCCATCTGTTGACACAGGAGACAGGAATAATAGATGGGCCTGTGCAAAAAGTGTATGCAGTTCTGCCGGCCACGATCCCTGCTTTTTCTCTCCCCACCTCCAGGGCATTCTGCCCACCCACCTCCACCCCTGTTGCTCATTTTGATGATAAACTGGGAACAAGGGAGAGAGTCGTTCATAAAGACCATTATACGCTAAAGGATAGAAGAGTAGAAAACGTGTGCCAAAGCAGTCAGTGTGTTCCGTTTGAAAACCACTCACTTGGGTTTGCTTCTTCAGCACAACGTGTCATTTATTATATTACGTGTGATGGCAAGTACCTTTCCTCAATCCCCCACTCTCATCATACGACTTCCCATTTCACTTAAGTGGTTATACATTTTCAGAGGACCTACAAAGCTGTGTCAATTAAAAAAAAAACTCCTTCATTAAAAATATTGAAAAATAGGCATGGTGATGTGTGGGTGTGTCAAGATGTGTGACGTTTGGTTGTTAAGAACTAGCTTGATGCACATCCATGGTCCTCTGTAACCAGGAAGTGACCTTTGACATCTATGTGATACTCCTCCTGTCCCTACCTGGAGGAAAAAGCATGGCAGGATATTTTCTTTGCAAGAGATTTGGGACTGCTGCGCATGTTGTGATCCTACATAGTTATAAGAGTTTGGTTACAGGAAGCTGGCTTCATGGGTAGAGTAGCAGCACATAAGAGGGCCCCCCCCCCCCCCGGTTTAAATGTCTTAAGTTAGAGCCTGACAGCATCTCACCTGAAAGTTAATACAGTAAGCGGTCGATAAGATTTATGGCTGGTATTGCTACTGAGTTTGCTCCCCCAAAAGTCATGATGCCACAGTTCACCGAGTGGGGTTTCTGCCCTGAGGTCCTGAAACAACACAAGTTTATAACATTGTCAAAATCTTAATCTTTAACAGAGGTAAACCAAGAACAGTTCTGCAATGAGTATGCCCAGAGATTTGCCTACTACATTGGCATGCCACATTTCCCCTCAAGGAACTCAAAGCAACTTACAAGGTTCCCCGCCTACCCATTCATTTTGGCCTTAAACCAACCCCATGGTAAGGCTAGGAAATGGTGACTGCCACAAGGCCATCTACTGAGATTCATTGCTGGAGGGGTGGGGGTTGAACCTGGATTTCCTAGAACCACTCTATTACGTCAGAGATATTATTTTTTAAAGAGGTTATTGTCCTTTTGAAGAATGTTTACAGTTTAAAGCAGTGTTTCCCAAACATTGGTCTTCCCACTGTTTTTGGACTATAACTCCCATCATCCCTAGCTAGCAAGGCCAGTGGTCAGAGATGATGGGAATTGTAGTCCAAATTCAGGAGATCCAAGTTTGGGAAACACTGTTATAAAGCATAGAGATAAAATGGAAATCTTTCCATTTTATCGTTCTAACCATCATTCTGACTAGTAAACCACAGTAGCATTTAAGCTCTTATGTTCCATGCTTACCATGGAGAAAATGGGCGGGAGGAGTTATTTATTTAAAATTTTAAAGCACACCATTTCCATCTCAAAAAAGTGGCCAGTGTTTTTCATTATGTTCATTATAAACCAGGCATCCTATTAAATGGAATTCATAACATTAAGCCAACTTTAATGAGTGGATAGCTGTCTTGAGCATTACAATACATCATATACTGGAAGTTAGCCTACAGTTATTGATTCAGTGCCATTTTTGCTTTGTGCTCTGTCTTGAATATCAGGGCTGTGTGCTGCACAACTCCATATCCTCCATTCTCGCCGCCAGCAAACCACGACAGAAAGCACAATGCAAATACTACAGATGGCAAGTAATGATCAACTGCTATTTGAATACCCTGCTGAGATGCTTTCTTAATTTTCACACAACACTACTAAACAATAATTCTTCATTTTATTTCTGACACATCAAAACTTATAGGTCAGCCCAATTGTGGCACACTCATGAATAAGATAAATTGATGGGGCACAAGAGAAAAAATCATTATGCACCATCATGATGGAAGGGAGGGCATTTGTTGCCAAGACTGAGGGTGAAAATTAGAAATGGAGATGGCTGTTGAGAATGTGCACGTTTTCAGGAGTGCATCTGTGCATGGCTCTTTCTGAGTTCAGATGTGCTAACTCAGCAGATCACAACCCCCCAGCCCACATGCTTGGGGATCTTCCACCTGCACTGATATCCTGGCCATCTGTAGACCAGATGCAGGCAAGAGCCAATGCTGTGTGCAGACTATGGTGCTAGGCATATAGATCTCAGTATCTGAGACTCAGATATTGTTTTGGATATGAATTTCATTGGGTGGCCTTGGGTAAATGCACCCAGTCACCGCAGCAACATGGTGGCCACTGAAAAACTGCTCCCGTGGGACACATTATACAGAGGCAGTGTGATCACTTTGTTTCTTTCCATACTAGAATGGCCCCTGTAGACACTGGTGGGAGAAGCATTACAGGCAACCCCAGGCAATCCAAGATTTCATCCAGTACTGTGGCCAAATGAAATCAGACTGTGAGAATAGCAATGCTTGCAGTTCCCTCTGCAATAACATAAAAACTAGATTTCCATCAAACCTTCGCTCACAGGCTTGTGAGAATACAATGTCACTCTGTGCTGCTTGGAAGGAAGAGTTATAGGGCTAACAATAAATCGACGTTGGGATTTGCTTGGGCTGCCTGAAATTCCACCACCACACTGGGAGACTGCAGATGCTCTGCACATGAGGAAGGAGGCATCATGAACTGGGCAGATGGAAGCACCTGAAACTGCATCACAATTTCACCTAAGATTGGTGAAATTGGTGGAGCTGGAAAGGCCAGCTGGTAGACAGAGTCCTGCTACCCCTCCAAATTCTGCATTCACTCCAGCAAGCTACAGCCTCCCTGCATTGCTCCCACCTACAGGACTTGGGAAATGAGAGCAAAGTCTGAGACTTGGTTCAGGCACCATCAGAACTGCCCCTTGCTGAAGCAAAGAAGCCCCAGCACAGGATTTTGCAATTAGCAACAAAATATTTTGCTAGCCGCCTTTGGGTTTCCCCATAAGTCAACAGCTCACAGCTCATTCTAGGGAAAGAATGAGATCCTGCCTGTCATTTTACCATGCAGCCCATGCTTGACTAGTCAGTAGCTAAAGGTAAAGGGACCCCTGACCATTAGGTCCAGTCGTGACCGACTCTGGGGTTGCGCGCTCATCTCGCATTATTGGCCGAGGGAGCCGGCGTATAGCTTCCAGGTCATGTGGCCAGCATGACAAAGCCGCTCCTGGCAAACCAGAGCAGCACATGGAAAACGCTGTTTACCTTCCCGCTATAGCAGTTCCTATTTATCTACTTGCATTTTGATGTGCTTTCGAACTGCGAGGTTGGCAGGAGCTGGGACCAAGCAACGGGAGCTCACCCTGTCACAGGGATTCAAACTGCCGACCTTCTGATCAGCAAGCCCTAGGCTCAGTGGTTTAGCCCACAGCGCCACCTGGGTCAGTCAGTAGCTACCATGGGGTAATTAGGTATCCGTCATTTGTTGTGCCCGAGAGTCAGCCTCACAGTAGGATGTGTACACACAAAAATTCCCCACCACAAATCCATTGCAAATCTTATACCTTAGATCAGAGGTGGGGAACCTATGTTCCTCCAGATGTTGTTGAGCCACAGTTCCCATCATCCTTGGCCACTGGCCATGCTGCCTAGGGCTGATGGGCATTGGAATCCAACCACATCCATCTGGAAGGTCACAAGTTCCCCATCCCTGACTTAGATACTGTATTACAAAGAAAAACAGTGAAATAAATTTATTGGGGGCCACACTTCCTATATTTCACAAAGCCTGGGACTGAGTAGTTATACAGCTTGATCCTATGCATATTTGCTCAAAAGAACGTCCCACTCTGTTCAACAGGGTTTCTTGAGAGGTAAATGTACACAGCATTGTAGATTTAAAGGTTCTTTCTTCCCACCAAATTCCTCTGCAAGACTAGGAGTAAATCAATATATTTGTTCTCCCTAATAGAAATTTTAGCCATGATGGAAAACTGCAGGCAGCCTCATTACATTCACAAAACAGAATGCAAATAATAAAAAATTTTCATACACGGTGCCTCAAGTATTATAACAGAAATAATTTGCACAGCTTAGATCCACAGCCTTTAAAAAAAATCTTCAGCAAATAAAAAATGAAGGAAAGCAAACAGAAGGTTCAAAAACACTTGGAAATTAAATTCTAGCCTCTTGGCAGCTAGCACTGCATCTTTTAATTGTTTAAATAACTCAGCAATTCTATGATTCTATGAAATGGAGGAAGGATTTGCCCTGGACAAATGAGCCGATGACCACCTAGGCTCATAACACTCTACTGAGCTGAACAGATGTCAATGGAGCTAAGTCAGCAAATGCAGTCCCCAAATCAGCCTATTTGAATCCACCCTCTTACACAGTACGTAAATAAGAGCCAGCTCTCCCAATGTCTTGTATTACCTTAAAAGACTGGCAACATTCATTGTAGCATAAGCGTTCATGGGCTGGAGCCCACTCCTGACAGCACAATACTATGTGTGTTTATTCCAAATTAAGTCCCACTGCACACAATGAGGCTTACACCCTAGTAAGTGTGTTTAGGATGCAGCCCAAAGGGACAAAGCCTGTTCTGGTGGTAGGAGGAGGCCCCAGGACAGCACATCTCAGAAACAGGCATTCTAGAGCAGCAGGAGGGTGGGTACAGGAGTGGGTGCAAAGATGGATGCAGAAGAGGGCCATGAAAATGGGATGTACTACTCTGCAGCCTGTGCACAAGCCACAACAGCTGTACAGGGAGGCTGGGAGAGATGCTTTGCCTCTTAGCCCAAGCACTAGCAGAAGGAAGAGCAGGAGGTAGGAAAGCAGGGCTTCGCAGCACACGTGACAGCTCAGACCATGTTCACCCTCGCAATCTAACCACACGACATGGAACTATATGCTGCTTGCTTGTTTGGCACAGGACAAAAGTGGGGGGGGGAAGGCTGTGGGAAAGTTGTCTAGGGGTTGCCTATGTCTCTTAGTGCTGTGTCTGTATGGTAATACATTTGCTGAATCCTTCTTATTGTTGCAGTGGAGTTGGATTTTACATTGGGGGGGGGGGCAAAAACCCAAGAAAACAAACCCAGCCACCATTTGTGGACTGTAGCTGCCACTGTACTTGCTTCTGAGTGGGTATGCCCCAAATCAGATTGTTAGAAGCCTTTGCAGTGATGTAGTAAATTGGCATATGGTCCACTGTGAACCACTGAGATGACAGCTTCATCACCTCCTCATTCAATCTGGGCTGACAAATTTTTATATATAATCACAACAGTTGGAGCATATGCCCTGGGAACAGTTGTGTGAATCAGCCCTAACTAAAAGCAAACAAGTCACAATGGCCTTTGCAGGAGGTTAGGAATATGAGGAAAGCTTCCTTTGAAAAATAGACTTTTATTATAGTGTAGTAGTAAGGAAAGGGGGAGGCAGGGAGAAATTATTGATTCCGCTTCCCTCTCAACTCTAAGCAGCATACATGGATTTGAAAAGTCAGGTGCATTCTCCTCTGACAGTTCTGAAAACATCTGATTTTAAACAGCCCTCTTTGCTTCGCTGGGTGTAACATTTTATGCAAGAACCATTGTTCTAATGAATGCTTGTAACAGAGATGCATTCTGCCTCAAATGCTTTACTTGTTCAAATGTTTACTTTCCTAAACACACAGAAGGCAGATCACTGCAGTACACAGGTTTTCTTTCACTTCTTTTTTCTTTTTTGCAAAGCACAGAGCTGCTTACAATGGCAAGAAAGCATCTGGAGAAGATTCTTGAACACCAGTAAAATCCAATAACAGATTGCTTCCATGCCAGGGTAGGCATGGGGCCAACTGGAAGAGGATCTTTCATTGGAACCATAAAGGGGAGAAAAGAGCACAGGAAGTTCACAAAAGGATCACAGTGTGGTATCCAATGCTGGCTTAGCTGTAATCGATAGATCTACAAAATGGTTTTAGCTGTTGGAGCTCCCAGCAAAAGCGAATCAAATATGTTGAATGAAGTGAACATTTCTTCTACCTCAGCTCATTCCCTTGCAAGCTGGCAGCCAACCAATCCTACATTTCCCACAAAACAAGTTGCTCTAATATGGGTGAGAGAAATGCTGTTTAGTTTAAAGAGGAATGTGAAGACCCAGTCTTCTTCCGTGTAGAACCAATGAAATTCATTAGTCAAGTCCATTAATTTTTATGGATGTGCTCTGAGTAAGACTAGCATTGGCTAAAGCCCACCTCTCTCTAAAAATGTAATATATGATAAAAATGTAAGAATGTCATCATGCAGCCCGCACTGCAGAACCTCTATTGTCACATCACAATCCTGCATTTGCATGATAGCTGCATGCAACCTTCAGGTTTAGAGGCACCTGTACAGGTTGCTAAGGAGTAAAAACATGTTGCTTTCATGTTCTGCTTATAGTCTTCCCAGAAACAGGATGATGGGACAGTTCCTTGGTCTGATCCAGCAGGGCTTTTCTTACATCCCTTATGATAGTTTAGCTTTCAATTTATTTAAAAATGTTTTGGAGGTGTTTTGGAGGTGGTAGTAGTTAAGCAAAAAATATTATGAAATACTAAAATGAGTATCCTGTGCTGCTATGGAATGTTATTCAAATGGACTACATTTAACATTGAGGAAGGGGTGTGGACTCAGTGTTAGAGCATAAACTTTGCTTTCAAAAGGTTCTAGGCTCAATCCTGCACATCTCCAAACTGCTTTGTACCAGGTCAGCTGGTCTGACCTGGTACAAAGCAGCTTTCTGTCATCCTTCCTTTTGAAAAGGCAATGATTGCTTGTTCTTTCCCCCCCTCAAAACCATTCCAGGTAATTAGAAGTGCATCAAGAAGATTGTTAGCTGATTTTCCCTCTCAATCCCACCCCCAGCCTCGAGAATATAATTGAGTTACTCAGGTAACTGCTAAAAGAAGATTAAGCGAAGTGTCTGAGATCACAGTGCATGTCAACCTCAAGACTGCTCTATATCCAAATTGCACATTTACCACTGTATGTACATGAAGCAGGATGTCTAGCCAATAAGGTACATCTATGAGATATCTTTATGACGAGCTGCTCTACAAGCAGAGACTCAAACCTCTAAAAATATGTTGGGTTCAACTCTAGCTCAGGGTTATCACTTTTTCTTTCTTTTTCCTTCTTTAGATAAGAACTGATGAACAAAATTATTCCTCTCATTTCAAAGAGTTTTCTCTTTGTTCAAAAAGTTTGTTTTTTCTTTTCTGTTGAAAAGCCCCACCACCACCACTTCATTTCAATATGCTTTCCTTGTTAGATTTCACTCATAATGTATAAATTGGGACTAAAAGCAGAGTTATATTTTCAAGGCTTGGTACTCTGCTACCATCATGGCTAGTATTTAAAAAAGAATGCTAATTTTGGGGGTGCATTTGTGAATATTCTAATGCCTTTTCCTTGCTTTTTAGAGCTACAGTGTCCAGTTAATTAATGAGTTAAATTAACTGAATAAAAATGTTTTGATCAACTAAAGAGGTGACCCAGCACTGGTTTATTTATTTGTTTAAGGAAATAATTTTAATAGTTAGAATGTGGAAAAATCTCTGTGTAGCTGTGCCATATTTGAAAAGGCATCCCACTTCACCCTCACACAGAAGGGAATGCCTACACATAATCTGAGAACTAACAGCCTGGTTTGCACATCACATTAAACCATTGATTAAAATAAACTATTGTTTAATGTGATCAAGCAGAATGTTGGTGGAATGATGCTCAAAAGTTCCCGCAGCGCTTTTCCTCCTCGCCCTCCTGCTGCTGTTGTGTTGTGGATGAAGCAAGCCAGAGTCTGGTTTGTCATGCTGTCGAAACCAAAGTATGCGGTTTGTTTCCCTCAAACAAACCACAAGCAGGTTTGCTCTTGGCTTACCACCTGTCATTTGTTTTTGAGGAAAGAAACTACACAAGCTCGGATTCATACAACATGACAAGCCAGACTCTGGCTTGTATTGTCTGTGGCTCAACAACGAGGACTCAGGTAAGAGGGCCATGAGAACTTCTGAACAGTGTGAAGCAACACACTCCTCCTTCCTATTAACCTCTGGTTTGTTTTATAATACAATTTAATGTGATGTTCAAACCGGGCTAATATATGCTGTTTTTCTTCAGCAGTATTGTTTTATTCATATGCATGTGTTCCAATTGTAACAATTCATTAATCAAGTGATTGGTTAAAATCCACATGATTAGTTAAATGTGACTAAGAGGTCTTTAGTGCAGTGACTGCCCTATAGAAGACACTGCTCACAGAACATCCTTTCCTTGCAAATATAAAGGTGGAGAACAGCAATTAATCTTTTTTTTCTTTACCAAATTATAGCTAATCAAGTAAAGCTTTAAAATAGTGCACGACTTCCTAAGTCTACAAGTCTTAGAAACACACAAAGAGTTGTCTTAATTTACCTCCCTATGGGTTTCATAGGAAATACACAAGCATGCAATTTTCACACTTACCTGGGTGTTAAGTCTTGTTTAACTCAATGGGCCTTATTTCTGAGTAGACATGCACAGGGTAAAGCTTTAACACAGGTTGCGGACACATGGCAGTCTGAAGTGGATTTGATGCATCCCATATGTGCTTGATTTATACATCGTTCACGCGATGTTGTCCTCATCCAATTAAATTTGAATTTCCCCACTCCCACAGATAATGCAGACGTATTGAAGTGCAATGTGTGAGTGGGGTTTTTGCACATGCATGGTGAAGTTTTTTGGGTGCATCTATCCTATTGCCATTGAGGGGACATATCTCAGTGGGTTGCTGGTGGGTTGAGGTGTCACAGATGGGATTTTTTTTTTGAACTTGCTGTTTTGTACGAGTCTTATAATTCAAGGTGATTTTTTAAAAAAGAGAGAACATGTGCACAAGTAAACAAATACCTGTGCACGTGCCCAAAATGGACCTCAGATTTCTGGGACACAGGGAAGGCTGGGAAGTGCAAATTGAACAAAGGGCACAAACAACACCCAGGGCTAATGCTTCCCATTAAGCTCCAACCATCAGTGTGTATAGGAAACTCTGAGGTACAGTTCAATTGAAAATGCTCACAAAAGTGGATGGGGGGGGTAATCAGATCTGTGTGACCTATGTGTGCATCAACACACTGCTGTGTACACAGTCATGATATATATTATTTGGTCCACAGAGATTGCTATTCCACAAAGAGTTTTACTAACCAGGGCCGCCTCGAGCAGGTCGCGTGCCCTGGTGCAGAGGGGCGGAGATCGCTCCGGCGCCCCCGCCCTCGCAGGGCGCAGCACGGTTTCCGCGCGGCACCCTGCCTGCCGGCCCTGCGCCCTGGTTCACCGCGCAACCGGGGGTCTACCTAGAGCCGGCCCTGTTACTAACCTACCTTCCCATGAGTTTTGTGGCCAAAACAACAACAAACTTTCCTGTAATTCCTAGAAATTAGGGCTGCCACCCATTTTTTAAAAAGTTGATTAACTAAATGAGTTTTAATTGACCAAATTTGCATAAATCACAAGAAAAGGCATACTTCTTGGCTTTTTTGGACTGTGCATGTATACATATCACAACAGGGGAGTCAGCTTTTTGAGGCTGGTGCTTGCCACCAGCATTTAGCAACCCTAGTAAAACTTTCCCTACCTGTTTGCTGGAGGAGATTCTTACTCACCACAGATTGCTACCGTGTTTCTCCGAAAATAAGACATGTCTTATATTTATTTTTCCTCCAAAAAAACACACCACGGCTTATTTTCAGGGGATGTCTTATTTTTTATTAAGTAGGGTACAGCAATCCACATTTATTCAATTATAATTAAGTCGTCTTCTTCTGGAACATCGTCATAACTCTCCAAACTCAAACTCTCCAAAGTATGGTACAGCAAACTACATTTATTCCATTATAATTAAGTCGTCTTCTTCTGGAACATCTTCATAATTCTCCAAATCCGGAATTCCATCCTGATTTTCTTGCGACTCCAGTTCCTTTAGAACCATTGGCCCCAATCTTTCATGTCGAGCAATAGAGCTCTCAGTAAATGAGCAGCTCTTATCCAGGTAACCTGCTCGGAGTGCCTTGGCAACAACACTGTCACTGATTTTCTCCCATGAATTCTTCACCCAGTTCACGACCTCTTGCAGGCAAGGTTTCACAAAGTTTCCACGCTGATTTCTTGTCATTCTATTTTCAATGTAGTCGTTAATTTCCATACGCAAGTTGTCTTTGAATGGCTTGTTTATTGCAATATCAAGAGTCTGCAGATAAGCAGTCATTCCTGCAGGAATCATTATTTGATCTATTCTTCTCTCTGCAAGGAACTTCTTCATGTCTTTAGCACGATGAGTGCTGGCTGAATCCCAGACTAGCAGACCTCTTTGGCCACCTCGCGTAACAAGTGGCAGCATTAAATCAAGCCACCTCCTTATAACTGCTTGTGTGCACCAGGCTTTTTCGGATTCCAGAACATAAATGCCAGAAACACGTTCAATCTTCTCTTTCTTGCCCTTACTGATGACAACAGGTGTGGCTTTCTTTCCATCCAGACGAATTGCCAAAATACAGGTAACACGTGCACTCTCGTGACCAGTGGAGGGAACGTAGATTGAGGAGGCACCCCTCTGCTCAATTGTCGTTTGGGCTCCTTGACCCATAAACACTGCAGTTTCATCCATAGCAATCACGTTGCAAGGTTGGTATTTAGAAAAGTCGATGCCATCAACAAAGGACTTGAATGCAAGTGCTCGCTTAACAACTTCAGCATCCTCCAACCTAAACAGTGTTGTTGATTTTCTGAGAGACATGTCGTATCGCTCAAGGAAGCGATCCAGCCAGCGGTGTGATGCTTTGAATTCTGGGGAGATTTCAAATCGTGGTGCCATTTCAAGGGCAAATGCTTGAATATCAGCCCTGCGCACAACCAAAGCCTTTGCTCTCCTGTCTGCGATCCATTCACTGATCATGTCTTCCAGATCAGGAAGTAAAGGTTGCCGACCAGAACCACACTTGCGCTTCTTAGAATTTCCCATGAGCACCTGTAGACTGAGTTTATCATATTCTGCCCGCCATTTTTGGACCATTCGGATATCCAACTTCTTCTCCAGGCAGAAAGCCGCAAGATTCTTGCCCTGGGAGTCCTCCACAATTCCTTTCTTGTATTCAACAGAATAACTCTTTCTTTTTGCACTCATCTTGTCTGGGGGATGTCTTGTTGCTGGTTGGTGCTGGGGGGGAGAGACCATGCATACCATAAACCCAGGCATAAACCCATGGCATATGAATATTGTGCAAGCCCAAATTTATGTGCCCCACCATGCGTATAACCAGACACCAGGAATGCATATGAACTGGACTTTGCACTGGTTATTTGTTTTAGGCTTGGCACAAGGAGTTTTTAAAAGTCATACCGGTAGTTGTCCAATCATACAAAGTGCACCGTATGTGCATATGACAGGAGATACCGTATGCACAGCCAGAAATCATGTTTTTGTTCATGGCCAAACTGGCAAGGTGCTATTCGGCTTAAATAAAACTTAAAATAAGCTTGCTTATTCAGCCATGTTAACTTCAAAGACACCACCAGCTGCATATGCACATGGCTTTGTACCGTAAAATGTTGGCCAAATCAACTCCCGCACCGTAGCGTAAAAGCGAACGTGAAAATAATTTCTGTATTGAAGAAAAGAAAGTACCGTACCTGTAGTTTTGTGCTGGTATCCTCACAGAGAATTGTGCGACTGCTGCCCTTGCCAGGTCCCACTGGGTCGGGGCTGCTGCTGGCTTTGCCTTTGCTGCCTTTGCCTTTGTTGACTTTGCCTTTGTTGCCTTTGCCTTTGCTGACTTTGCCTTTGCTGACTTTGCCTTTGCTGACTTTGCCTTGCTGACTTTGCCTTGCTGACTTTTCCTTGCTGACTTTGCCTTGCTGACTTTTCCTTGCTGACTTTGCCTTTGCCTTGCTGACTTTGCCGCGCACTGTTGCCTTTGCCGGCTCTTGCTGGGTCGGGGCTGGAGCGCGGCGCTGCTGTGTTTGCCGGCTCCCGTTCACTCGGAGCTCGGCGCAGCGCAGCTGCTGCGTTTACCAGCTCTTGCCGGGCTGGAGCTTGGCGCAGAGCGTGCTGCTGGCTTTGCCGGCTCCCGCGGGGCTGGAGCGCGGCGCGGAGCGCGCTGCTGGCTTTGGCGGCTCCCGCGGGGCTGGAGCACGGCGCGGAGCGCGCTGCTGGCTTTGGCAGCTCCCGCGGGGCTGGAGCGCGGCGCGGAGCGCGCTACTGTGTTTGCCGGCTCCCGCTGGGTCGGGGCTCGCCGCAGTGCCGCTGCGGGCTTTGGCGGCTCCCGCGGGGCTGGAGCGCGGCGCTGCTGGGTTTGCCGGCTCCCGTTAACTCGGAGCTCAGCGCAAAGACACAGACGCACACAGATAACAGAAGAGGCGATTGCTCACGGTATCTGAAGTTGTCTTTGAATGGCTCTTGCTGGGCTAGAGCTTGGCGCGGAGCGCGCTGCTGGCTTTGGCGGTCCGCTGGGTCAGGGCTCTGCGTGGTGTGAGCTGCGGGTCGCGCAGGGTCCTGCTAGGGTAGTCCGAGGCTCTGCGCAGCACGTGCTGCAGCTTCTCCCGGCTCCCGGTCCTTCTGCGCTCCACGTGGGCATCCGCTTCCGGCTAGGACAGGAATCTTCCTTTTCCTGTTCCTTACGGAAGCGCCATTCAGTTCCTTACGGAAGCGCCATTCAGCACGGTACGGTACCCCCCCCCCCCAACACGTCTTATTTTCGGGGGATGTCTTATATTTTTTGGCCTTTAAAAGATCGTGCCATGGCTTATTTTAGAGGCACGTCTTATTTTAGGAGAAACACGGTAGGTGTATGGCTGTTTACAAGCACTGATCTTGTAAGGCCCACAACTGGAAAAACACCAACCTTATTATTGATTATAGCTTCAGAGTCATCAAAGACAAAGTCTCCATTGTAGCTGTTCGCAAAGCAGATGAAGGAAAGGAGTCCCACAAAACCTTTGGCCCAGTGTGCTGGAAGGGGCAGTAGTGGTATGTCATGGTCCAGGTTACAGTCTGCGTGTGCCATTCTGTACGATACTTATCCAAAATTTGGAGTGCCAACATTATGCTGGTTGCAAATCTGAAAGAAATAGGATGTATATCTTTATAAACAGCTAGCACAACCTTTTTACAAATAAAACCCGCAGTGTTTGTAGCCTGCCTACACCTAGGGGTGCATGTTATTTATGGTGAGCTAGTAGTCTGGGAAGGAGGAGAAGCGGCAAACTTTCTTTCAGCATTCAAAGCAGCCATTCCCAAACCTTTGCCCTACAGATGTTTGGAACGACAACTTTCAACCAGGATTGTCAATGCTCAGGGTTGATGGGAACTGGGACTCTCAAGCCCCATCCCCCGGAGGAACCAAGTTGGGAAGGCTGACCCCAAGGCTTCCCTGCTGGCTACAGGTGTGTGGTTTTTATATCATTGCTTGGTAGGACCATGCTATTACATGCAGTATGTGGTTATGTTACCACTTGGCAAATGACTGTTCATATCCACTCAGGTTATGGAATATCTGGATGCAAAAGGCATGCTGGAAATTACCGCAGTCTATTTATTCCAGATTAACTCTGGAGTGGATTTGGGTCTACCCACACCTAATTAAGACGAAGAGCAAAACAAGACTAAATATGTTCAGAGCACTTCCACATGGTTCTCAGGCATCTTCCAATGGCAGCATCCAAAAACTGTTACCCACAAGATATCTGTGCATATCATGTCCAGTCTCCTGCCATGTCAAGTTCATTGATAAATGGGTGTGCCAAAGCAAATTGAGAATGGGGAAGCCCACTGTGCAAGAAGCTATTGTTGTTAGGATTTCTACATCTTACAGTTATAACAGATAACAAGCGGAAAATCACTTGGACTTGTGCTTTCTCAACACGGGACAAGAGGAAGACTGAAAGAGCCTTTAGCCTGACTGCAGAATGTTTTCTAAAGTTCACCTTCCTTCCTGTATCTCCATTACCCTCTGGCCTAGCATCTTCAAAGCCAACAAGTTTAACCAGATCTACCCACCCCCCAATTTTGAAATTTTAGGGAGCACAATTTAGACCCTCTATCCGCACCTCCCTGTTTATCATACTACATAAGTGGTTTGTTTTCCTCTTCTTTTATTTATATTTGAAGTCATTATATGTCATAATGTGTTGTTTTTTCATATTTTGTTTTCTAGCTTGAAGAAACAAAAAAAGAAATTATGTCGCTCACTGGACTTGCAAAAGATGCCCACTAAAAACAAAGTGCTTGCTGGAAAGACCAACTGGACCTACTTGTTGTGCGCAGCTATTAATGCAGTCCAGAACTGAGCCCTTGTTACTATAGCAATGTCCCCTACAGAAGTACCTATAAAAAATACATGAAGTGGCATACAATAGCTAACAGCAACCTTCCTCCCAGTATGCTAATATTCCAATTCCCTGGGCTTTTAAACCAACCTATTAGCCCAAAAAATAAATAGCTAGATGTGTTGTGGGAAAGAGGAGGCTGTTAAAACAGAATTGTAGTTCTTTTAAAGGAAAAAAGAAAGCAGTTTCCAACATTGCTATAATGGACCCGGTTGCAGAAGTTGGTTTTGCCCCCCCCCCCCCACCATTGGCACTAAATGAGTATACAGTACAGTAATCTCTTCTGAAAACAAGGGGGAGAAACCTATTTATACATAAGTATGCAATCCATCTTGCCCTCTTTCCTTGCTGAGCTCTGAAGGTCTCCAGAGTGGAACACACACCATCAGTGTGGTAAATTTGTTGGAACAAATTATGACACTGTGCCCAACACAGGTGTGCAATCCTATGCTGCTGTTTCCTCAGAAGCAAGTCCCACCAAATTCTATGTGACTTATTCCCAAGTAAGCATGCACAGGGTTGCATGCTTCAGCCTGTCTGCTGGTTTCTGTGGTCTTTGTTCTGTAGCTCTTGCAGGGCATGGGGTAATCTGCGTGCCACTTTCTGGCATGTCATCAAAAACTCTAAAAACGATCATGTAAATGTTCTTTCCCCCCCTCTTTCCACAATTTGGGAAGAAAGATGGAAGACCCACAGTAAAGACTCTGCCAGTCAGCAGTTTCCACTTAAATGGCAGAGTTTCAAAATAATAATAATCCACAACTAGGCAGCAGACCTTAATAAACACAGGCCATTCTTTAAAATAAAAACCCATGGAACTTGTGCTTTCCCCAAGCAAGAAGCCAAACTCGTGTGCTTAAAAAGAGCCAAGCACTGTGACCGCAGACAAAAGACAAGGTGAAGATCCCAGTTTCCCCTCTGGATCTACAGTATTATCGAAAGTGGCTCAACACAGTGCTGGGAAAGAACATCATTGTCCACTAGTAATCTTGTGAAAAGGAAACGTGCAGCTGATCCGATACACGCCTACTCAGAAGCCAGTCTCGCTAACTTTAATAGGGCTGATTTTCCTCGCAAGATGTTTTAAGGACTGCATTTCCCCAGACCCAGAGTGTAGCCAAGGCTGGTAACGCGCTCCTCGGAACGGCAATGGGGCTGGAACGACCCAGCCCAGAGGATCGGGGGAGAGGTGCTGGCGGGGGGGGGGCGATCCTAACAACTCTAGCAGAAAGAACGAGGGAGTTGTGGCTGTTATGAGCAAGTGCCTGAAAAAGTGACCTTGGTCGGATCCGTCCCTCGCCAGAGAGCCACCTTTTGTTTGCCTCTCGTGTGCTTCCTTTTGTCTTGGGAGTGCGCTCTTGAGGTGGGTGCGGAACCGGGCGCTTCCCCTGCCGCATAGAGCGCCCAGGGGCTCTTCCCATGCAGAGGGACCCCTTGCCATCTGCCGCCAGCCCTTGCGCCCTCCTCGGGGCCCCTCCAGACACAGACACGCGCGCATGCTTCCCGCCCCGCCCTGGCTTTACCTGCAGCTAGAAGGAGCCCGAGCGGCATCTCCCACCCGAGCGCGCAACTCTTATCCGCGCTCTCCTGCTGAAGCCGCGGGGCCGCGGGATGGGCCGGGCCGGGGGAGGAGCCGCCGTCCCTCTCCGCTCCCGAAAGATCCCTCCGAGCCCATTGGCTCTCTGGGCTTCCTCCTCCTCCCAGCCCCGCTGTAGTAGCAGCACTCGCTCATTGGCGAGGCGAGGTTGACGTCTGCAAGGCGGAGCGCATCGAGCACCGGGGTGGGGCGCAGGGGAGGCGATTGTGGGGGGGGGGGGAAGGCGAAACGGAGGGGAGCGGAGCCTGAACGTGGGAATCTTGCTTGCCCGAGGTCTGAACTGGAGGTGTGGACGCGGCGGATGGAGATGTCCACGCAGGCACTGAACATGAAACTGCCCTTCCCGCGCGCTGTACAAAAATGTATGGTGCGTTTTTGGAGTGCTGCGTACAGAGTTCTGGGCGCCTCACCTCAAAAAGGATATTGAAGAGTTGGGAAAGCGATCAAGGTGAATGGTTATGGAACGACTCCCCGATGAAGAAAGTTTGTAGCATTTGGGTCTTTTTAGTTTGGGGGGGGGAGGCGAGGAAGTGGCGGCATGATAGAAGTTTATAAAATGCACTGCACAGAGTAAGCAGCTAAAGAAAAGTGTTTCTCCCTCTCTCATAGCACTATAGAAATCATGGGAAATCGGACGAAGCTGGGTGTTGGAAGGTTTAGGACACACTTAATGTGCAGCACATAGTCAAAACTATGGTAATTTGCTCGCTCAGGAGGCGGTGATAGCAACAAGCTTGGATGGCTTTAGAGGAGGATTGGACAAAATCATGGAGGAGAGAGAGAAACAGGGTCTACTAGCCATGACGACTGTGCTCTACCTCCACAGCTGCAGGCAGCAATGCTTCTGAACAGCAGATGCTTGAACCATAGGAGGGGAGAGTGTGTTTTTGTGCTCATTTTGTACCCTGGTTTCGGCCCCTAGGCATGTGGTTGACCACTGCGAGAACATGATGCTGGACTAAGCAGGCTACTCTTAGGTTCTTACGTTCTTAGAAGATATTTCTGGGTTTCAGAAAGGCACAGTCCTTGCAACCCTATTTACAAGGGGCGGGGGCACATGTATTTATTTAATAAAATTTATATAGCTCTTGATTGTAGAAGAAAACCTCACCACGGTTTACAAAAAGATAAAACAGAGTAATTGCTTAAAAACAAAACCTACAGCTATAATTTATGGCCCACATAAATCTTTCTCTGTGGCTTCAGCTTCCAGGAGCAGTAGGATTTCTGGTAGTATTTTCTTCTGGCAAGGGGCCCCTGAGCACCCTGAGGAGTGCTGGTGACTGTATGCTAAGCGTAAGTCATAATCAGGACTTACAAAGAGTCCTGTAGCACCCTGAAAGACAACCCATTTATTAGGGTATAAACTTTAGTGGACTATACCTCATTTTATCCAGTAATGTGAACTGTGTTATCCTAAGTCCGCAGATATATACTGTATATGGGGAAGGTGTGAGATGTAAAACCATGAGATGAGAAGGAAAGGAAATGCAAATATATATCCATACATCTAAAATCAAAATTCCCTTCTGACTTAACATGGCATGCCAATGCTGGGAAAGAGCTGCAGACACAGCGGCCTGCCATGAAAGAAAAGGCAACGACTGTTCCCACTACCTCTATGTTACCACAATTTAGAAGCTGTGTGTTCCCCATCACTTTCAATGTTGGAGAGAAAAGGAAGATTATTGCTATCGCTATTCTTTAACCCAGCTTTGAGACAAGAAAGTGCTTAAAGAGTCATTCAAATTCAGCTGACTCAGACATGGAGGGCCCAAATCACTTTTAATAATAATAATAATAATATGAAAGAGCTGTGGTTACTTTCTGTTATGCTTCACTGATTTCTTTTTTTCCTCCAGAGGAGCAGCAGTTTTTTATTTCCAGTTCCTAGTTCAGTGATGGGCAACCTTTTGAGCGTGGTGTGTCAAAATTCACCAAAAAACCAAGCTTAACTCGGGGATGTGTCACTTCAAGGGAAAAAACCCTAATTTCGCGATATTTATAGTTTAAATAACAAAAATGTATAATTGTAATATATAACTGTATTTAATAAACCAAAAACTAATTATTTAACCAAACCAACCAGAAACCCCTTATTTATCACAAAGTGCCCAGAGTTGTTGAGCTTTTTTGGGGAAGCTGCTAACCAAAGTTTGGGAGGTTTTTTGGGGGGGTGGAAAAGTTGCTTTGCTTTTGGGGGGTGCCCCAAAGCTGCTGTGCTTTTTGGGGGGGGGGAAGAGAACAGAAATAAATGATGAATAATACCTTCGCTGGAACTAACACGCAGCACCGACATAGTCTGCCAAAGCGCCAGAAAAAACAGCACAGAAAGGGTTAAAAAACCAATCTCTGGCTACCAGCAGCAACAAAACAAAAAAAGGATCTGGGGGTTTTAACAGCGGAGACAAGCTGTAGCATGAGGAGGAGCCAGAGAACAAATGGGGGGGGGACAACAACAACAGCGCGAATGGGCCGATGGGGCGTGTGCCAGCAGTGAGGGCTCTGCGTGTCACGTCTGACATGCGTGTCATAGGTTCGCCATCACTGTCCTAGTTCAATACAAGGGTGCAGACACAATCTGAATAACAGACAAGTGTTTGAAGAGCTCTGCACCACAAAATATGCTTTGGTCACCACACAGGGTGACTGTATAGCCTGAAGCTTTTGTTTTAGCACAGTGCTCTCAAACATTTGCTTCATTGGGTAACTCACCTATGAGTTATTTATTTAGTATGCACGCACATTATTTTCATAGTATGGCATAATTGCTCAAAAGCAACATTGAATGGTTTTATTTACAGCAAATAAATGAATGTGAAATTCAAGATCTATTCATTCATTCATTCTGGCAAACCGGAAGAAGTCATTAAATTTCAGATTGTGTGATCCTCTATTATTACATCCTAATCTGCATGGCTCTTCTTTCCCTATGCTCTTTTAATTACAGGTCAAATATTTAAGAAAACACCCACTTTTAAAAACTAAAGCCAAACAGATTAAGGTAACTAGGGAACCCAAAGCAGAAATGCTTTCTTCTTCTTCTGGGCCCCTAGAATACAATCATCTTCCTAACTTTGCAACATAGGGGTCAATAACTGTGTGCTGATTTCAGTTAAAATATCCTTTCGGGATATTTTGCATTGCAGTCTCCATACTGCTGTCATTAAGACCAATGATCCAGATACAACAGTGTATTCATGACATATTAACCAGTTGCCTTCATAGCTGTGTTAAAAATGAAATACAGTAAAGTTACTACAGTGCAGTATAATGTCTTTCTTTGAAGTGGAGCTATTGCTTTCCCTAACTCTTCTGCCATTAGCACTCTGGCCTATAGAACAGCAACCCTGAGAAATTTATGGGAAATAGAGATAATGGGTTTGTAGGGTGATATTAAACTAAGTTTTACTATTAAGTAGCTGCCCAGAGTGGCTGGGGCAATCTAGTCAGATGGGTGGAGTGCAAATAATAACTTATTATTATTATTACTCAGAGTAGACTCATTGAAATAAATGTAGCCCCAAATTAGGCATGTTCATTACCTGCAATGGGTCTACTCTGTGTAAAACCTAACTGAATACCACTTTTAGTGTTTGGTTAATCTCTAATCCTAAAAACTAAGCAGTCTGAACTCTTCCCTTCCCCACAGTTAACCTCAATGCTCTTTCCAGAAAGAAAATGTATTCATGTATAACAATGGATCATTGTTGTAAATCACATAGGTAAAGGTAAAGGGGCCCCTGACCATCAGGTCCAGTCGTGTCCGACTCTGGGGTTGCGGCACTCATCTCGCTCTATAGGCCGAGGGAGCCGGCGTTTGTCCACAGACAGCTTCCGGGTCATGTGGCCAGCATGACAAACCTGCTTCTGGCGAACCAGAGCAGCGCACGGAAACGCGGTTTACCTTCCCGCTGGAGCGGTCCCTATTTATCTACTTGCACATATTTAAGCATAAATTAACTTACCTGAACTTGAGTAGTTGTAACCATCTATGGTTGCCATCAAAAAACTCTTTCTTATGTGGGATTGTATTCTATCAGACAAAACGGGGTGGGGGGTGGGGAGAGACTGATCAGAAGATTTAGTGAAATATGGAATATTGGAATCATTTTTCAAAAATGTAGGTTTTCTTCCGAACTTGCACCCAACAATAAATATGATATTTATCAGAGATAAGAACTGGGGACTGGATTCAACTTGCATTAGATACAGCTACAAGTCTCCTACCGTCTTCAGTGGGGGCTGGAGAAAATTCCCAAGATGCCCAGCGTATAAAATATATTCCAGCACATTCTACATCTCAAACATTATTTTGGAAATGTTTCATATGAAGACTAAAAGCATATTTAAGGGTAATAAAACTGCCATAATATGCAACTTTTATTCTATTAGTCTCCCTGAAGATGTGGTTTTAAGACTACTTTGTTTTAATACATGAGATAGATGGAAATGTAAGCTCAGAGGAGCAGAGCAAATGATATTCCACCAAGTTTTTAGTGCATATGGAGCAAGAGATGTCAAGTTGACCCCCTGCTCAGGAGGCCATGGCTGTTGGGTGGGTGGCCTGTAGCCTATATTTTGTGAAGGGCAGGGAAAGCAGTCTAGAAGCAAGTGGGAGATACTACCACAAGAAACTTAGCCTTACTTGGTCCTATATGCAGCAGACCATGGCTTTTGAGGCCTAAGATCCATGTGGCTCCTCCACACCTGGGATTAGGGACCAGGCCTTGCAACAATTCTGCCATTTTCTTGAAAAGGGGAGACAACTGTAAGGGTGACTTAAGAGAAGCAAGTGGAAAGCAGGGCCCATATAAAATGATTCTGGTTAGTGATGACAATTACCCGAGAAAACTGTCATCCACCCACATTTATTTGTTTGCTTGTTCCTTATTTACTGAATAATTAGGCTCCGTAGTTATCACTGTCTGGGCGTTGCACGAAGAAGAAGAATCCAAACTGCAGCCAACAACCAATATGGAAACTGCATTAGACAACTACAAAAGGGTACTAATAAATAAATAAATTTCAAATCACAATGCCAACCATTAAATAAAAAGAAAGTACCGTAGAAAGACATCGGGTGCTATGCAACTAAAGCTTTGTACACCTTTAAAGCACATCCAAAGCGCATTTGTTCCCTCAAATAATCCTTCATTGCCTGTAGGGGGCAGTTATATTCGTTTCCTTCAGACACGACCTACTGTCTCACCACCAATTTATCTTGACTAGACGTATCAGTGCCACACACACGAGCTTGTGCTCAGTTTACCCCTAGAGTAATTTCTCTCAGCAACTTCACAGGCCTCTGTAAACACCACCATGCACAAACGCATGTGTGTGTGTGCGCACACACACACACACAAGATTCACTGCCACAGGGAGGAATATCCAGGAACTGGGCAACAGCAAATATTACTTTTCTTCACAGAGATCAGCTCTACTCCCATCTCTCTCGTCAGAATCAATTGTCATCCCCAAAGGCACTAAAATAAATTTGGTGCTTGTACAGGCATTCGCCGGAGGAGAGGAAGGAACAGAGGGCTGCTTCCCTTTCTGCTTCAGGAGTGTTATCCCTGAACCTGAATTGGCAGATGTGTAGGGGAAGGCAAGGGGGGGGAGCAGCCCCCATACATGCTAGCTTGCTGTTCTCCACACCTAGTATTTTTTAAAGTGTCTTTCAGAAATCTAACATGTGGAACAAAGCTTTTCCCTGAAATGCATTCTTGCCCATTGTGTGCACATCCTTGTGTTTTTTGTCCTTTTCCTGTCACTGTAACCTGGCAATAGTAGTATGTACAAATACATGAGGGAAGGGCAACAAAGCTTTGCTGTAGCAAGAGTAGCCTTAGCAGCAAGTAAAAAATGTGTTCGCTTTAACTGAAACAAACGACATCTCCATGTGTATGTGGATTGTCTCATGTTACCGGCAGGGCAGAGAATTCTTTGTTATTGGCCCTATTTTTATTTATATATTCCATTTCTATCCTGCCCTTTTCTCCAAGGACCTCAAGGTGGCATACATGGTTCTCCCCCTTCTCATTTAATTCCCACAACTCTCTGAGGTAGGTTAGGTGGAGAGGCAGTGACTGGCCCAAGGTCACCCAGCGAGCTTCATGGCTGAGGGGTGGCTCAAACCCTTGTCCCCCAGGTCCTAGTCCAACCCTTTAACCAACTGGCTCTCACTAGTACTGTATTCACACATGTTACACTGTGCACAAGTAGATTCCTCCTATGAGCAAGCAATGCCAAGCTGGTGAGATCTGCACTGGTAGCTACTGGTTTACTTCAAAAGCCCGGGAGAATAAAATTGTTTTTACTTGTTGGCAGGTGCCCATCGAAGTTTCTACTGCCCAGGGAACTCCAGAACCGGGGGGGAAAGCCTCTCACGTTGGCCAAACCCCCGGAAGTGACGACAAGAAGAATCCCCACCTCCTCTGGGTTAACCACAAGACCAGGGGCAAATTATATTTGACAAGGTGTGTTGTAGAGGCACCATCTTCTCTGAATGTTGAGGGGCCCTGAATCCCTCAGAAAAAAACATTGGGGGCTGGTGTGAAAGTGCCTTGGCCCCTATGAGCTTGTGCGTATGGTGTGTTGATAAACACCTGAGTCCCAGGCTGTGAAGGGGTTTAGATACCAATGCTAAAACCTTAAAGTGGGGCCAGTAGCTTATAGGCAGCCAGGACTAGGGTGGAATCGCCCCATTTTGTATGTACTGTATATCCATGTATAGTCGTCTCATCTGTAAGTGCGGAAATCCTCAGTTGTAGACACAGTCTGCAGGAGGCAAGAAGGCACACAAAGAGATCTTGCCTTTTCCTTACATTAATTAAAGCCTGTGATTGAAACCACCATGACTACCTGAAGAATTTTCAAGTCTGTCCGCATAATGTATTTTCGTCCTCAATTTCTCTTCCTGGCTCTTGATTTCCTGTGGTATGCCATAATATGCTTTTGTTGTTTCTGTGCCAACAATGCAACACAGCAACTGAATATATAGTGTATTTTCGTCCAAGATTGCAAACCTTCCGATTCCTCATTGTTTGGCTTCAATGATATATTCTTCAGCTATGATAGAACAGAAACATCCCTCAATTTTCTCCATTTCACTGAGAAAAACAGGTGTTCTGTTTTCTAAGAAGTGAGCTAGGAAGATATTAGGGAACGAGGCAAATAAGTGGGCTTCCATGGGATTTGGACACAGGCCCTTGCCAAGAACTTTGGCATTAATTTCAAAATAATGAATTTCTATGCAAACAGAACATACCTTTTTGCATTCCGATGTCACACAATACCCATACCTGCCAAGTTGCTGTCAGAGAAATAAGGGACCGGGCCGGAAATAGCAGACCGGAAGTAGCGCTGCCGCCATTTTGGAACTGAGCGGAGCATGCTCAGAAGTGACTTTTGATGCTGCTTTGCCCAGTTCCAAAATGGTCGCCCCGCCAGAAGTCGCACTGCAGCCATTTTGGAACTGGGCAGAGCAGCATCAAAAGTCGCTTCTGAGCATGCTCCGCCCAGTTCCAAAGTGGCCGCCGCGCCAGAATAAACCGGGGGAAAACAAAAAAATCCGTTTTTCCAGCTAGGAACAGCTGGAAAAACGGGGATTTCCCGGGGAAAACGGGAGACTTGGCGGCTATGCACAATACCCAACACACAGTATGGTATTCCCATCCCCCACCCAGTTACTAATATTTCCAGGGCCACCCCAATACCTTTTTCTGTCTGAGGCAAAGGACAAGGCACACACACTCAATTCCACGTACAGAACTTGATTGGGCTGTCAGTTGAATCTTATTACAACACCAAAAACGAGACAGCAACCTCTGATGCACCTGAGGCCAGAAGACTGGTTTACTGGGTGCATGAGATGCACATACAGTCCTGATGTGGCATGCACAGTTCTGTTTCCCAGCAGATGGAAATGGCCAAGGGGCTCATGAGGAATTGCCTCACTTTGCCTAATGGTAAACTCTTCCAGTTTTATCTTTTTACTATGCACCCCCATTCTCTGCTCAAGTGCTTACTGTAAAGACCGCTTAAGTCACTGCAAATCCTTTGTTTGCATTTAGTAGGCTCTGTGTTGTTTTTCTGTACAAGGAGTCAAACCCAGGAAGAAAACATTTTGCTAATTTACCATTATGTTTTAAACAATCTCTCTCGTTTTCTTTTTTTCTTTGGGGAGCAGATAAAAGGCTACTTCTGTGAGTAATAAAAACAATTTCAAAATATCTCATAAGCCAGGTTGCTGTTAGCAGCTGCAGCCCACATTTATACATTATGCATGATTCGCGACGCTCGGAGGCAAAGAGGAGGGGAGAAACCCACCCTCTGCAGGGTCTTCCATCAGCGAATTCTAGTGCTAGGCGAAGCTCCATCATTTCCTATAATTATGGTAACACAGAGCTGTTTACATATTCAAAATGTGTGTTGTTAATAACAGCACAATGTTCTCATAATATACACAATTCAAAATTAATTTTAATGCAGCAAGAGAGATTGTTTCCTCCCGCATCTGTTGACAAATAGGTTGTGTGTTATTAAGCAGTAAAGCCACAAGGCATAAATTGCAGACTGTTCGGCGGCCACATTTCTCTAAATAATTTTACGACCTTCTTTCCCCTTTCCATAGGTGAACACTGTGTTTTACTCAGCCTACATGCACTTTTTATGTGCAATATGTTTTCACTCCAATAGGCAGCTCAGATTTTCATATCAAGCTTGAGGAAATGATGCAAGAATGTTGGGGTTATAATGTGACATGTCCACTATTCTGACCTTTCCCTTTTCCCCATTGCATGGTATGGATCTGACCTTACTTGCAAGTTCTGTTGAAGTGACTGAGCTTTGCATCCAAATAAATGTGTTTTGGTCTAACCTACCAATATGCAATGGAAGCTTTCTTTGCGTTATAAAAGAGCAGATGTGGCGGAGGGATTCCAACTGGGACCATAGATGGAGAAATGGAAGAAGCTTCCTCCCTTGCATGAGACAATCTTGACCCAGCTTGCCCCCAACACACTATTTGTTAAAGAAAAATCAACCACGCAAGGGTAAAGTAACAAACATTATGTCTAGTTTGGGTATTTGTTGGCAAATCGCAGGAGGCCACATGGTGCTCTTCAGAGGCTGGTGGGAATGTGGCCCCCCAGGCTTCTCTACCCAGCCCTCAGGGCTGCCCTGAGGCCACAGGTTCTCTCTGGCCCAGCTCTATGCCACGCAACCTTGAATTGTGATTCGGAGGGCTGCACATGTGTGTGTGTGTCCATGGAAACCTCTGGCTTTTGTGTGGCTGGAATGTGGCCCTCAGGTGGGGGAAAAAACAAAACCTTCTCTACACTGTGTCTATGGTAGGGTTATATTTCTGATTGCCAGTAGACTAGTGGCTTCTATGAAATACTGAACTGCATTGAGATTCTTCTTCCCCTCTTACCCCTGCAGCTCTCTCAATTTGTTTCTGTCCTTTCTTTGCTGTATTGTGAATTGCAGTCCTAGAAATGTGCTCTATCTCCTTTCCCATTGTTTCCAATTCTCCCTTTCCTCTCCTAAATTACCCATCAAAAAGAGCTTAATATCGCTTTTACAACTCATGTCACATACTTCACTGGGCTCATATGTCCTGTACACTAACTGTTTTGCAGTCTTGGAAGCTTTCCAGGAAAATGGACTGAGGTTTGGAGGAGGTCAGGCCAACACAATTTTTCATTTTACTTTTGCTACACTGACTAGATTTGCTGTGCCCTTTACCTTCTCCTGCTCGGCCTCATGTCTGGACCTCAAGCTGTTGTAGAGAGCTGAACTTTTCCAGACGGTGAATACAAGAGCGATCTGATGCTGTTATCACATCGAGGCCCAGGTATGCGCTGTCTCTGGCCTTGCACAGCAGATGCTTGGGATGAGACTGCCAAAAGGATACAATAATACACGTTGTGTGCATGTGCCACCGGGCATCAGAGAATGAAAGAAAACCAATAGGTTGTCCGCTTCCTCACTTAACAAAGTGACATACAGCAAAGTGAAATATGGGAATGTGTGTCCCAGACTCATACAGGGAACACAGATATTAAAGTGTCCTCTGAGACCTGTAACTATGACAGACTTGGCTGAGATGCATGTAAACGCCTTCACAACAAAATCGTTCTTAAGAAGCAACACCGTGCACTTTATTCAAAACACAAGTAGCTAGTCTTCTTGTCATGTACCATTCAATAGTGAATGGTTGTGACTTCCTGAGTCATTACATACCCTCCAACATTTCTCCAATGAAAATACGGGTGCCCTAAATAATAATAATAATAATAATAATAATAATAATAATAATAATAATAATATACTATTTATACCCTACCCATCTGAATGGGTTTCCCCAGTCACTCTGGGTGGCTTTCAACATATATAAAAACATAATAAAGCATTAAACATTTACAAGAACCTTCCCTATGGCCTTCAGATGGCTTGGGGGTCCATACCTTCCAACAGTTGATATGGTCCAGTGAAAAGAGGGATGTCCCTGGTGGTTTCCAAAAGAGCTCAGGCAGAGGGGCTAGTAAGTACAAGTTCTGCTACTCGGCTTTTCCAAAGGTGTCTCTAAGCAGCGGCTATCAGTCCTGCTCTTGTTCCCCTCCAGTAGACTTCCACCTGACACCTGGCAAATCTATACCCAGTTGAAACCAGAAATGACCATGGAAACATACTTTTGGACATAGAGCAAATGTCTCAGGAAAACAATGCTGCCACACACAGAGCCCCTCTCTAAACGGCTGCCAGTTGGTTGGAAGAAACACTCAGGCCAGATGCTATGCAGTGCAGCAAGGGACACCCTGCTATGAGTCTTCTTGGCTGTGCTCACCAAAAGTTGATCTAAATTTAAAATGGCTTAAAATGGCTTAATCTTTGTGTGCTGCTGTAATGAGCAACCATTTCATTGGCAGAGACAACGGGGAGAGGAAAGTGGCTTTAGTTTTCCTCCATTATGTTTTTAGTACCACAAACACTTTGTGTTCACCTTTTGATGTGCAATGTAGCAAGAGGGATCGTTTCCTCCCTATTATCCTCCACACTGAGGAGAAAGAGGGCTGGCGGCAACATCTATGCATCCTGTTGCAACTATCACTCGGATTGCTTCCTTGTGATCAAATTCGGGCATTAAAACCGCTTGCTTTGGAAGTGCCTGCTTCCACTGGGTTAGTTGGCAGTACTTAGAATTTATTTTCTCTAAGTCGTCATTGATTTCCTGCCAGTATAATCATATTCATCTTCTAATGTGCTGGAAACAGGACCAGACCACAAAGCCTTTGTAGAAAAGAGGCAATGATTCTCATGACACACAGATGCCATATTTTACAGGGTAGAGTAGGTCGGATTCTTCCTGGCGACTGATTTTCATAAGGCAAACTCACACCATCAACTTGATGTGAAACCTCAATGAGTTGATGGGGGCAGGAGAAGGAACTACGGCACAGAAACCACACCCCTTAAGTGCTAGAACCCAACTGCCCCTTTGCCTTGTGGAATTAAACAGGCATTGCATTCTGACTCGGGTCTTTATCCTGGCAGCCATAAGGGCTAGAAACCTGCTGATTATATTCAAACAGAAGAAACTGCTGAGAACCTAGCTGCCTTTGGCTGTTCATTTTCATCACCTCTCACCTAGCAGCAGCTATTCCATCCAGGGCTGAACCTATCATTTGGTAGAGTGAGGTGAGTTCTCTACATTTCCACATCAACTTTTTTTTTAATCCTCATGAAAATTCACCATAATTTTAGCATGAACTTTTCCTGATATACACATTTCTGTATGCAAATTTACCTATTATACACATTTTGCAAAGCAATTCCACCCAGTATAACACAATAAATATGCATATATGCCTATATTATATAGATATATGCATTTTAATGCATGCTTTCCCCATGCATATGCATGCTTGCATATATCGTTTGGCTGGCAAAATGAATTTCTAAATTTGGAGAGGTTTGAAATTTTGAAGAATGGCTGTGTTTTCACTTTGAAAAGTGCAAGTTGGGTAAGTCTGCCTTTAAACTGAATCAAATTTCTCCCTCACCCTTAGATTTATATACACACACATATGCCCAATTCTCCTTATTAAGAAGCTTTAAAAAATATTTAATAAAAATCATTTTTTTTAAAAAAATCTCAATTTTCAGAAATTTTAAAGTCTACACATTCAACAACAACAAACAATAAATAAATAAATATACATTACTTCATTCCAGAACTCAAAAGATTAGGTTCACTAATACAGGCAAAGATGAGAACCTTACCATTCAATTGTAATGAGATTCATTCAAACAGAGGATCCAATAAGGAAATTTATCATGTGGGAGTGGTGTTGGGGTGGGTTTTTGGTTGTTGTTTATTTGGTAACCCAACTGATGTCTTGGCAGGGGGTTGTGGGTCAAAATAAGGCTGTATCAAAGACCTACCAATTATGCTCCTGACAATGTAGCCTAGTATCTTCACTAATCTATTCTCATATAGAAAGGACGTAATTATTTCAGGCAGCAAAGGGTAAACAATATTTGGGGGCATGACATATCTTGAGGCCAGTAGGGCACCTCACACATTGTTTTCAGACCAGTAGGCAAGTCAAAACAGAGACATCATGTTAGCATGATCCCCCAACCCCACCCTGGGAAATTAAATAGGCATGAAGTAGCCAAGTACTATGCAACCTGCTTCCAATAATCATAGGGGAAGAAACAGAGGGAGGGTAGTAAACAGAGGCCAGTTTGATTTTCCTGTCTACCTCTTTGACAATATTCCATTTAGTTAATACTGGGTGCACACAGATACACTGTCCAGAGAGATTCTATTTTTGCTGTTTTTATTTTGTGCACAGGGGTGGGCGAACTTTTGTGCATTCTCAATGTTCTGCTGCCATTTTAAAATTGTGCTCCTTTTATTAGCATTTTGTGGTCCTTTAAAATTGGGTTTGCTGAAATACAGGATGTTGGGTGTCGCACACAATTGTGCCCTGCAAATGTGTACCAAATTGCATCACAATATTTCCAAGAATTACAGCAATTATACTGTGTTATCAAGAAACTTGCAAACAGGAGGTGAAAGCAAGGGTGTCCCTTTGCTCAGTCAATAAACATTAATCGACCGTTTTCATGGACTCCCTGTGTGGCTTTTGTCCAGCCGTCCTCACCCCCCAAAAAGTAACGTGTTGCACTAGTGCTACATGTATGCAGCCTTATGCACAAGGAGACTGGTGTCTGAGAAAGATAATTCTAAGTTTTCATGCCCTGCCTTTTCAGGTTAAGGGGACCTACAGAGAGTGCTGTGCCCATACAGCCTCCAAACCAGCATTTCCAACCCCTTGTTGTGTGTTGTGATACTACTGTATAATCTATTGGGGCTGGTTTCTGGGCTGCAGTGACCTGATGATGGCCTCACTTGCTAAATCTTTGGAGCTGGATACGTCAGCTGCCTGGTCTGGATATGCTTTGTCTATTTGATTGTACTGTACAGCAATCTACCTGGCAAACTGAAGACTAGAGTCTGAGCTTGGCTGTCTTGAACCGGTTTCGTCTTTTCTCTCCTTTTGGCTCTATCCATTTGGGCTACAAGTTAGCAGCAGAAAAGGATGGCCTTAATAGCTTGTGAGATGGTAAATCCCAGAGTCCTCTACAATATCTTCAGTGCATCAGCTCCTGCTGATCTAGAACTGGTCTCCTGAGATTCTGGAAGAAATGCAATGCAACTTAATTCAAGGGATGCTGAACTCAATGTGCTATAGAGATCCCTGTTTGCCACAAATAGATAATTGTAGTTTGCTGCCTTAATAATTTGACTGCAAGGCTGAAGAGTTTGTCTCAGCCTCAGACACCTGTTTGATTCTTTTAATCTTTTTGTCTCCTTAAATATCAATGCAATATTGCTAGGGAAGAATGATTACCGGTAAGTGGCGGCAGTGCATACCATCTTGTTCTTCTATGGATCATATTTATCTGGTGATCTACATAAAGAGGTTGTTAGTGCTGCTCAAGTTATTAAATTTTCACAGAACAAAGCGTACGGCTCCTTTCACAATTCTTGGCATTTCCCCTCGCTTAAAATATGTGAGATGCGTATGATTGATTTTCCCATTAGAACACATCACAGAATTCAAGCGCTGGAACAACTTCTCTGCACCATTTTACTAAAAAAAAAGTGAGGCACGGTTTCTATGCAGATTATTTCTTTCTGCCCAGGAGAGGCATATTTTCTGTGCCTTTTGTTTATGCCGCTCTGATCCATGTTTTTCTGGATGTGTCATACGAGAACAGGTGGTGGATTAAGGTCTGAGGTAGAGATAAAAAGGAAACTCACAGAGAATCATTAAAATCTGGAATCAGGGTGGTAGTGAGTCTTGGTGGCATCAAAGAAAAAGACTTACGCAGCTTGGACTGCCCTACATCATAATGTGGATGTAGCGTTTTAGCAAGACATTGGATAAGGGCAGGGCTATGAGAGAGACTGAAGTAGCTGTTTGAGGTGACAAGCATGGGGCACTGTTAAAAAAACAAAAACAATTGGGCTGCTGTTTATTTAATTAATTTATTTTTAATTTTAGGAGCACGAGGTGTCATTCATCTGGATTTTTTTAAAATCCATGCCAAAATTTTCTGGGGGGCTGATGAGGGAGGGGCATACTGAACCAATCACCAACATCTCCTTATATAGCGAATAAAAGACAAAGTAATATCCTCCAACAAAATCCAGTTTTAGTAATGAAACTTCAATGATTCCAGAGTCAGAAGACCTGCAAGCAACCCAGGCCTCACAACACCCTGTACTAATTTGATATATGAGAATGAGGAAACAAGCTGCGTAGACAGCATTGCAGTTTTGTGACTTGCCAGTGTGCCACGGGACACCTCCTTGAGTAGGGAGAGCAATAAAGGAGGAACCTTCATTCAACTGGATTTTTTACAAGGATTTTTCCTGGAGTTGCCTTCTAATATTGCAGTGGAAGGATGTATGTCCCGTTCCAAATATGTTCTTGCTGGCAGAGCAAAAATTTGGAAAGAAAAGGAGGGAGGGAGGGAGGGAGGGAGGGGAGCCCACTGTAAGCAGCTCATGGCAGCACTTTCGCTTCCCATCCTGCTCTTCCCAAGGTGACCCATTCAGGCTCTGATGTGGATTCCTGCAAGGGCTGACTTCCACATCTTGGCTCAGTCATTGTGCCTCTTGTCTAATGGCTTAGACTGTCATCACTGCATGACGAAAGACCAGTGCATATATTGTATAGCAAGAAATATGTCTTTTTAAAACCCAGGCTCCACCCACACCAGCCAGTATCTAAATCCCCTGAATGTGAGGCAGATGCATCTCTCAGGGTGAAGAGTTTGTAGCCTTCCACATGTTGCTGGATTCTAATTCCCATCAGTCCCAGTCAGCATGGCAAATGGTCAGGCACAGTGGGAGCTATAGTTTAGCAACATCTGGAGAGCTGCAGTTTCCTCACTCCTCATCTATATGTATATGAATGATCTCTAAGGCACTATCATTTTACATGCGTCATGTGGTGAGGCTACTTTGGAACACCAGTGGACTACTTGTCCTTTACCTGCCCACCCCAATAACCACCTATTATATAAATCTGCATAAGTATACATTATCTCTAAGTCATTTATGGGATTAAAGATTCTACTGCAAGATTCTTAAGTTTAAGAAAAGGAAATGGTCAGTTTACTTATACAACCTTCTTCATCCATCTATTGTGGATTAATTGAATGGACCTTGTTTTAAGAATGTTCCCGTTTTCATCTCTGGATTGTTGGAAGGTATGCATTTTAATAAGAATCATATGAATATTTTAATCTAAAAATATCCCTTAGGGGCAGGGACCTGTTCTTTCGTTTTATATAAAGCACCATAGCTATAGAGGGCAAGTGTTAATTAATATATTTTAACATGACTAAAGAAATAATTAGAAGCAGTGCAACCTCACTGAAATAAGTGCTTTTATGTGCATGATACCATGATTATCATTGTAGCAATTTGGAGCGGAGTAGCTGTGCAGCATATACAACAAAGAGTCTTGTGGCATTCATATTATTCTGTGAACTTTTTTTTAATGTCCTGGGGAATTATTCAGACCATTGCATTATAATGCATATTTCTCATTTTGCAGTGTTACCAGGAGAAAAAGAAGAAGCAAAACTCACCCCTGTTTTGCCATGGACCCAAGCTCATGATGTTGACCTCTGGTAGACCTCTGCGCACCTGGTAGGAGGATGCAGTGTAAACTTCCCACATCTTCTGTTCTGCATGCACCAATTCCTGCCCCTCACTCATCTCACTATAGGAAGCAAAACTGTTCATCTTGGGCACTCCTAGCAAGCATAAAATAGATGGCACTTCACTGTCTCTGCTTTTTCTAGGAGCTTGTCACAAACAATCATTCAGCCCCAATAAGTTAAATATCCTTTTCCGTTATGTATAGGAGAAGCTTCTCAGCTTGAGCCCTTGAGGAGCACTGAAGTGTAATATGAAAACCATGTTTTTGATAGCCTTGTTTTGTGTTAGCATTTGGCATGGTGACTCCAAATACAAGGCTTTGAAATGTAGATGTGAATTGTGTAACTGTACCCAGGACAGTGCTGTGCTCTTTGCTCCAGGCTCTCTGCCACAAAAACATGAATGACTCCACTGTCCTATACTCTGTGCAAGAGTATGATCATCTGTAAATTTCTTCACAGTGGTGGAATGCACAGTCAGATGCAGTGCAGCTGGGGTTCTCTCGCTACTGACTACTTGCCCCAAACTTGAATCTTGGCATCCAAGAATTATCCTTTTATACCTAATTTTCCCCCTTAACACCAACAGATTGGTGATGATGTGTCAGGGGCTGGTCTGGATCAGAAGATTGGGGAATGCAATCGCAGGAAGATCAGTTCCTAACAGAAGAGGAGGGAATATTCACTATCCCCTTTTCCAACGTTTCCAGAAGCAGGGAAACAGGCAGACACAGAAGCTGCACAGTTGAGAGAGGAGCTACCCAGCTCTGAGATAGTAGCTAAGCAACCAGAAGGGAGGGAGCAGCTGGACGATACATCAATCGAGAGTGGGGGGAAACCCCTCCCTGCCCCCCTGAACTCAGAGGTCCGAGCACGTCAGAGAACAATGGAGACGCAGGGGAGAAGGAACTTTCCATTGGCGCGTTTCTTGCTGCAGATGTGTGGTGGACTCAGAGTAGGCAACTGATATCCTTGCGGAAGGTTGCCTGTTTGTGCTTGCAAGAGAATGCTGTAATAAAAGGACTGTAAATCTACCAAATGCTCATTAATTCTTATCAGTGGGCCACCGGAAGGGAGAGGAGAACTCCCATGCTTGACAGTATGTGAACAATAATATATAGCCCAAGATTTATATAGTATAAGAAATGTTGCACATGCATTAGCTTATATTATATTATAACAACAACCTGCATAGTAGATCTGTATAATTATCCTCATATTGCAGGTGGAATAGGTAAAGGCTGAGGCTCAGAGAGAATGGCTTGCTTAGGGAAATTCATATGGCAGAAGCAAGACTGGATGGAACTGAGAATTGGGCTATCTAGAAAATATGAATGCCCCATGGCAGATACAGTGGTAACTCGGTTTACGAACTTAATCTGTTCCATAAGTCCGTTCTTAAACCAAAACCATTCTTAAACTGAGGTGCGCTTTTCCTAATGAGGCCTCCTGCCGCCGGTGCCCTTCCATCGTTTGGATTCTGTTCTTAGACCAAGGTAAAGTTCTCAAACCAAGACACTATTTCCGGTTTTGTGGAGTTTGTAAACCAAATCATTCTTAAACCGGACTGTTCTTAAACCGAGTTACCACTGTTATAATATATGCTTTAAATGCTCAGGTTCAAGTGCAAAGGACTCTACCAAATCATACATGATGGTGTGTTCTGCTGAAATTTTTACTTGGAGAAGGATCTGCATGCTCATTAGTTGTCTATCTCAAACCATATTGTAGCAGTAGCAGCAGCAGCAGCAGCAAACAATGTAAAATTTAAAATCACATTTTGAGGGAGTATTTAACAGGTTCCTTAGCTGAACCCAAGAAATTAATAAAGGGAAACCAATGTTGCATATAGGTCCCAGAAGAAAAGATATAAGGACTTGCATAATGATACTATACAATTTTATAAGGTACCAAATATTTGCATGACAATACTCGGATAGATCATTTTGATTTCTACTGCATGGCAATTTGGGACTTTGCTGCAAAGAGAACAATAATAATGAGGTCCCTGCACAATTTGAAGATACTGAAGCGTTAAAAATGATTTAATAACAAATGGATCATGTGGGGCTACAGAACCTGTAATGTTGAAAAGTCTTGATCAAAAGCCCTGGATAATTATGACAGGGCCCCCATTAGTGGGGGGAGGGAGAGAGGGAGGGAAGACCACATTTTTTTCTAGCAAAGATGTGAACAAAACTTTGTCTTCTGCTTGAGCCTTAAAGTCATAACAGTGGCAACTGCTCAGTAACTTAAATGTTTGTTCATGTATCATACAGGTGCATTTGCTAGGGAACTGTGAGTGGCTGCTATTATGTTCCCCACTGAGTGATTGGCTGTTATTTGGTTCCCTATTGAGTGTACAGCCATTGGCATAATCCACTGAATGTGTATCCACTGGCAAAGTTCTACATGGCTACTTTGCATGTTTTTAGGCCCGCCAGGTAGCAACCCAGATAACAAGCGTTTACCTTCGAATGCAACAATAATCAAGCAGGAGACGAAGTAATTACAGCGACTTCCATCTATTCCTCTTGCTTGATGTAGGGAAAACACTCATTACTGATGGTGGCAGATGAAGGGTCTAGACAACAGGCCAGAAAGGGGTGGGTGGGGAGTTGCCCCCCTGCTTGATGTGCATTTTAAATGTCCTCTTCATAAATCCATATCATTGTGGAACCTCTGGGTGAAAGGTACACAATAAATTAAAATATTCATTATCAGCATCATGAAATCATGGAAGGAGCAAAGTCACACCTAATTCACATTGGTATCTGAAGAAGTGTGCATGCACACGAAAGCTCATACCAATGACAAACTTAGTTGGTCTCCAAGGTGCTGCTGGAAGGAATGTTTTTGTTTCTGATTCACCTTGTTCATCATCCGCATAAAAGCATGCAATTGTGCGGGAGACCTGTTCATGTACAGGTGGTGGCTCCCAGTGCACACCTTTCACCTATCAAGGGGTACCAAGTTTGGGAAGATGCACAGAGGTTCGGTGATTATGACAGAGCTGGCAGGGACAGCAATTTGGGAAGTGGGAGGGGAAGTGGGCGTGATCCTTGTGAGATATTTACAATGCAGCCAAACCAACAATGCATATCATAGGCACATCATAGGAGCTAAAGCTCATGGAGTTTTCCTGTAAGTTTGCTAGAGAGAACTCTGAGAGCCACTCCCACTATCTATCCTCCTCATCTGACTGGGCACTTCCTCTTTGCTCTTCATTTCATCACAAAGCCAGAAATGCGAGAACATATGCTAAGTCTGAGCTCCATTGTTCAGACACCATCTTAAGCTAGACTTAAGCATGTCTTTGCCATTTTAAGCCTGCCTGAACAAAGCAGCTGTATCTGTTACTCTTCAGCTAGTATTCTGAGTGAGCAAATGTTACCATTACCTTTTACAAGACTGCTTGTGTGAATATTATTTTAAGTGGGGGAAAAGTCTGCCTTAAAGCATCCTGGATTACTTAAAACTAAAAAGCTAAAACTAGCCTATTTAAGCTTCCCTTTTAGCTGCAAAGGGATGCACTCTGCTGAACATACAGAAGGATGGTATCTAACAAATATATCACCGTTCAGCCCGGACACTGGGATCCAGCGCTGAGGGCCTTCTGGTGCTTCCCTCACTGCGAGAAGAAAAGCTACAGGGAACCAGGCAGAGGGCCTTCTCGGTAGTGGCACCTGCCCTGTGGAACGCCCACCCATCAGAGGTAAGAGAGATAAACAACTACTGGTACCTGACATTTAGAAAATACTTAAAGGCAGCCCTGTTTAGGGAAGTTTTTAGTCTGTGATATTTTAATGTATTTAGATGTGTGTTGGAAGCCGCCCAGAGAGGTGGGGGAGACCTGGCCAGATGGGTGGGGTATAAATAATAATAATAATAATAATTATTATTATTATTATCTCCTAGCATCTACTGTATTTTTCTGTGCATGTATAAGGCACTTCAAATTAAGAAAACACCTCTCAGCACTACCTGTGTATAAGACGAGCCCCAATTTTAAACCATTTTTTTGGTTTAAAAAACCCTAGTCTTATACAAGGAAAAATACGGTATTCACATCCCTACAATCCTGACTATAGATTGCCAGATTTACACATATGAGGATTCCTTTGTTTTGTAAACCTTCACAAAATGAGGCTGTTTAGGATATACTTGGCAGCACTTTGAAGGGGCAGTGTATCTCTAGCCATCAGATCAAATTTGTTCGTGGCTGTCTGAAACCTGTTTGGGAAAATTACACATGCTCAGTTCAGAAAAGGCACATCTGCACAGGGAACAAGAATTGCTTTCTCCCTTCTCACACTCCTTTGTGAAGGAGAGCTGCAGTGTGCCAAACCACAACATTGTTGAGGAAGTGAATTAATAGCATTAGTATTCCTTTTCCTAATGAAAAGATGTGGAGAAGGTCATGACTCTCTCCAATACAGCTATTAAAGCTGGAAGTGTTGATATGTGCGTCTGCTGTCTATCCACTACAAAGCGTGGCATTTCCCTACAAAATTTTGTGTACTTTATAAATGGGCTTGCCAGTAACCTCACGAGCTGAACCTCAAACATAAGGGCCTCTTTGATTATTAAGTACTCCTTTCTAACCCTCAGGCAAATTATAACATCCCATAAACAGCAGCAAATGTTGTTCGTCTCTGTTCAGTAGCTTTTTTTTGCTAGAATGCTTTGAACCTGATGTGTCTTAATAAAAGGTAATTTGGAGTGTGCTATGACTTATCGGCAATATGTACAGTATTACTTGAGCAAAAGTTGCTCATAAACCTTGAGAATCCAATTAAAGTCATCCTACTAGGGATGCAAGAAGGCATCATTTTCCATTCCATGGTGTATTTGCCATATGTTTCTGTTCTGCTGCAGTTCATCTTCCGCCAAAAACTACATTATTCATCTTGCTGTCCACCATGGCAAAATTATGGTGCCATTATGTTATTTCATCCCATTCATGTCAATGCACAGGTAACACAAGGCAAGGTGGTGGTGGGGGACATAATCAATTGCATATTGTTTGCTGACTGAAAGCAATAACAACAGCGAATAGCAGCTGGAGGAGGAGGAGGAGGTAAGGACAGAGAGTGAAGAGCTGTGACAGATGGTGGTGGGACCGTTTCCCCATCCACTGGACCCCCTGGGAAACTCAACAACTAGGTATGGAGGGTGCAGCTGAATGGGACACAGCTGTGGACAGAATGAGCAAGTACCATCTACCATGGGCCCACCCCAAATAACCAAGTCTAGAGTGAGAGATTAGGGTGATGTCTGCTGTTTCCAGGAACTCTTCTCATTGTGATATTTTTGTGCATGAGCTGAAAGTTTGTTGGACCCTGCATGAGAATTTAGAGACTGAGAGGGAGGGTGTGTCAGAAGGAAAACAATTTGTTATTGCTTTATATATATTAGTAACTTTGTATTAATGGAACATTTTAATCTGTAAAACTGTATTTTTGTAATATTTTGTTGTTGCTTCGGGTTTTTTTCTGTCCTGGGCGTGAATAAGCGGAGGCGGGCAATTTCCTCTCCCATTTTCATTTCTGTCAGTTCTAGGACTTCTCTTTTCCAAACACTCCCTTAACACTCAGCTGTCTAGCCCTGAGGCATGAGAGCAGGTAAACCAAGTACAGAGCTTATGTCTCCTGTTTGCAACCCCTCTGGGATTTAGGAGGGGATCAGATAACTTAACGGATGACATTAAAGCCTCATGGGTTGATAATTGACTAGTTATAGGTATGGTAAAGGTTATAATTTTATTAGTGAACAATGTCGAATTGTACAAAGTTGCCTTATCCAACTGAAGCTGAAAGGAGGGACAAAAGAAGCTGTATTCTTCTAACCCTTGGATCCTGCAACTGTTAAAAGTATAAACCAAGTGTCCTGTGTTGAACTGATAGCCTGGGTGATGGGCCATTAAGGGAAACAAAGGAAAGGGACTCTGTGTGAGATTGCAAATGGGTGGGGCCCTCTATCCCAGCTTGTGGTTAGTTAGAAGGACAAAGCCAGAGTTTGGTATGGAAAGTTACAGTGATGTGGCCCAGAAGAAAAAGCTGGAGAGAAAGTTTGAGCAATATTTCTGGTTGAATCCAAGGCTGCGACTATAGGAGAAACAAGACCCTTTTGGAGTGTTAATGCTGCGAACCCCTCCATCGTAGGCTCAAGTTGTATATACAGTAAGTGCAAATAAACCATATATCCTAAAGACACCACAGTCTCCACTGTGCCTCATTCCAAAAGGAAACACGAACCCTGTGTGGGCAAGCAACTGGAACCCCTGGAATCTCGCACTACAGTATATTGGTGCAGTATGTTGTTGCACTCTCTTCCTAGAAGGGAATATTGAGTTGCAACTGATTATTTGAGGGCTGCTAACATGGAAGCACATTCTACAGAGTGGTCAAGTTCACCGTGATGAGAGCCAAGCTAAGCTGTGTGAAGTTGTTTGAGAAAATTGGATATTGATTTATGCACTGGGCTGACATTTTTTTTGGGGGGGGGTGTTATATTCAACTCAGTGGTGCTAATTCTAGGTTTCACACATTCTTGGAAGATTACAGCACTTACCACGACATTACTGAAGTTCAGAACACCAGATGTGTGATCCTTGGGATCCTATCTTTCGGATAATGGTGTGAAAACTGTGATTAAGCAAAGCAAAATGGTTTTTTCCAAACTGTATTTTGTTCTCATCACCCACCATGTCATTCCCTATTCCACTGGACTGTTTTACCTAGTTTATACTGCATTTCATAGTACCAAATTAGAATACTTTTTTATAAAATCATGTGTTAAATTGTTATTTATGTAAGTACTTTAAACTCAGTTATTTCCTCCCCCCTAGGTAAAAAGGTAAAGGACTCCTGGGCAATTAAGTCCAGTCAAAGGCAACTATGGGGTTGCAGCACTCATCTCACTTTCAGACCGAGGGAGCCGGTGTTTATCGACAGACAGCTTTCCGGGTCATGTGGCCAGCATGACTAAACTGCTTCTGGCACAATGAAACACTGTGATGGAAACCAGAGCACATGGAAATGCTGTTTACCTTCCTGCCGCAGCGGTACCTATTTATCTACTTGTACAGGTGTGCTTTCGAACTGCTAGGCTGGCAGGAGCTGGGACAGAGCAACGGGACCTCACTCCGCCACGGGGATTCGAACTGCCGACCTTCGAATCGGCAAGCCCAAGAGGCTCAGTGGTTTAGACCACAGTGCCACCCATGTCCCATAGTCCTCCTCTAATCCAAAATTTCAAAAAGTACAGGACAACCTTATGAGCAAAACAAGGAAATTTTGTTTCATACCACACCACCTGTTTCTATTACATATGACTAAAAAGAAAACTCTTCCATAACAATTATTTGATTCCCCCCTTTTATTCATATAAACAGTCAACATGGGCATCTTGTACAAAATATTTGCAAACAGGGATGCGGGTGGCGCTGTGGGTTAAACTAGAGAGCCTAGGGCTTGCCGATCAGAAGGTCAGCGGTTAGAATCCCTGTGACGGGGTGAGCTCCCGTTGCTCGGTCCCAGCTCCTGCCAACTTAGCAGTTTGAAACCACGTCAAAGTGCAAGTAGATAAATAGGTACCGCTACAGCGGGAAGGTAAACAACGTTTCCGTGTGCTGTTCTGGTTCACCAGAAGCAGCTTTGTCATGCTGGCCACATGACCTGGAAGCTGTACGCCGGCTCTCTTGGCCAATAACGGGAGATGAGCGCCGCAACCCCAGAGTCGGTCACAACTGGACCTAATGGTCAGGGTTCCCTTTACCTTTACTTTTACCCATGATGTGACTTTGCAGGCAGCAAAAGCGTTTTATCAAATAAGGGAGAAGAAAAATATCTCTCAGGATATTGTTGTGCGCCACCAGGCACTTACCCAGGGTTCGTTTTTGGTTTATTTTAAACAGAAGCTCAGGCAAATATGGTTCAATGGATAACTTATTAAAGCTACAATCCTTTACACATTTACATAGAAGAAAGCTCAATGGGACTCAGTGGGACATACTTCTGAGTTGATATGCACATGATTACACTGTAAATGAATGGTATTAAAATTAATACTTATATATGACTGTTTATTAAAAAAACAAATGATTATGGCTATAAAATCAATTGTGAGTTAACACTATTTTTTATAACGACATAACCCTGTTTTACATTAATTTCATGGATTACAGCCATGGCAGGGGATTTTAAAAACTTACTCCTAGATCCAGGGCTCTCCAATTTCCAATGTGTATGAAGAAGGGAGATTTAACCCAGGTTTCCCCTGACCTGTAAGACTGGACCCTGTTATTACTGAATTCCGGTTTTTATCTGTTTATCTAATATAGTTTTAATGGTTTTAACATTGTGTTTTCGTTTTTGTGATACTACTTCATTGCATTTATGTTGCATTATTATGTTGCATTTCTGTACACTTAAGAGATTTATTAAATATTAAGTGGTTTTGGAATGCATATAACACCAGTCTTGAAAGACCTACATTGGCTCCCAGTATGTTACTGAGCACAATTCGAAGTGTTGGTGCTGACCTTTAAAGCCCTAAACGGACTTGGCTCAGTATACAGTACCTGAAGGAGCGTCTCCACCCCCATCATTCAGCCCGGACTCTGAGGTCCAGCTCCGAGGGCCGTCTGGCAGTTCCCTCACTGCAAGAAGTGAGGTTACAGGGAACCAGGCAGAGGGCTTTCTCGGTGGTGGCGCCCGCCCTGTGCAATGCCCTCCCATCAGATGTCAAGGAATAAATAACTACTTGACTTTTAGAAGACAGTTGAAGGCAGCCCTGTTTAGGGAAGTTTTTAATGTTTGAAGTTTTATTCTGTTTTTAATGTTTTGTTGAAAGCCCCCCAGAGTGGCTGGGGAAACCCAGCCAGATGGGCGGGGTAGAATTTATTTATTTATTAACAAATCCTTCCCTCCCCATCCATAATCCTTATAGAAATCATACCCCGGTGGACTGGGGGAGGGGGAAAAACCAATTGGCACCAATGGAAGTCCCCCCATTGGTACGTCAAGTTCAGTGGAATGGGATCTGTCAGAATCACAGCTGGGGAGGGTTGAGTTAAACCTTCCTTTTCTATGTGCTGTGGTCCTGATGAGAATACACAAACACAAACACACACACACACTTTTAAAAAACCTACTAGCATAACTACAACCATGCAATTTTAACAAATGTGCAGATTAGCTTTTCAGAAAGAAATGGGTGATGTAACCCAAAAGTTTGAAAACATCAGAAAACACACACACAGTTGCCGAAATAGTTTGCTTTAACAAAACACACAATGTGTAGTTAATTTCAAAACCTGGGTTGTAATGGGATGTTACAGGTATCTGCCATACCATCTAACCTGCAAGTGTGTTAATAAGTGTTAAAGGAGATTTAGCAGGTTCTGAAGGAGTCATCAGTTGTTTGTTGGCGGCATGGTGGAGGCAGAACCTGCCCCAGGAACCAAGGTTTATGCTTGTGATTACCTTGATTTTAAGGCAAGAGTAGTCTAGCTTCTACCTCTGTAACATGCCAGCATCCGTTTGGTGTCATTTATTGACTGAAAACAGATGTTCCTGCCTGCAGACTCTGACGGGTTTTCCTCTATTGCTGCTGTCACAAATAGTGTAATGAAATATTCTTGATCAGGCCTACAAAGGCCTACCATTTTATTTTCATGTAGAGGTAGCATTTTTTGGGGGGCTTAGTTTTTCACAAGGGCCACACATAAGTTTACTTATGTGCTCTGGTGGCAAGCTCTGGGGAACGGTGCAGTTCTAAATTTCCAAATTCCACTAATTTTAGTGAGTCTACTGTAAAGGTAAAGGGACCCCTGACCATTAGGTCCAGTCGTGACCGACTCTACAGTTGCGGCGCTCATCTCGCTTTATTGGCCGGCAAGGGAGCCAGCGTACAGCTTCCAGGTCATGTGGCCAGCATGACTAAGCCGCTTCTGGCTAACCAGAGCAGCACACAGAAATGCCGTTTACCTTTCCCGCCGGAGTGGTACCTATTTATCTACTTGCATTGCTAGGTTGGCAGGAGCGGGGATTCAAACCGCCGACCTTCTGATCGGTAAGCCCTAGGCTCTGTGGTTTAACTCACAGCGCCACTGTAAGCATGATTAAATCTGAATCCAGTTAGAAGGGGGCTTGAAAGACCATTGAGTCCTACCTGCTGCTCAAGACAGGAAACTGACAACAGGTGGGTGTATCTCTAACCAAGGCATCATGACTAGCCGCGTGCTGTTCACTCATCTGACTCCCATCAACCATTCTCAGGCTTTTTGCACTGCTTCCAAACCTGCTGCACCTCTTGACCAAAGGCAACAGTGAGACAAAATAAACGAGAGTTTATGCTGCGGGCAATAATGGGTTTAACAGGCTGTTATTAAGAAATATTGTGTATCTCAAAATTATGTGCATGTTTTGGAACAGGGATAACTACGTCAGGACAAAGTAGTACTGGTTACAGGTAGGTAGCCGTGTTGGTCTGGGTCGAAGTAAAATAAAAAAATTCCTTCAGTAGCACCTTAAAGACCAACTAAGTTTTTATTTTGGTATGAGCTTTCGTGTGCATGCACACTTCTTCAGATACAGTGAAATAGGAGTCCCCAGGCACTTATGTAGAGAAGGGGTGGGGAGGGGGTGGGGATGGGGATGGGGAGGGGAGGGGGGATCACTCAGAAGGGTGGTGGAAGTGGGTGATTGACTGACTGATAGCTGTTGATGACCGAAAACGACTGCAAATGGTTTTGCATGAAAAAGCAAGGGTTGAGATGGCTGAAGATCGCTTATCATGTATAATGAGATAAGAATCCGATATCTCTGTTCAAACCAGGTCCCTCCATGGTTTTCAGCTTGGTGATAAGTACAAAGTAGTAGTAATACTTAAAGTAGTAAGACTGTTCTGAGTGCTACTACTTGCCCTGAAATTCAGCATAAAGGAGTAGGTTGATCTGTTCATTCACCCTGAAAATGGACTGGTGGTTTATGTCATATGAAAGTGTTGATTACAATGAAATTAGCTGTCTTGAAAACAAGCCTTGCTAAATGCTGCAGGAAACCTCAGAGTGTGCTCCTGTCTGAGTCGTGGTGGCAATATTTTATCTTTTTAAAAAAATAAGGGAGCAATATTGAAGGTTATTTGTTTTTTGGTGTGTTTTTTTTAAAGGAATGGACTATGTATAAACAAAACACCACAAGGCATACTGGAAATCTTTTTTGCACTGGCAAGATTTCAGCATCAAGCCTCCCGGTATAATTGATTGTCCAACATCTCTCGAACACATCATTCAGCAGCTACAGAGGCATAGCCATACAAGGTGCCTGTTAATTAATTCCCTTGCTACCTAGCTCTCTCTCTCTCCCTAGCTAGCACACACTCTCCCTGAAAGCAATTACTAAAAGAGAGCAACAGAGAAAAGGGGGGGGGGGAAATGCCGAGGCCCAAAAGAGCAAATAGAAGGAAAATAGAAGGAAAAAAGAGGAATACTTTAAAGCAGCTTCACCAACCTGTTGTCTTTCAGATGTTTTGGACTATAACTTTCATCAGGTCCAGTCACTTTAAATTGCATGTGGGGGAAATGTGTGCTAGCATGTTTAAAGCACTGGTGACAAAAGCAAATGTATTTATAACAAGAAACACAAAGCATGTTTACTCTCACTCATGTATGCTTATACGGAGAAATTTGATCCAGATTGCGTTAAAGGAGAATTTACCAAATCTGCACCTTTTGAAACAATCCATGAATCAAAACATACCTATTCTTCAAATTCACACTTCTCCAAATTCTGGTAATACAGTTCTCCAGCCAATATGTACAAAAATGCATCTACTAGAGCAAGTGTGCATAAAGGAACCCCTGACCGTTAGGTCCAGTTAAGGACGACTCTGGGGTTGCGGCGCTCATCTCACTTTACTGGCCGAGGGAGCCGGCGTTTGTCCGCAGACAGCTTCCGGGTCATGTGGCCAGCATGACTAAGCCGCTTCTGGTGAAGCAGAGCAGTGCACGGAAATGCCATTTACCTTCCTGCTGGAGTGGTACCTATTTATCTACTTGCACTTTGACGTGCTTTCGAACTGCTAGGTTGGGAGGAGCAGGGACCGAGCAACGGGAGCTCACCCCGTCACAGGGATTCGAACTGCCGACCTACTGAAGGCAAGCCCTAGGCTCAGTGGTTTAGATCACAGTATATACAGATGCATATACTGTATTAGAGAAAATAAGATGCAGAAATGCATTGTATTGGGGGGATGGTTTTGCAAAAATGTGCATATTGGGGAATTTACCCACAAAAATGTGTACTTCAGCAGAAATTTGTACTAAAATGCTAATGAATCTTCATGAGGAATTTAAAAATGACAACAGCAAGCTGACATGGAAATGTGGAGAACTGATGATTGGAAAAACAAGAAACTGAAACTTTTTGCACTAGTGTTAGTGTTGGCACAAGAGGACTTCCCCTTCTCCTCCCCTTGTACCTTCCCAAATCTGTCCCAGAGGGTTGGTGAAACCCATAGAACAGATTTTAGGGCATGTGAAGAGGAGAGGGTGAAGAATGTTCCATTGCTCAAGGAGAACGTTCAGCTTAGCTGTACAATGAATACAACCCCTGTATCTTGTTTTCAGACACAGCCTTTGCTACATTTTGAACATTGTCTGCAACAGGTTTCCAGGTTAAATGTGCTCAATTATATACAGACTTCTGCTTTGATAAGGTCAACTGATGTCTCTCCGCACATTGTTTATGCTGTGCGGTTTGTTAGGATAGATTCCAAGCTGATTCTGCAGGCAAAGAAGCTCAAAGAGTTGCTGACATACACCCACTATTATGTTTGAGAAATGTAAAGTGGATATCTGCCAGAGGGCAGTGAGGCTATAACTGACATTGCCGGTGGATACTGGGGACTAAGACTAAGTTAATTTTGTCAATGGCTAAAATAAATATTTGCAAAACCTTAATGCAAAAAGACTGTGCTATTCAGATCACATACATACTACAAATTGCCACCTTGGTTGCTAAAAATGTAATCTGTTTATTACTTTGCCATTTCATATCCATTAAGCATGCTTCTTGAATACTGCTTCACATATAACATTTAAATAAACTGTTACTATGGTGATTTATCTATTTCTTTTTCTTTTAAACACCATAAAACTATTCATGTTTCCATGGAGTGTACTTTGGTTAAATCCTGATAATTCTTTTAAAAAAACAACCCAAGCTTTCTCTCTCTCTCTCTCTCTCTCTCTCTCTCTCTCTCTCTCTCTCTCTCTCTCTCTCTCTCTCTTTCTCTCTCTCTCAAAACAATAAAAAACTATCGTTTTTTAAAACATGGAATTTCAAAAGTGTTGTGTGACAATTTCATGGTTTATATTGTTGTTTATGATAGGCGCAGCCAAAAAAGCAGACCATAGAGAGGTCCTGTCTATTTCACAGCTTATGGTCTCTCTTGGCAGAGGCAATCCCAATCTACTGCTATACTTGTATGTAGCCGACAGCAAAAGTGTTTACTTGGAAACACTTTGGGGATGGGTGTCCCAGTTTCAGGGTAGCAGAGTCTGCCCTTCCACTCACAAAGTGTTTATATTAGGAGAAAGTCATACTATGCTTATGAGTTTTTTTATGACCGCTGGCCGGAATGAGGTTTTCCGCCGCCGGCCGGAAGTAAGGTCGAAGATCCCGCCGCGTGTCACTGAAATGGCTATGCATGTCAGTGCTGACACGCGTGTCATAGGTTCGCCATCAGCGGCATATGGAAAAGTAGGTTAAAGACAGATATTCAAGCAAACAAAATAAATACCATCTTGTCACTCTTTTACCTGTGTCTTTTTTCTCCCGCCATGCTGATCCTATCAAATAACGGCAAGTTCTGCAAAATATGCTTCAGAATAAGGCAAGTAATATTTGCATGCAGAATGTGACATTTCTTGGAATGAAGTCAAGAAAAGTAAGTAACAGACCATGCCATTGCCATCTCTGGCAAATGGTTGCCAGGTTTCCCCCCCTGCATGTAGGTTGTAAATATATACTGCGATCAGTGGAGCATACTGGACCATTACTTTTGAAAATCATTTGGAGATTAAAGTACTGTGAATAATATTGCCTGCAAAATGACACACAGCAGCTTGACAACTTTGTATTTATGAGGCAAATGGAAAGCTTGTTAGGAAATGTTAGAAGCAGCAGTGCAAACTTTCTGTTCTGCCTTGTGCACTCTGGACAGCTAACAAATCAGTTAACAAGCAAAGTGAATATGCTAGTAACTTCCTCTCTGAATAGATCGGGATCCATAATTATTGCAAGACATCAGTCATTTGTGTTGCTCCAGAGAACACATGTCGGGTGAATTGTTCCAGCAATTGTTAATTTCCTTTCCACTTCACAGATAAACATACCACTTGACACATTGTCCTGGTGATGTATAATGGCAAATCCGCTTCTGACCCTAACACCTCACTTAGTTTTCTTGTTTGTTCCCAAACAGATATTGCAAGCAGTTCATTCTGCTTATTAACACAGTGCCAGGACAGTCTAGAAATCTTTTTGATAGTTAACTGTTTCTTCTTCTGGACAACCAGTGCTTTCAAATGGAGTAAGGAGTGGCAAACTGCATACCGTATAATAGTAGAATGTAATGATGTGTAATGATGTTCTTTAAATAAATAAATAAATAAATAAATAAATAAATAAATAAATGCAAGCCTTGGAAAGCTGAGAGAGGAAGGGGTGCTTAATTTGCTCCATCCTAATAGTTTTTACATGCAATCACTACCCCCCCTTCTTTGCAGGATTTCAGATGCATACTTTGTAAATATGCATTTGGAATTCTGCAAGGTGAGGGAGATTAGAAGCTGATTGTAATTTTGATCAGAAAAATTATCACTGGAAATAAAGCTAAAGCATCTCAGTTCCACCCACACCCACACTCTGCAGTCCTAAGATATCCTTGGGATTCATCCAGTCCAGCCTTTTTCACATATACAGCCCAGCATATACAGAAACATAATAAAACATCAGACCTCACTGCTGTTTCCTGCTCCTTCATCATCTGCCTAATGGTAGGGCTGGTTCTGGGCATGTTTGCACACCCACCCCTCCGTTCAAAATTAAAAGCTCCCAAGTCTGCTTCACATTTTAAAAATGCTAAGGCTGCATAATGGTCATTTGGCACACCATATGACATTTTCCCTTTGAATAACAGCTCTTTCAGAGGTCCGTGAACATGCAAAACTCAGTTGTGAGATCTCTCTCCCTCTCCCTGCCACATTTTGTTAAGCCTACTATGTTGCCCCTTAAACATTCCTAGTAATAGCTGCTTCATATTTTTGAACTGAATGAGCAGATACTTGAATCAATAGGAGTGTAGGCAGCTGTGGGCAGCAAGCAAGCTGCTGGAAGGAGGTTACATACACTTCCATCTTAAAGAGGGTTTTGATTACTGCCTAGAAGATACTATGCATTTACATTAAGATAATGCCAAAGGAAGGACATCAAATGATCGACCTCTCCTTAAGAAAGCTACTTTCCTATCCAATTCTAGCAGCAAAAACTACCTAACCACAGAGAGGAACGCCACAATAAGCCTTCACCGTGAAATTTCATACAGTGCTCTTTATTCAGATGGATAGTAACTTCAGATACAGGCGTCAAATACAGGATCTGTAAAGCAGAAAAATCAGCAAGAAAAGGAATCATCATTAACATTTCAGTAGGTGATGCAGCACACACCTTTCGACCTCATAACTATTGGTCCAGGTGGGATTCTCTGAGATAGGCATGGCCAAACTTGGCCCTCCAGCTGTTTTGGGACTACAACTCCCACCACCTCTAGCTAACAGGACCAGTGGCCAGGGATGATGGGAATTGTAGTCCCAAAACAGCTGGAGGGCCAAGTTTGGCCATGCCTGCGTGAGACCAAAGTGCATAATGACAAAACAAAATAAAACTACTAGTCTTGTGCCAAACCAGACACAGGGGCAGGGGAGGTTATATGTGTCTGCCCCATTTACATATAAAATGTGGGATGGGGGCTGACAAGAGTCTACCGTGAGGCAGAGTGAGGAGTCTGTGCTGATTTGGGGTGTCATTAAATGGGAGCAGATATTTATCATCTCATATTTTTACTGCTGGGGGTGAGGAGAGACATTTGTGGATTTTTTGTTTTGCCATATATACCAAAATAGTATGGATGGCCTTGAGTACAACGCGATGGGATGGGATGGGGCATGGAGAGCCTTTCATACTCTGTCTTGGATCAGTCCTGCTTACTTTCCTACTAAACGGAGTGCACAGAGCTCTTCTCCTCCTATATGTTGCAATACAATATTTTGATCCGCCAGTCACTTTTCCACGTTCCTGCTTCTCATCTTGGGGGAAATAAGGCATGGGGGGGGAGGGGAGGTTTTTGGGATCAGTGTGCTTTTTTTATGCACCACCCCTGCCTGCAGGTCAGATTCCACCCCAGCTTTCAGGATAGCCAAGAAGATTACTTCCTTATACAGCACATAGTTAAATTGTGGAATCTGCTACCATAAGAAATATCATTATTATTATTTATTAAATTTGTATACCCGCCCTTCATCCGTAGATCTCAGGGCGGTTCACAACATAAAATTTGCAATAGAAAAGACACAAAAAACAAGAACAGAAACAAACCAAAATCCCACCATGATTCAAAGGCAAAGGTAGGGATGGCCACACACGTGAATGGCTTTGAAAGAGGATTAGAGAAAATCACAGAGGCTGAGACTATTATGGGTTACTAGACATGGGTTACTAGTTCCTTCACTGCCAGACTGTAGGGTGAACAGTTAGGGCTAGAGCCACCAGCTTGCAAGGAGGATGGGGGGATGGGACGGTGCACACTTGACATCACAATTTCCCGACATTGCATGTGTGAGCACCGCACCTTCCTCCCTAAGCTGGGCAGAAGCTTTCCGGGCTTTGGGAAAGAGGCAGCAAGCCTCTGAAAGGATGCCAGAGCCCCCCTGCCTCCTTCCCACAGGACTCTTGGACCCTGTCGAGAACATTGTGCCTCCCTCCCCAAGCTGGGCAGAAATGTCCTGGGCTTTGGGAAGGAGGCACCAGGGGGACATTTAGGGGACTTTATACCACTATTGCCAGGGGACTGTATGCCACTGAATACCAGTTGGTGGAAATTGCAGGTGGGAAAGAGTGGTGTTGCACCCAGGTCCTGCTTGTGGACTTCCTATAGGCATCTGTTTGACCACTGAGGACACACCCACACCAAACATTAGATGGATCTTCTGAAGCACAAGTCTCCCCTGAAATAATACTGGGAAGTGTAGTTTACCGCTCACAAAGATATGATTCCCAGCACCTTGAACAAATGACAGTTCTCTTTTGAGAATAGGATGCTGGGCTAGATGTTGGCCTGATTCAGGAGAGCTCTTCTTAAGGCATGTTATGCTCTTATATACAAACAGGGTATATGTGTGAGAAGACATTGCCACCATGTCTACTGTCATCCTTCGTAGCAAAAAATGCTCTGCAGCCTATTTTCACCCCCACTGCTCAGGAATATTTAGCTCTCTTGTTTCCACTCTTGTCCTGTAATCATGGTAGCTTTTAAAAAATCTATTAATGCTTAATTTTCACTGTACAGCCTGAAAGAAAACGTACCTTGGGAAATAGCGGGAACATCTGAACAGGTCTGCGCAGTACCTGCGTACTTTTTCTGGTTCTGGAACAACCGGGACAGGGCGCTGTGCTTCTGATGGGAAAGAGCTGAAAGCTGAGACAAAGAGTAAAGGGCAGATCAACGACTTGACATGGGAATGACCCAGTTCTCTTCCCTGTCAAATATACCAGCTGCTTTGGGCAAGGCTGGGTTAACAAAGAAGCATTCTATTCCTTAGCATACCATGGAGTAGAGAAAGAAGAGATACTGTAATGCTAAACAGTGTATGTCGTACACATGAGTGAGGGAGAGGGATTGTTTTGTGTGTGCATCTGTGAAAGCTTTTCATGACAAAGGTGGGAATGAAAAGTGGCGAAATTAATTTTGCAATGAATGAAGAGACACAAGAGAGCTGGTGGGTTGTAGTGATTAGAGGGTTATGCTAGGAGCCGGGAGAAGCTTCCAGATTGCCACTGTTTTGTGAGTGGGATACAATTATATACCGGTCATTTCTGGTTGTACAATTGAAGTGAATTTTGAACTCTTGCACCCACCCCACAGCACCAAACTTTGTTCAGGAAAGGGAAGTGATAGGAAAATATGCGCTAGAAAGTGTAGGATACCAAATCGCTTGATGTGGTACACAACTTTTGTGCAAACAAATCAGAATGAATACTCGGTAAACAGCAGACATTGCATAACCTCTGTACACACTCTGTGAAAACAAATCAGGACGAATGCTTGCTAGACAAGCTGCCTGGAAGAGTCACAGTGTTCAAATCTCCACTTAGCCATGAAGCCCCCTTGGTAGCTTTGGACTAATCACTATTTCTCAACCTAACCTGTTTCAAAGGTTTGTTTGGAGGATAAAACCTGGGAGAATGTATGTATGCCTCCCTGATCTAAATGTACTAAACAAGTCCCACAAACTCTCTGATTTGAAAGAGAGTGTATGACCTTGACCAGGGGGCAGGGGTGGGGAAAATATTCAGTTCAGTTTGCATTTATGGGCAGGTTTGCATCTTTAAAGGCAAACCTACCTAACTTGCATGTTTCAAAACACTATGCATACCTAAACACAGCTTGTCATTGGAAATCTGCACGTCTCTGAATTTTGCAATGCAGGTGTGCAAAAATGCATATCCCAAAGTGAAGTGTGCACAAAATGCACATTTTAGTGGAAATTAAGAATCTACATTCTACTGGAGACAATGCACTTTGCAGAAATGTGCATATTAGGAGAAATTCATACTAAACTGCTGATGGATTTTCCTAAGAAAATGCTCTTTTAAAAGAAAATTTTCAAAGCAATGTGGAAATGTGGAGAACTGAATTTAAGGCTGGAAAAACAGACAGATTTGCTAATCCCTACAATGAAATAGGTGTGTGGTATCTGTCTGTCTGTCTATCTATCTATCTAGCCATCTGTTCATGAATGACAAAGGGTGCTGTGTTTAACAGCAAAAAAGATGTACAGAAACGATACAGATACAGTTTCCTCTACAGGTATGCATATTTTTTTCTGTTATTAGTGCAGACAGCAATAAGCAATACAAGAAAATTCAGACATCCTACTATTGGATGATATTATGATATTTACCTTGCCTAAGGAAGTCCACTTCTGACTTTTGTAGAGGACTGGAATCTAAGTGCTCCAAGAGAGAATCTAGAGATACGCCACACTCAGTGTAAATAAAAAGGGCTATTTACTTTACTTTCAGTTATATTCTCTGTAGATGGAGGGTAGCATTTGCCACCAACTTCTACAATAACACAGATTACTATTTGCAGATTGAGCCCGAACTATATCTATTGCTTTTGTTTTTAAAATATCTGCCACACAGGTCAGTTGATCCCTTAAGGTGGCTCTCAAAAAAATAACATTAAAATCAGCAGCAAAAATATAAACGAAACGAAACAGAAGAGCATATAAACATGCACATACACAAAAATCAATCTGGTTAAGAAAAGAACAGAAAGATAAAAGCCATACCTAGGTTAAAACACCCACTCACAACACACCAGGACAACTGCCACCACTGAATGACTCACAGAATATGAACATCTTTACGTATAATCATTCAATGTAGAGACTAGACAGGCATATCTGTGTTGTATGGAGTTTCAGAGTTTGGTCTCACCACTGAAAATCTGGGACTAGGAACAGATTCCTAGGCATCACAGCGGTAGAAAGTAAGATTTCCTTGTGGGAAAGTCTAGAGCAGAAGCTTTCAGAATTACCTTCAGGAAACCGTTTCTGCATAGATTTTTTCTGTCAAAAAAACATCTGTTTGTTTGGAGCGGTTTACACAGAACATCAGCCAGGTTGGTGTGGCTTGCTATTGGCCAACTGAAATGAGAGGATTCCTAGCACTTTCCCTACAAGTATACATTGCAGGGGGAGATTGGTGATGATGGACATTGGTCAGGCTCCCTCCTTAGAGAAACCTCTCTGCTTATGATAAGTTTTCAATGAATTTCATGGCTTCTTGAAAACACAATTTGACAAACCCCTGATCTAGAGGGAGAAAAATGAACACCAGGGAGAGACAGACCACATGCCTGTCATGTTTTATTAAGTTGTTTATGAATGCAGGCCCAGATAACAGTGAAATTCTGCATGAGTTTACTTGGAAGTAAGCAAGTCACATTAAATTGAGTGGGACTTCCTAGGGAAATATGCACAGAACTGTAAATCGAGCCTCCAATCCTATACAGTACACATTTTCCTGGGAGTAAATCCCAGGAAACTCAGTGGGGATTTGCTTATTAGTAGATAAGTATTCAACTACCGTAAGTTTCTCCTCCTCCTAAGCAGAATAGTCTTATGAGCAGTGATAGAACTGGGATGGCAAATAAAGATGAAAACATTCTGTTTATATACCTATAAACATGGTGGCTGCAGTTCTTGTATAAGTTTGTGGGCTTTGAGTATAGTCTTGCGCCTGGTCCAGAAAGTTCCGTAGTTTTCCTGGATGTTCCTTAACCTAGAAAATGAACACTTTGATAAACACACTGTAATGGCTGCATAGACAGGGTATATTTTGCCAGTTAAGAATGGTTCCTTTTGAAACAAAGTGAAACGTAGAGTCATGGAGGCCGGATTGGCCAATACTGCTCCCCCTCCAGGATCCAGCCTATCACATGGACTGCTGTCCCTGTCTCTAGCATCCCTGGCCATCCACGTGGGAATGGCACATTCAAGCACACCCTGTGCAAGTAAAATCCAATGCATGGAGGCCAAAATTATGGAGGCCAAAATTATTTCCTTGGGGGGGGGATATCCAGTAATGGCTATGTAATCGTTGGACGACATGTGTCAGGTTTTCTTGTTTGGGGGGTATTTTAATGCAGTTCCCCAAACTCGGGTCCCCAGCTGTCGTTGGACTACAATTCCCAGCATCCCTAGCTAGCAGGACCAGTGGTCAGGGATGATGGGAATTGTAGTGTAGTCCAAAAACAGTTGGAGACCCAAGTTTGGGAAACTGTTCTAATGCAACATTTCCGCAGGATTGGCCAGGGATTATCAAAATACATATGGTAGGGGCATCTACATTCCGTCAGTGTGCCTGAAGGATGCCTGTTTCTCTGACACACACTCTTTCGCTGGTTCATTTGAAATCAACAGATATGAAATCTATGGATAATATTGAAAAGATCCCAGTGTGCACAAAGGGCCTCACAAGGTGCTTGCAAATCATGCTCCAAGAGTCCTGGTTGTCATTTGCAGTCCATCCCAAGAAGATTTTGCACTCTTTTAAGCTGTCTCTACGACTCTGTAAAACAAGAGAGACAAGAAGCCTTCCCCAGAATTAGTGAAAAAAGAGATTATTTGAAAAAAAAAGTTGAATAAAGGCAAATAAATTATAGAAGGGCCATATGCAATTGCCTCAATCACAAAAAGAAATTGTGTGCAATCTGCTTCCTGCTAAGCCCTTTTGTGTAGTTTGCCGGATCTTTTAAGAATTGTTATTAGGATCAGAACTTTTATTTAGAGAAGGAAGTTTCTAGCTCTCTTGAGTGCAGAGCTAAAAAATGAAATAATGACGAAAGCCACCGAAACCCAATGTATAAAGAAACCTTAATATATCATTATGGCATTCAAAGCTCATGATTTCTTCTAAACCAGTGTTTCCCAGGCTTGGGTCTCCAGCTGTTTTCAGACTACAATTCCCACCATACCTGACCACTGGTCCTGCTAGCTAGGGATTATGGGAGTTGTAGTCCAAAAGCAGCTGGAAACCCAAGTTTGGGAAACACTGCTCTAAACCCACCAACAAGCCCAATTTTTCACCTATCCCCAGTTTGGTTCTAACAATTCCAGAATGTTCTGCTCCTTATTCATTAATGAATTCATATCTGTTGATTTCAAATTGTTGTTCTTGAAAAATCCGCATCCAATTAATTTAAGCGCAGTATACTGAAAAAGAAGGATGAGGTGTAAATCAGCTGCTACTCTGTCTGTGCTTCCAGTTTGGTCCTTGGAGGTCTACCAGTTAATAATTTCCTCATAGGAATTCTTCACACCACCTATTTCCCAAGTTTTTAGGAATTGCTTCCTCGGGGAGTGAGCTATGTCTTCAAAGCACGGTTCACTCAGTAGAGGCTGGGCATTAGTGTGAATGGACCACTGTAACACCAACCTCAATCTGCTTTCAGTCAGCACCTGCCTACCTTATTTCTTAAAACCAGTTTGGGGGTTGACTCTGGCTCCAACTATAGTTGGTTTCCCTGCCTTCTACCCCACTAGTTGAAATGGGCACCACCCACCACTTTCACTTGTAGTATCATGAGTCCTGGAAGGTTGGTCAACATTATCATTATCACATTATATTCCAGACAGGGAGTAGGGGCTGAAATTAGGAGACTGTAGTTTGCTTAAGCGGCCCAAGAATGTCATGGCTAAGGTGCGATTTGAACTCAGGACTGGCAACTCCACATTCTTGGAGCCACTGTACTACTCCAGCCCACAACTGGCCTGTTCTCAAATATCACCTTTATCCCCAGCTGTATTGTGTCACTGCAACAAAATATGCAGGTGCTGCCTTGTCTTCTGATCCAACGTAATTATATTTTTCACACTGCATTTATTTGGACTTTGTTATTTTATTAGTCAGCCTCAAAAACTGAACTGTTGGTATTTGTATTTTAAAGTTGCACACTATTCTGGATGCTCCAATAATAAAAGCGGTGAGGAAGTGCAATAAATCGTTAGAACAAATCCATGCAAAGATAAATAAGTGGGCTCTGGTGCAAAACAGAGGGTTGCTCTTCTGCTGTTCAAGCAACTTTCTGCTTTTGGAAACATGAGCAGTGCATCTTGCCAGTAGAGGCCCTTCAAGCCCCTTGGACTATAGAGCTGCACTGTTTGGCTGTGGCCATTGTCACAGGTGCAAGGGTGCCCCAAGAAGCCCCCATGGGCCTCACCAGAACTGGTGCCACCATGTGGCATCTTTGGGCAGCTTCTAGGGTTCCGGCACTTTAGCAGGGCGCACTGCTGGCGCTTCCTAGGCCTGTGAGCTTCCATTTAAATCTCCCACAATGCCCTCAGCCTGGAAATTTAACTGGTTGTTTCCAGCTGCCCAGCACTCATTGGAAGGTCTGTTGTGGATGCCTCCTGTTGTTGCCAGCACTGTCAAGTAAATGCACACCATCCCATCGGTGTAGGAAGAGCTCAACCAGAGAGAATTTGGTTGACGTCTCCCTCAGGACGTCCTTATCAAGTGGATCTGGCAGGAGGGGAAATGAGGCTTTGCAAAAAGGCACAATATCATTTACCTTAGCCGCAGTCAGATGTGGATCTTTGAGGTTCAGTAGCAATGTGACAATACTGTTGAGAACCTGGTCCTGCAAAGCGGCTTTTTCTTTCACGTCCAGGTTCTTAATCATGTCTTGAAACAGCTTGTTTGCCGCACAGGTTATTTTGGGTCTCCCCTGGGAATGAAAGAGAAAGGAAAAAGATTGACTTGATAACCTTTCTGAAAGACTTTGAGGCTATGTAGATAGATACCCGTTTGGGGTAGATAGATACCACTGGTTTGGGAAGAGGTGTTTGCACAATGTTAGCCACAATCCCTATTATCTATCCTGTATTTATCCTGCTGTTTCTCGTGAAATATTGCCTTTTGATGCATTTCCCTCAAACCAGCTTCAATCTGAGCTGTGAGAAAGAACAACCTAGGTTACGTTTTAAGCCTTAGATACCATGGGTTGGTTCCGTGCCTGGAGAACGAACTGCAGGTAATTTTCTAAGATCTGTGCACCCCACCCCAGCCATAAATGCACCATGACCCAAATATGTTTAAGACTGCAATCCTAAGCATAATTGTTCACTGTTGGCTCCAGGGCTGGGGTTTTTTGGGGGGAGGGGGGCACTTGGGCAAGACATCCTCAATGGTTGCAGCCACTGCCACTTGAAAAGAGCATACAGGAGACATATCCACAGCTTTTTTTCAGCCTGAACTCATCAAAACTCAGTTCTGGCACTTCTCAGGTGGGCGCCATTGCCATTATAAGAGAACAAGGGAGGCGGTCATGGTGAGTTCTGGATCCTCTATTTTTCCCCTTCCACCTGGAAAAGCCCGTCTCACATAGATGAACAATTTTTTCTGAAACTTACGTCGGCCAAGAAAGGCTGAAGCTGTTTGACGATCTTCACAAATATGTTCATGTTTATATTGTTTTTGTGGAGTGTTACGATCTTGTTTACGACCTCCATAGCTGTCAAAATCACCTTCTCATCAGTGTCGTTAAAACTTGGAAGTATACCCAGGAGCAGGTTGGAGAGCTCTTTCTTCTGAAATGACACCAAAATCATTTTACTGTTAGACTACAGTAGCAATTTCACATTATGTGACTGGGATCCTTAGTTTAGTCTTGCTGTTGTCCCCTGACCAGAGTTGTGCACACATGATATTCCCACCAGTGGAAAGGAGTGGGGGACACTTCCCATACTCTTCCTCCCTGGAGAATTCCGTGCCCTCCTAAGAATCTGCTCTGGAGGGTCGGGGGACCTACCAGAACAATATGAGAGGTAATTTAAGGGGGAAGGAAGGAAATCAGCAGAAATCGCCTCCCCTCCATTCCACTAGTGGAATCCTCCACTAGATCTCGGTCTCATCCGTGAAGAAAAGGAACCCAAATGTTCAGAGTTGCACAACACTGTAGCTGAGCCTGGTCAGCAATATCACTAGCTGCAGACATGCTTCACTCCATTCCTAAGATGAAAGGTGTGAGGCTTAAGCCTTACCTGGCAGCCATACCTACTAGCCTGGAAACTGTTTCCCCAATGCAGGGCTTTCATATGTAAAACTTGAACACATAGTGCTTTAGGAGCAGAGATGTAGCAGGGAAACTTAACAGAGCACAACATCATTTGCCAGAGAGCTTGAGCCATGACTAGCCCCTCCAGGAATCTCCAGTGTGACAATTTTTTTAACCATTTCCAGACTCAGGAAACTAATGCCATTTATGTACCACAGCTGTTTCATTCATTGATGCTATTGAAACATATCATGGATGCAGACACAAGCCCAATTAAGAAGTAATAATCTCAGTCCAGCAAAACCAGATTTATTGGACTGAGAACAAGTACCGTGTTCACACCCCCTCTCCTCCCATTTCTGACTTACTGTAATGCAAAGCATTGTTTTGGTGGTCACATACTGCTGCAAAATCAGGAAATGCATCACCCCGTGACACAGATTTGCATAAAATGTACATATGCCAATTTATAACTATAGATGCATGTTTAGAAATTATTACTGTACACCTCTCACCATTGTAAGTCTGCCCAGTGACCTGGGTATCTGTGTTGGTTTGCTGTCCTGGGTTAGCTTCAAGGTCCCTATTTTCCTTTCATATTGTTATGAATTGGGAGTGGGGGAAAGACTCTCCATTATCCTAAGTGGGGCACGTAGAAATGCTTGCATGGATGGGCCACATTGGTTGAATACTGCCCAATAGTTCTTGCCCCTGAGCACTCACTCGGTTGAAAATATAATCTATTTACCCCACTTCTGTCATAGTCTCGCCAAGTTCACATCTAGCTGTGATTATCAAGTGGTGAAAAAAGGTACTCTGCGCATGCCCTTATTATTCACATATTCCCATGTTTGGGCCCTGGCATCTGACACAGGTTCTGGAGCTCTGCCGCTGGATCAGTTCCTTAAAGATACTCTCCTCAACTTCTTGTTTCAGTATAGCATGTTTTGCTTCAGTACAGAGCAGCAGTTCCAGCACCTCCACCTCGTCCTTAGCTAGAGTTTCCTTTAAGCAACAGCAACAACAAAAATGAAATCACTCACGTTTTGCAGATGACGCGCCACATTGCCCATTCCATGGAGACTGAGCCAGCGGTAGGTTGGACATGAATCAGCCTGCCAGTTCTTCAACAGGCCCAGGATGTAATGTTTTTGTAGCACCGTGTAGGTGGATTCAGACGAGAGAAGCTGAACAACACAAACCAGTAAATATGTGGCAGGAAATTTAGAGAACTTTCCCCATATGTTGCCAGCTATCGAAAGGTAATGATAGAATACCGGAGTCACTCTCGGCTGTTGCAGGTGTTTCAGTTAATGGATAAGGATTTTCCCTCAAGCCCAAATACTGTTATTTTTTTTAATATGAAAAAGATACTGGTAAAGTGGTAGGATTTGGTTGGAATAGTATTGCTTTGCTTTTTGTGTTGTAGTCACTGTCTGTTTCAGTCATCTCTAATTTTTCTGCTGGCTACAAATGTGCTGGCAGGATGTGTTATCTGCACTTTTTGAGTTGTTTTTCACCATATACCTATACTTATGCAATGCACCAGAAATTATTTACATTATACCTGGCAGCGAGAGAGAGGGGGAGAAGAATGTGTACAGAAACCCTGCCATAAAGACAGGCTAGAACTGAGTGAATATACAAGGGCCCAACCTAACATTTCTTTTCCATTCCTAAGTGACCGGGGAAGGGCTTCTAGCTCAGTGACAGAGCATCTGCTTTCCATGCAGAACGCCCCAGGTTCAATCCCTGGCATCTCCAGGCAAGGCTGTGAGAGATCTCCTCTCCGAAACCTCAAGCCACTGCCACACAGTGTAGGCCAGGGAGCCTTTTTTTTGTCCTGAGGGTCTATCCAACCTTACAAGGGCTACATGCCAACAGTGGCCTTAGTCATAGTCCTCACAACCAGGGAGACGTTTAATCTCAGGGTCATGGGTTTGAGCCCCACGTTGGGCAAAAGATTCCTGCGCTGCAGGGGTTTGGACTAGATGACCCTCTGGGTCCCTTCCAACTCTACAATTTTATTATTCTAATATTATTCTTAGAATATTATATGCAAAAATAAACACATGCATATATACTCTCCGCAGCCTTTTCTGCTTGGCCCACCAAAAGTTTCCAAGCAACGTTGACATAGGCTGTGTAGTGGAGGGGTGAAAAAATTTAAAAGCTAGGAGGTTTGTCAGTAGATATAAAGTACTGTATCTGTTGGTACAGCAATGGAATGTTTCCTCTTAACCATTGCCTGTTCCTCATGGTGCCTGAAGGCAAAAAAGGGATGCAAACACAAACACATTTACAGTTTTGTGTTCTGCTAGGACCGCACTTGTACTCAATGGCTATGTAATGTCATATTTCTCAAGATGCTACTCAAACAATAAAATAGACATACTGCAGTGAAAAAGGCCATTGCTGTCAGCTTCTGTTGGTCATCCCCATGATGGAGAAGAGGAATCACCTTGGTAAATACCGCATAGTCAAGCCCATGATGATGTTTGACAAGGGCTCTGTAAGGATATAAACAATATTTTATTTTGGAATATGCAGACGGCATACTGAAGAACACACTAATCATCCTCAAATTCAGGTCCTCCACTACTTGCCTGGCCAGAAGGAGAACTCCTTCAAGGTAGTTCTCTGGTGAAGCCAAAAGGTCCCAGCTTCCTGTTAGACTTGTAAAACACGCCTGAGGAGCCTTCTGCCTTTTCACCAAGGCCTTTAAAGCATCCATGGCGCAGCTGAATTTAGGGAAAGAAAAAGCATTTGACGGGGACAATAACCTTACTTAGAACCCTATGGCACATACACTTCTTTGTGAGTTTTGTTAGATGACATTATTAAATCCTTTATAAACTAGGAGCTTGCATCTTGAAGGTTATGAAAAGTATTGATTTAGGGGGACCTGATAGTTCCATCTCTGGAGCCACAGAACAATGTATTTCCATGCAGAGGCCACTTTGCCCAACTTATAAGCCTCCAATTTTGCAAAAAATTAAAATTTGTCAACTACGTATGATCAGTGGACCAAGAGATGCATGGATCAGAGAGTCTTTATAGAGAATAAGTGGGGAATCCTGCAAAATTTGGAGACATGTGTAATAGCATTCTAAAATGCAAACTATTCAATGTGCTCACAGAAGAGGAAGTGATGGCCCCAAGCTTGAATGGCTCTGAAAGAGGATTAGACAAATTCATGCTTAATAAGGCTACTAGTCCAAGGTCTCTGTTCTTACTCTACTGCAGGAAAAGTATGCCTCTGAATAACAGTTGAGGAGAGTGCTGTTGCACTCATATTCTCCTTGTGTGAGAACAGTACAGGTGGCAACGATTTAACGCAGGGGTCCCCCCCCCATTCCGCCTTCTCCCAGGTCCAAAAGGACCCGCACATTGGCAATCGTGTGTCAGTTGGACGTGCCTAAAATCGCCCCCACGTGTACTGGAAAAGATGGGCCACTGGCTTGATCCAGTAGGGCTCTCTTCTTATATTCTCAGTGCTTTTTTTCTAGATAAATAGGTGCCACTACTCACAACCATGAAGTTGTTACAATAAGCACCACACTTTTTAACAACAATAAAACGATGCCAGTACTGCGTACCCTGTATGTTCTTATCTTTATACAACTAAACACTGTCTTGGACGTGTCTCTTTGTATTCTTAGCAGGCGTATTTCATTCTGCACACCATCTGTCTAAGCCTACCTAAGCCTGTGTGTGAATATTTGTAGGGTTTTTGTGTCTGTGTGTTGTTGTTGTAATGTAGACCTTTTAAAGCAAATGGCGTGTGAGAGTGTCATTTATACTCTGTAGTTCTCAGTGCTTTAATTATACCAAATGTGACTGTATTCTGCAAAACACCAATCTTTATTAAGTACAAAAAAAGTACACTTGGATGGGTATAAATTCAGTGAATGATATACATCCATACTGTAATTAGCACCTGAAACAATAAGGAAGGAAATGGTGTAGACAGCTCAGTTCATTAGAACATGCCGACTTTGGAAAGAAGCACAGCATGCATGTTTATTATTATGATTAATTATTATTTATATGATGTTGATGATGATAATGATTTTTTATTTAAAAAAACATATTTTGAAAATATTTACGTACATTTTGGGAAGGTATGGTCTGGGGCATCTAATCCCATGAATGCTCATGGAATCTTGCTCAATGTTCCCTTGCTTTGATGAGGGCGTGAAATAGCGAACTGGTCAGAGGCAGAGACAATGTGGGTGGAGCAGAAACAAATATGGGCAAAGCAACTGACTCTTACCTCTGCAAAGCAGGCAATACCCTAACCCCATAAAAGCTAATGGGACTTTACTGATAAAGCAAAATAAATTTCTCAGTAAAGCCATTTTGGAACGGACAATCTTTTTCAGATTAGAAAGCCATTTTCTGCTAAGACATTTTAATGAGAATAGCTCCCCTGCTGCAGTGCAGGAAAGAGTAAGACCTCCAGAGCCTTTCCTTACAAGCCAAAGAAGAAAGAATTATGTCCTTATCAGACACTGATATTTACATGGTTAGTAGTACTCCATTAGCTGTCTGTTACCTTATGTAGTTTGATGTTCTGATTATGTCCTCCTGTCCAGGTTCGGCATCTGTACAGTTCATCAAGTAGTGCAGCTGAATAACCAGGAAGATGATCACAGATACGTAATAGCTGTTCATAGGAATTTTGCACTTTTTATCCCTAAATATTATGCACAGGGCTTTTGTTGCCTGAAACAGAATAAAAAAAACCAGACCTTAATTCTTGGAAGTTTGGTTGTTCTCCCACAAGCATATATCACTCGTTATATCTCAGATCATTGCAGTTTTACCTTAAGACTGTGACTTAGGGTTACTTTATGGCAGAGGCCACACCCTCTAGATGTTGTTGGACTACAACTCCCATCATCCCACACCATTGGCTGGGGCTGATGGGAGCTGGAGTCCTCTGAGGACTCGTTAGCCATCCCTGTTGTATGGCTAGAATGACAGATTCTAGCAAAACCTGGAGACAAGCAACCTAGAATATTTTTTCATGTCTTTTTTGTTCCCTTCCCAGTTTTGTCCCCTCTCCCCATGAAGCCCAACATCTTCTGTAACTGGTCCATTTACGAACTAGCTAAGCAATATTGCCAGATTGCATATCCAAGCATAGAGGTGGTCCAGTACTAGGACATCAGAATACTATTAATTAATTAAAATTGTATATCGCCCTTCATCTGTAGATTGCAGGGCAGTTCACAACATCAAAATGCAAGCTTAAAATACAATATATATATATATATATATATATATATATATATATATATATATATGTGTGTGTGTGTGTGTGTGTGAATGTAAACTGGCCATTTGGGTGTGTCTGCACTTTTCTCCGAAACCGCTTGACCGATTGCATTCAAATTTTGACACAACGTCCCAAGCAAATATCCGAGTCACCATATACAGCTTGTGTAGTCAGATGTCACACCTGGACCACGTAAAACCCCCCAAACCCTGTGTTCCAGAACTCACAACTCAGACGAAAGTGCATGCTGGGAAATAGAAGCTCCGTCTCCAAGGCCAAGCCGAGATCGTGATGTCACCAACCGATATGCTATAACCACCACAAAGGCCATTCCTCCACAAAGGCTGATGCTGGGATCCTGCCCCTAGCCCCCCACGTCCAACCATCACAGACAAGACCACGCCACGCTGACACCGCCGAGACCACACCGAAAAGCGGACCACGCCCTGCCATTCCCCTCCCCAACGCTGAACACCTGACATACAGGCTGGGATACGCCGGCACCAGCACCGGGGGACTCACAGGGATAAGCCAGGGGGACCTCGGAGGGGGTGGGGGAAGTCACAGGGATGAACCGAGGGGTGGGGAGAGGAGGGGGGAGTACAGGGAGGGGGTGGGGTCGGTCACAGGGATTTGCCAGGGAATGGAGAGAGGAGGTGACATGATAGCTCATGGGTCGGGACAGGATGGGGACACTCACAGGATGAACCCGGGGATGGGGAGAAGAGGGGACAAAATATCTCAAACAAAATGAAGGGGGACTCTGAAGCTGAGTGTAGTCTCAAGGGGGACTCTGAGGCTCCATTTAACAGATTGAGCCACAGCAACGCGTGGCCGGGCTAGGTAGTACATAATAATAAAAAAAGAACCAAAACAACACACATACAAACCAATAACAGCCCTCCCTCAAATACATTTAAAATGTTATAGGATGTTAATCAGCCTGGTTGAAGAGAAATGTTTTTGCCTGCTGCCTAAAGGTGTATAATGAAGGCGCCAGCTGAACCTCCATGGGGAAAACATTCCTCAAATGGGAAGCCACTGCAGAAAATGTGAAAGCATGAGTCTAGTCATATCTTGGCCTAGTTCCACAGGTTCCAGAACATTATATTGATTAAAATGAATGATAAGATGGCACCCTTTGGTTGAACGTTACTTAAAGACTGGGAATGGGGAAGGCAACCAGGCAAAACAGCTAGCCAGCCAATCCATGCCAACAACAAGAAAGCATCTTCACCACCAGAATGCTGGCCCCAGGAGGATTAAAAAGTGGGCTCAGAAGGTATAGCCAGGAGGGTCTGCTCCACCTGCACTCCTAGAATCAGCTGGCTGAGGCAACCACCTCACTCTGCCCAACAACAGGGCCTGCCATGTTTTGTGCACTCTCTATTTCAGGGTTTCCCAAACTTGGGTCTTCAGGGGTTTCTTTTTTTTTGGACTACAACTCCCATCAACCCTAGCTAGCAGGACCAGCGATCACGGATGATGGGAAATGTTGTCCAAAAACAGTTCCCAAATTTTCCCAAGTTTGGGAAACCCTGCTCTATTGGGTGGTGGCCTTCAAGTTGATGTGCATCTTTCCAGTTCCCAGTCTATGCTCTAGCACAGCACAGCTTGTTACAATTGTAGGTAAAGGAATAGCATATTTCTCTCACAGCTAGAGGTAGAAGGGAGGAGTTGTCTGTGAACTTTCCATCTGATCCTGGGCGTTCACTGCTAAGGCAAGGTTTCCTTTTCAGCACTTCGAGAAGCTTGGCAAGAACCTGGAGTCTTACAGGTTGTTTAGCTTGGCCCAAGGCTTCCCAGATTTGAGTGATATGCCTAAAATTAAAACAAACAAAACAAATCTATATCAGTGTCTCCACACACACACAGCATTGCTGATCACAATCTCTCTTGTATTTCTGTTGTTCTGTTGTTGTTGTTTAGTCGTGTCCGACTCTTCGTGACCCCATGGACCATAGCACGCCAGGCACTCCTGTCTTCCACTGCCTCCCGCAGTTTGCTCAAACTCATGTTCGTAGCTTCGAGAACACTGTCCAACCATCTCGTTCTCGTCCTCTGTCATCCCCTTCTCCCAGTGCCCTCAATCTTTCCCAACATCAGGGTCTTTTTCAGGGAGTCTTCTCTTCTCATGAGGTGGCCAAAGTATTGTAGCCTCAGCTTCAGGATCTGTCCTTCCAGTGAGCACTCAGGGCTGATTTCCTTCAGAATGGATAGGTTTGATCTTCTTGTAGTCCATGGGACTCTCAAGAGTCTCCTCCAGCACCGTAATTCAAAAGCATCAATTCTTTGGCGATCAGCCTTCTTTGTGGTCCAGCTCTCTTGTATTTCTAGTGTTGTTTAAAGTGGAGTTATATGTATATACATGAATTAAGATGGATAAAGGAGCCCAACAGAACTGAAAGCCTGTTTGCTGCAAATAATTATTGTTTGTTTACTACTAGAGGGTTAAAAGCATTTTATAGGATTTTCATCAGTCTAGCCAGTGCTATGAAAAAGAAGTGCCGGAACTCACCATGAACACCTCCCTCTTTTAGAATGGCAATGGAGCCCACCTAAGAGGTGCCGGAACTGAGTGAGTTCCAGATTTTTTTAAAAAGCCCTGAGTCTAGCAATGACCCCCAGAACAGACAACATAAGAAGAGAGAGCCCTGCTGGCTATCAGGCCAATGGCCCATCTAGTCCTGCATCCTGTTCTCACAGTGGCCCACCAGATGCTTGTGGCAAACCAGCAGGCATGTTTTCCTCACATTTTAAACTTTTTTTGGGGGGGAAATGCGTGTGCAGGTATAAACAACAAACAAATTCAAAAATGCATTTTTCATGTGGTGTGGTATAATTTCTAAATAAGAGATATGGAGTCAGTTTTGAATGAAAAGGATGCTTGGTCCCTGTTACATGGAATTTCTTATCTTGTCCATGGATATGCAGAGAATAATTGATTTGGGTATTTTTTTTAGACACACTTGCCTAAAAACTGCAAAATGTCACCAGCTGGAACGTCTCTATCCCAATGCACCACTGGAATACAGCTCCCAAGATGGCTGCTCATGAGACAAAGGTTCCTTGCCCCCGGTGTACACAATATTGAGTTAGTTGGATAAATATTCTGATTTGTTATAAGGCAGCATCTTATGATATTTCTTGGTTTACCCTTAGATTTTATCTCATTGTTCACAGGAATAAAATGAAGTGAATGCTGTTACCTTGGGATAACTGGTGACTATCGTCACCATAGCTGCCAAGTTATCCCTTTTTAAAAGGGATTTTCCCTTATGCTGAATAGGCTTCCTCGCGAGAAAAGGGAAAACTTGGCAGCTATGATTGTCACACTTTAGGTGCTGTATCAAGACAGCTGCTCAAACTTTTTGCTAGCTCAGCATAATTGAATCACCAAGAATATTTACATTGGTTAAATAAGTGACAAAGGTCACCTACAATATTCTGGTATAAGTTCTGAATAGCATGATATTTGAGTAGGTGGAGCGAGCGATATCGTTGCCAGTTTAGCTCACAGATTTTTCCATCAGAGGCAACCGGAGGAACTCACGCAGGTGAATCAATGTTATTTCCCTGTGTGGCATGGCGGATGGAGCGCAGAACCTGGGAGACCTGGGTTTAAATTCCCACTCAGCCATGAAACTCACTTGGTGGCCTTGGGCAAGTCAAAGCCTAACATACCTCACAGGGAATCATGGACGACAACTCAGTTCCTCACCTGTCACAAAGCAATGAGAGTTTCAGAAGGCTTGAAACAGTTTCTTCTGTGTGTTTTTCAGCCAGGAGGCACACAGCCCCTATGACAACTTCTCTTGCACTAGGTTCCTGGATAGCTTGCAGGTGGAAATAAATAATATCAATGATTTCTGGCACCTGGGATAAAACAAAAAAAGGGTTAACACTGATTATTCTTTCACAGTTTCTGTTGCTTTTACATTTTATTTGCTTTTACATTTTTGGTCCTCAGATATGAATGCAGTAGCACTTATTAGTGTCTAGGTAAGAATGGCTTGCAGTGCAACAGAAAAGATAGCAGTTTGGGTAAATGGCTGTGCTCTTGTCATAAAGAGGTTAGAATGAAATCAACAAATTGCATCACTGCACTGCAATGATTATATATGCAGCCCCTCCAACCAGTATACCCTTGCTGTTTAGATACTGCTCTGACCTGAGAACAATTTGGATGTTTAGAACATGTCTAAACATGATTGCTACTAGGCTGGCTTGCAGTGACTGAATCAGCAGAGAATTTTTGAAACAGGCATTACAGATAGTGATTGGGTTGAATTTGGAATTGGGGGAGTGCAGACAGTAATATGAACTCTCATAGCTTAGAAAGCTGCATCGAGGTGTGTGTGTGTGTGTGTGTGTGTGTGTGTGTGTGTGTGTGTATATATATATATATATGCATGTGCCTATGCAGCAGAGAGGGCTTGCTAGACAAATATAAGAGAGGCCCACTATCCTTTACTAGGGATGGACAAAATGCTCTTAATGTTCATGTTCCTTGCATATGAGTAGACCGACATGTCCATTCCATTCTGTGCGGATTTGTTTGGCAAAATCCTTTAAATATTCTGCACGCTTTTAAAATGCATTTATCGATGATAAAGAACTTTCAAGGTAGCCTGAGGGCTTCCCTGAACCTCTCCTCTTCCTCTCTCTCTTTTTTCCTTCCTAAAAAACATTTCTAGTTGCTCAGAGCAGGTAGAAAGATTTAGCGCAGGCATCCCCAAACTGCGGCCCTCCAGATGTTTGGGCCTACAACTCTCATGATCCCTAGCTAACAGGACCAGTGGTCAGGGAAGATGGGAATTGTAGTCCAAAACATCTGGAGGGCCGAAGTTTGGGGATGCCTGATTTAGCGCTTGCCACAGCCATGGAAAACTTTTGATTAAAAAATGCACGGAAGCAGTATGATGTGCCATCCTCCCTGCCAGGTGATTTTTGGGAGAAAAAGATGGCTAAGCTCTGGCACCTCCTTTTCTAGAAAAATAGCACAGTGTGTACACATTACTACATTTGCATTCAGTCATTTTGTGCAAATGTCAACCAACTATCAGATACCTGCCAGCACTTCAGAGTTTGATTTAATTTGCTGGAATCTGACCTACATATGGATGTTCGTAACAAGCAGACGGATCAGATAAAGCAGCACAGTTGCTTTGCTTCTAGAGAACTACAGATAGTTCATCCTGTCTTTGTTTTGGTATAGGAACACAGGAAGCTGACTTATACTGAATCAGACCATTGGCCCACCAGCTCAATTGTACCTACACTGACCACTGATGGCCATTCCAGTCTTTGCCCACTGGACAGGTATAGGCAGGGCTGAATAGTGTTACAAAAGGTTAATTCCTGTTATGCTCCTCATTGAGTGGAAATGCCAGGATATAGCAGGTGCAATACTGATGTCATCGATCACTTAGCATGGTCACCTTGCAGCGTGAATAACATCTACAATCCATTTTCAATTCCCTCTCTATACCATAGCTCAGGATAGTATTGCAGACACTCTCAGGTTCAAACCTTGGCTTTTCCAGGGAGGGCTGGGAGTTTCCCGGTCTGAAACCCATCTCAAGCCCTGACGAGGTGAGGAATGAGTTTACTGAGCAAAACCCAAGGGATTAATCAATTAGTAGTAGTTTTCTGGACTAGCTCATGGATGTGAGCGAGGGCAATCTGCCTGTGGGATCTGTCACCCCACTGATTGCTAGAGTTGATCCAGCAGATCACTAACTGGATTTTCTCTGCTTCTCATACCCAGCTGAAGTTCTCATTGCCTCTCACTTTTGTGTGTATGTCCTTCTAATTTTGCTGCCCCTAACATTTTGCTGCCTTAGGCAGGTGTGTAGTTCTCCTAATGGTTAAACCGCCCCTGGAGGTGGTGCTGCTCTTTTGGAGCCCCAAAAGTTCCTGGCTGTGATGCAGTTCTAAGGTCAGGAAACAGGGATGCAAAAAGAGCCAATGGACATCCAAGAAAATGGAGCTTGCCCAGCGAAGGGAGCTGAGTAGATGAAGCTGTGGCTCGTTTGTCTGGAAAGACTGTGTGTACATGTGGAGCAGCAAAACACCTAGAGGAAAGGTAGCAAGGGGGAAGAGAACTGAGTTGGCTGTCACAACATTGCTCTTGGGAAGAAACTACCTGACAGGCTAAATCTATAACTGGGGTAGCAGATCCCTTTCCTGGATCAGAACAATGCAAGCAGACAACCAAATAAGCTGGCATACAAACAACTAGTTGCTTCAGTACTTTTGTCTATCTCCAGAATTCATTGCTAGAACCCACAGGCACAATCACCTCAATTTTCTGAAACCCATAAGCATCTCTCTCTCTCTTTTACCTTTCCCCTCAGTTTGTTCCTCTCTTTTTTCAAGATTGAATTCAGCATAGCTGAAGCTGCCTCGATGCTATTTTTGTCTGTGTCCCTCAGGCTAGCAATGGCTAAAAGTATCTGACCCGTCACAGTGGACTCTGCATCAACTCTTTCAGGTATCTGAAATAAAACAGAGGAGAGGCACTTGTGGGGGATACATTGGCAAGGGCATCCATTATCCAAAAGATTGACACCTGCAATAGACTAGCTAAAAGTATTGCTGAACTGGAAAAGTTGGATTTAATGGTTGGAGTGCTTGAGTCAGATTAGGGAGACCCAAAACCAACTTCCCCACTCTGCCATGAAGTTCACTGGGTTGAACTTGGGCCAGTCACTATCTCTCAGCCTAACTCAGTGAACTTTCAGAGGTTTTGTGAGGATAAAATGGGGCATAGCTACATATGCTACCTTGAGCTCCTTGGAGAGGCAAGATAAAAATAAAACAAGCTGATTTCTAACATACACTCATATCATTCCAACATCACAATTATTCAAATGTAAAGCAGGGACAAAATACTCTGAAAGGTTTCCAAGATTATATGAGATGTCCAGGCACAAAGTAGGGAACCTCTGGCCTTCCAGATGTTGCTCCCATCGTCCCTGCCCATTGGCTGCCCTGGCTGAGGCTGATGGTACTTGGTGCCCAGTAACATGTGACAGACCACAGGCCATCTATCACCTAGACCAGTGTTTCCTAAACTTGAGTATCCAGCTGCTTTTGGACTACAACTCGCATCATCCCTAGCTAGCAGGACCAGTGGTCAGGGATGATGAGAATTGTAGTCCGAAAACAGCTGGCGTTTGGGAAACACTGGCCTAGACCATCAAGGGCAAGAGTGTGGAAAAAGAGGTCTTCTCACATAACAAGAAGGAGATGGAAAGATATAACTTGGAAAGATATAACGTCTTAATTTGCAAATGAGCGAGCCTTTTCTCAAAAGTGGCTCTGGTTTGTAATACAAATCTGTATAAAACTCACATTGGCACAATGCTCATTCACTTTACAAATGTCTGCATTAGAGAGTGTGTCATCAATATCGTGTGAGGAAAGCACCTGGGTGTTTTAATCTCACGTGTAAAAAAAGTTTATGGCATGAAAAGAGGCTGCAGGAGGAAGTGTGAAGAGAGAAGCCCTCTTCACCCCTGAGGAGGATACAAAAATGTGAACATAGACATGATGGTCTGACAAGTTAGGAGCATTGAAGATGCCATAAAGGCTACAAACCTATAACTGCTTACCTGAGAGTAAGTCTCACTGAATTCCATTGGACCTACATCAGAGTAAACAGACATAGACTTGTGCTTTAAGGGGGTCTGTGCTGTATTGTTGTGGCCAAGACTTGGTGCAAAAGGAGAAGATGATAGCTTGGAAAGAGAGAAATCCACCAATTCGTACAGAGGGATTGTACCTTATTAAGGTTTTCGTTTTCCGGTGGTGGCGAGATAACATGATGACCTTTCTTCTCTTTTTCCTTCACAAGAAAGTCCCCAGGCTCTGACACTGGCTTGGCAGCAGAGACTTTCTCTCGAATTTGTGTTTCTGTTTTCAGCACACAGTATTTTTTCTTGCTCGGCATGAACATCTGGGCTGTATGTGGATTTGTTGCCTTTTCCTGGGTCATAACATCTATCGGGCTATCAAAGTTGGTTTGTGTACCCTTTTCTTCACTGGTATCTGGTTCACTGGCATATGCCGTGCTCACCCCAACATGTGGGCCATAGGTCTTTTTAATCTTTTCTTTTACAACCATGATTGATCTAGAAGAAAACACACACACACACACACACACACACAAAAACTTTTGTCACAGTGTAACTTAATACATATCTTAAATTCTCCCATGGAAGTATGAGATTGCAGCCTTATTCTTTTTTTATTAAAGGTTTTCAACCGAATATACCATAAAATCCAAACTAATAAAAAACAATATATCAAACAGAAAAAAACCAAAGAGATAAAACATTGATAAAAATCCTCATATGATCCTCATAAAAAACAAAATTATAAATATGCTAGCTGGCCCGGGCACGCGTTGCTGTGCCTGACTCAGGGTTCCTTGTTTCCCAGGAAAGGGGGATGATGTGTCCCCCCCGGACTATGTGTCCCCCCATTGTTGTGTCTCATCCCTGTGACTCCCCCCCACCCTGGCTCAACCCATGACCTATTTGGGCCCCTCCTCCCCCCACCCAGGGCTCCACTCGGCCTAGTCTGTAAAGTAGAGCCGAGGCCGAGTCTGTAGGCTGCAAAGTGGAGCTGAGGCCTAGTCTGTAGGCCTTGGCTTGGACTAGTATGTAAATGCGAGCCGAGGCCTCCGCCCTGTATCTCCATTCCTTGGCCCCCACCCTTGGAAAAGGAACTGTCAGCTTCTGGGTTCTATTTCCCAGCATGCACTTTTGGGTGAGTTGTGTGTTCTGAAACATGGGGCATTGGGGTTTTTACGTGACCCAGGTGTAACACCTGTGTACGTAAAGTGTCTTAGGTTACTCTCTTGTTCGCATGTGGCATTGTGTTCAAATTTCAACACTATCGGTCAAGCAGTTTTGTTGAACATTAGAGAGGAACGGACATACATGTTGAACATTAGAGAGGAACCCAGACATACATGTAGTTAATGAAACCCAGACCAAATGAAAAAAGAAAAACTTGGTTTATGGGGTTGTTGCTGTTTATAGTATCAGAGAAACAAGTTTGCTACAGTGTCTGGAGTTTCATGCTTGCCATACACCTGAAGAACCACCACCCCTCCAAGAATCTTGCTAAGGGTGTTGGGAATTGTAGCGCTCTCTCTGTGTAGGGTAAACTACAGTTCCCACAATTTGTGGGGAGGGGGACATGCTTTAAATGTATGGTGTGTATGCAATATGCGCTATAGGAGTGATGATTAAATAGTTAAAATATAAAGCAGATTTCATGTCTTCCTGGGTTTTATTTCATAGTGCTATTGAAATCTCAAATTGAGACAAGGTGAAATTTATTCTAACTGCACCCAGGTATGTTTTAAAGAATCATTTCCCACCAGGTCATAATTGAGGGGTCACTTCCAAATGACATGAATTTTCAGTTACCTACAGAATCCATTGGGATTTATCCTGCATACAAAGAAACAAATCCCAACACACACAAAATACAAGGGCTCTCATTACTTGGCCATCAAACTAAACACAATGAAAACCCATGCTGAGATGCAGAATGGCAAAAGCCAAGAAAGACTTCTGGAATGTTTTGACAGGCAAAATCTCTGGAAGGACTGAAGACCATTCAGAACAATTTTTTTAAAATGCTGGTTACAAAAGACAAATACCAGCGGCTATGTCTGGCACTACCAAGTGTCTGGTGAGTTAATGGAGGCACAGAGAAGCAACAGACCACATGGAGACATCTACTTACAACCTGCATGGTTGGAACCAGTCATATATTTCCCGTTCTGCTGCAGCAGTTTCTGCCTCACTGGAATGTAGCAATGAAAGGATCAGTGCTCATCAGGGCCTGGGTCACAATGGATCTTATCGCGTCAGAGCTTTTGTGGCTACCACGGTAACAGCATCACCAAGGGCGCCCAGTGTTCCAGTGGTTGTCAAGGGTATCGCCAGGGCTACCAACTCAGGCAGTTTTGTTTTGTTTCCCTTTTTCAGATGCAGGAACTCAAGAGTCCAAGTATTTTTATTTTTATTATGGCTTTTATATCCCACCTTTTCTCCAAGAAGCTCAAAGTGGCGTATACAGTTCTCTCCCTCATTTAGTCCTACAACAACCCTGTGAGGTAGTTTAGGCTGAGAGACTAACCTAAGGACACCCAGCGAGCTTCATGGCCAACTGGGAATTTGAATCCTGGTCTCCTAGGTCCTAATCCAACACTCTTACTACTATGCCACACTAGTAGGGCTAGAATTTTTGTTCTGAATTCCTTTTTTTTAATTACAGAGAAGAAACTAGAATGGTTTTGGCAAGCGCTCAACCAGTAAGTGTGTGGAGCCAAAAATACACATGTGTGCACATAAAGAGACACATCACAGACACAGTGACCTTTGGTGCGGCCTTGGCTGTTGCAATGTTCTTCTTCTTTCTACACTTGATCATATTGTCAACACGTCCCAAAAAGCATCCCATCTCTGCACAGAGGAAGGATATGCATTTCCTCAAGAAGGATATAAACCTTGGATCTGTAAGCTAAGGTTTTGCAGGGCTGCTAAATGGAAAGGAGCCATCCGACATCTGAACTTTGTGGCACCCCTTTGAATGTATCTGATCATCAATGCATGAGACAGTGCTGCTAACTAACCACAGTCTTGAATTCCTGTCAACTTCCATCAGTAAAACAAAATAAACGAAATTGCACATTTCTGCCAACACCGATCAAGAGCTGCTGAGCAGCACTTCCCTGTCAGCCTTCATAAATACTGGAAAGGACATTCCTACTTGATTTCCTAACAAGAGACAAGGCAGCAACAAATTATTAACATGTCAATTGTGATATAAGCCCCGGGTATGATTCCTCCCTCTCTTACAAAGCTCTGTATTAGGTACAAAACATCATATTGTTTCATTATTTACTGTGTCCTATCTACTCATACATAGTACTGCAGCATTGGGAATGAGAAGAAACATAATCAAAACAGGTTTATTCTGATGATTCTGATGGTTATTAGTTTTATGCGGTCCTTCACTAGAATTGGTTCTAGTTAGTTTGCACAACTGTTGATTGCATTCATTTTTTATTTGTTTAAATTCCTGGTTCTGATTGTGCATGCTTTTGTGCTACTGCTTTACTGGTGTGGATCACTGACAGGTCACAAGTTGTTGACACCTCCTATTCCAATATTCACTTATATAAACATATATTGGTATAGCTGTTTATTCTAAACATCTTTTAGTACTCTTATACCCCTTATCTCAGCCACTTCATACTCAATGGTTGGTGTGCATATCTACAAATGTAAAGTATAAATGTGATAAACACGTATTTCATACAGGAACACCATCAGGGAGCGGTGAGTCATTGAACTTTCTTGCTATGTGTAGGTTCAGGGGAAAACCTCACTTGACTCTGTATAAAATGGGCACAATGGTCCTGTCTTACAATCTGATGAAAGATCAGTAGTAGGGAATGAACTTTCATTTACCTGTACTTAGACAACAGCTTTCAAGAGCAGCCTTAGCATTTATAGAGAAGAAGAAGAAGAAGAAGAAGAAGAAGAAGAAGAAGAAGAAGAAGAAGAAGAGTTTGGATTTGATATCCCGCTTTATCACTACCCTAAGGAGTCTCAAAGTGGCTAATAATCTCCTTTCCCTTCCTCCCCCACAACAAACACTCTGTGTGGTGAGTGGGTCTGAGAGACTTCAGAGAAGTGTGACTAGCCAAAGGTCACCAAGCAGCTGCATGTGGAGGAGTGGGGACACGTACCCGGTTCCCTAGATTACGAGTCTACCACTCTTAACCACTACACCACACTGGCTCAAGGTCAAGCCAAAGGAGAGGGAGTCTTCCTGGAAAACATTTTGATCTGCCACATCCCCTATTATCTGTGCTGGGATGATGGTGGAACCATCTGAAGTTCCATGTTGCTAGGCAAGAGACATAGACCAAAACTGGGGGGGAAACTGGGCTGTTGGAATCCATAAGCATGAACAACTCTGACAGATAGTCATTGAGATGTTTGGAAGTTCTGTATCTTGGCAAAATTGCTTGAAATAATTACTCGGTCCAGTATACCCTGAAGGAGTGTCTCCACCTCCATCGCTCTGCCTGGACACTGAGGTCCAGTGCCAAGGGCCTTCTGGCGGTTCCCTCGCTGCGAGAAGCCAAGTTACAGGGAACCAGGCAGAGGGCCTTCTTGGTAGTGGCACCCGCCCTGTGGAACGCCCTCCCACCAGATGTCAAAAAGAAAAATAACTACCTGACTTTTATATATAAAGTCTACCATCTGAAGGCAACCCTGTTTAGGGAAGCTTTTAATCTTTAATGAATTAGTGTATTTTAATATTTCTGTTGGAAGCCGCCCAGAGTGGCTGGGGAAACCCAGCCAGAGGGGCGGGGTATAAATAAATTATTATTATTATTATTATTATTATTATTATTATTATTATTATTATTATTTGAGCTGGAGCAGGAGTACAGAGAACACATATGGCATGACTGTTCTTAGTTGATCTCTAGTTAATCACAACTGGATCCCTTGAAGAAGACCTTTGGAGAACACAGTCTTGTATGTTGCATCCTTTGTGAGGATATCTACCTATGACAGTATGGCGTTGATGGATGGGCCAGACAGATGATACAACTGGAACTCAGAACAATGTAGCTTGTAGTTTTCAGGGTGTGAGGCAAAATCCCCACTCCCTGAAATCCGCCCCTGACTATTCATTAGATTTACACTGTTTCTTTATACAATATCGTGTCCTCAATATTTCTGTCACCTGCCATAACTCTGGATACCTCTGCAATAATTAGCTGTCTTACAAGGCAAGTAACAAGACGAATACATGATCATCAAGCACTTTATGTTTTCTCTAGAGAAATCCCTGCTGCCACCTATCAGCGTTAGAAGTTGCATGTCAGCTGCACATCTATAGTTGATTTTTGAGGATGATCCTTTAAGGCAGCTGGAGAAAAAAGTTTAGAACACTCTTTTTTTTGGCCATTCATTGATCTTTTATTTCTTCTTGTGTTTCTAGTCTTTCTTCTTTTCTTATTCTAGGGGGGGGGGGTGTTCTGAATACAAATGAGCTCGTACTTGGTGCACTCGAGAGGTAATTAATACCACCAGCAAACACCCAATTTACACTGCATCTGATGTGTCCCAGTCTTGAGATTCCAAAAGGAGATCTGTTTATCACACTGTGGGACCCCACAAACAACATGTCAGTTTACGGCATAGCTTTGCTTTGCTCATTTCTGAAACATTTGTGGAACACAACTCTGCATATTTATCCCAGCAAATCAGCATATGACAATGGCAGAACTGCTGGATCAGGTCAGTGGCCCATCTAGCCTCACATCCTGTTCTTACAGTGGCGAACCAGATGCTCATGGGAAGCCTTCAAGCAGGACCTGAGCACAGGAGCATGCTCCCCCTACCCACCCAGTGGTTTTCAGCAACTGGCACACAGAGGCATGCCATCTCTATTGGTGAAGGCAGAACAGTAGCATCCCGGTTTCTGATTTGACCCTGGAGTGTCTCGCTTTTCCTTAGGATATCCCTATTTGCATCGGACAAATGTTGGAGGGTATGGAGTTATGTGACCCCCAAGCCAAGCAGATAACCACCTTTAGAATACCTCTGAAGGCAACCCTGTACACAGAAGCTTTTTAATGTTTAATGTTTTATTATGTTTTTTATATATGTTGGAAGCCACCCAGAGTGGCTGGGGCAACTCAGTCAGATGGCTGGGTTATTATTATTATTATTATTATTATTATTGGTAAAGGGACCCCGACCGTTAAGTCCAGTCCAGTTGCGGTGCTCATCTCGCTTTACCGGCCGAGGGAGCCGATGTTTGTCCGCAGACAGTTTTTTCGGGTCATGTGGCCAGCATGATTAAGGGTGAACCAGAGCAGTGCACAGAAACGCCATTTACCTTCCTGCTGGAGCAGTATCTGTTTATCTACTTGCACTTTGATGTGCTTTCAAACTGCTAGGACAGAGCTTGAGTTTGTGTGAGAGAGGGAGGATAAGTAATGTTCTTCCAATAATAAAAAAAGACACCAACAGTGGCTTGGCGGAAACAGCAGTAGATGCATCAGGTACAAAAAATATGCAAAACAGTATAAGGGAGGTTCCCCACCACCACCACGAGAACAGCAGTTTCACATTTAAAAACCCGAACATCATTTGGCATAGTAATGCCAGTCTTATGGAATAGACTGTCTCTTCCCGCACCTCCTCTTTTCCTTAATTTAATCACTCTGAAGTGCAAATCCAGGCAAACGTTAATATTATCTGGCATATTATTAACTTGCATGTGCCTGGTTCCTCACCACTGAAAAGCAAAATGAGAGAAAACAGCCCTTGGAAGCGAGTGAGGAGTCCAAGCTGGCTGTGACAAACTGTTACTCCAAAGGAATTGGTTTTCCTTCTTTTGGTGGGGTTTTTCCTCTTCTTCTCAAAACTAATGTAAAAACCCTACATAAGCCTCTTTTGGCAGGCGCCATAATTGTGTGCCTGATCTTTGGTGCAGCAATCCGTCCTACAATTTAAATCCAACATGTAGCAGTTTCTGCTCATGTACAAGGAAACAAATGCATCTTCTGGCAGCCATTAACAGTAACCTCTTCAACCAGGCAGTGCAGGGCAGTATTTATTCCTGGACGCAGAAGGGCTTAAGCTGCATCTCTCTTTACAGTCACCTATTAACTGGGCCATATACTATATCAATAAACCACAATTACACTTAGGAAATTTGAAAAGTGAAGCTCAATAAAACCACACAGGCATATTAGAACTGTGTGGAACACTGACATCCATCTGGTATTTTCCAGCGATTTCTAGTCAATTACTACATTTCATCATCTGTAATCTTCTTTTATCCTTGATTCCTGCTGCTATGGTAATTCTCACTCTGCTACATCTATGGCTTTACTGTGAATTTTTATCACCTATGAGTAAGTGGATTCACGTTTTTGTTTGCTAGCATCTTTTTTTAAAAAAAAACTTGTAGAAGCTAAAAAATAAAAAGCTTAATTGCAGAGGCAAATGAAACATATTCAAAGATGTTACGGTAAATACGTAAATCCCATTGATAGCATTAAGAGAAGCAATATAACATTGAAACAGCAATAAAACTAAACATCCAGTAAAGTAGTATTAGTTAGGGAGGCAACCCCACCTTTTCTTTTTAAATAAAAAAGTCCTGTTCCCTTTTATAAGCATGTATGGAGCCAATTTAAATTTAGAAGGTGCATGATAAAACTTACATTATATAATTTTTCTGGGACCAACCCCCCCCCCCAATTTTGGCAGCCATCTTATAAACACTTAACTGAGAGTAAGTTTCATTGAACATAGTAGGGCTTACTCCTGAGTATAGGATCACGTTGTAAGAAATGTAGGCCGGGATCCAAAAAGCTATGCAACTAGTTCCATATTCCTAGGGGACTTTGGGTATGTGTTTCTCCAGCAACACATACCCATTTTACTGATTTTTTAAATGTTAATCACAGGATGTTTCATAGGAAGCAATTGATAAATGAAATGAAGTGTATACTGTAGGTCAGAGGTCACACCTGCAATTTTGAAAAAGTGACATGGCTGGGGAAACCCAGCCAGATGGGCAGGGTATCAACAACAACAACAACAACAACAACAACAACAACATGGTTGCCAATGGGGTGTGGCATGTCACAAAAATGGCTTCCACATCTAAAAGAGAAGAAAGAAATAGGACCACAAAATAGTGCAGTTGTGCCTCTCTATTGATGGGGGGAAATGCAACTACATCAACCACTGCCATGCTCATTCACAGAGAGAAGCTGTTCAAAACAGAAGGTGGAGTGCCATGCTCAATTTGGGGAGGCTGAGCCAGTGCAAACAGGAACTGAGCAGGAAGAGCAAGCAGTCTCTTGTACATTGTGCATTTTTGAGGATATATTTACTGAGAATTTTGTGGGCACCGTAGGAGCTTCTGGTGGTCACAGTGGCACATGTGAGCACTACACTGGAATAAACATGCACATCATCCAAATTGTACTCTAGACGTTGATTTGCATTTATTTTATATTATGCAATAAAATGGTGAAAAGGGGGGAAATAATGTGGCTAGAACTTCCACTGAAGTGAATGAGCAAGCTCTGCAGAAACGCTGCAGGGGTGAATACATAAAAAAAATGTTGTGTATATAAACCCTTGCATCTTCTTCCAACGGTTCTCCTGCATAACACTGACCAAATTCTCTTGTAATGAAATGTTTTGGAACATTGCATTGGCATGAAAGATGACATACATCACTGTAAGCATCCACATGCTGGTAAGTAAAGCAATACTTTGACTGGACTTAACCATCCAGGAGTCCTTTACTTTTTACCTTACCTTGACCTGGATGCATCATTTCTGTTGAAGCAGCTCATTTGCCCCCTTTCTCCCTTTTTCCATCATAATGCAGCACTATTATTAATAATTCCATCTAGAGCTATCATCTGCAAGGAAAGAAAGCACAGCAAATAACTTTAATGCTTCCTTTGAATCATTCCGGAATAATAAAACAAGAAAGAGAGGCACACAGGGATTTCTTAATGGGGGAAGTATTTTAAAGCAGCAAGAGATGTCTGTCATTATGATGGGCAGGATGTGCCATGGAGGGAAGGTCTGTAGATGAACCTCTGAGTACATGCAGTGCAACTCCCTGCATTTCTTTGTATGTTCCAACAGAGATTATAGAAACACCGTTTAGAGAATGCAAGCATTATCTTCTTTCTGTTTGCATTGTCACAGTTACAACAAATTGTTTCTTAAGGCTGAGCCTGCACATGTTGACTAGAATGCCCAAGACCACCCTCTATTATGTGTAATATTCTCAGTTTGGGTTTTCATCACAGCAAGGAGACTATAGTGATGCTGCTTGCTTAGCATGTTTTCGCCTTATTTGTGTACAGAATTAAGGCATCAGTTCCAATGTCTGTCAAGAGAATGTACCGAGTGGAACAGGAACATAGGAAGCTGTCAGACCAATGGTCCCTCAATACTGTCTACATTTGCAAGGCCTGAGAGTGTTATGCAGGTCCACTCCTGGTCAGCGTTCTTCTTTCAGCAGTCTCAGCTAGCTGGAGAAAAGTCATTTTGTTTTTCCTATTGTTAAGCAATTGGATCAGAAACCCTCAACAATCTGTACCAAGAAAGCACGATCTATTTTTCTGGCCAGTGGCCAATGGTGAACTGGTCCTGGTGAGGCTGTTAGGAAGGAGGTCACAGACACAAGTTGTTATGGTTTTCTCCCCATTCTCCCCACTCTCAAAGATACTGTGGACACTTAATCATCACACCTAACTAAACTGAAAAATGTATTACCGTACTTTGGTTCCGAAGGGATCCCTGCGGTCACAGTTGCTTCTCTGCTGGAAGAAATGTTGTGTGGACTCCACCACCTATTCTGGTTCTCTTCCGATCCTCCTCTTTTGCAAAGAAACAGCGGACACTTAAACATTTTTATAGGGTTGCCATATTTCAAAAAGTGAAGATACGGACACAAAATTGCAAATACAGTGGTACCTCTGGTTAAGAACTTAATTCATTCCGGACGACCGTTCTTAACCTGAAACTGTTCTTAACCTGAAGCACCACTTTAGCTAATGGGGCCTCCTGCTGCCGCTGCGCCGCAGGAGCACAATTTCTGTTCTCACCCTGAAGCAAAGTTCTTAACCCGAAGTACTATTTCTGGGTTAGCGGAGTCTGTAACCTGAAGCGTTTGTAACCCAAGGTACCACTGTAAATAAATAGAAGTTTTGGAGCTATTTTTAAGGATATTTGCCAAAATCTACACTTTCCTGGAAATTAAAGTGATTTCCACCCAGACACTGTTTCTAACCCGGACACTGTCAAATCCCGGCTATGTCCAGGAAATTCCAGATGTATGGCAGTCCTAGTGTATTTAGTGCTATTTTTCTAGAAAAAGAGGTGCTGGAACTCACCATGAACTCACCTTGTTCTCTTATAATTGCATTGGCGCCCACCTGAGAGGTGCCGGAACTGAGTTCTGGTGAGTTCCGGCTAAAAAAAAGCCTTGGGTGTATTGACCCCATGTGTATTACCTGTTTTGTTGTCCCACATCTGCAACCATCCCAACACCTTTAAAACACAGCTATCAACTGTGCATGCACAACAACATTCTCAAATGTACCCACCACTGCACGGTGAATGTGGTTTATGTTTTCAAACCGGATGGAAGCCAGTTTGAGAGTAAACACACCAAACAGCAGTATTTTTCAAGGAACTACAGGATACAGATGGATTTGGGCTAATATCATGTGTATGTGGCTTCAATTACCTTGCTGCGGGGGGGGGGGGGGCACTGAAGCCAGAGTGAATGGTAATTTCTACACTAAGTGCTCATCAATCTGCACCGTTTTCAAAAGTAGTTAAAGAGGTGCCTTTGGAAAGCCATAAACAGCCCTCCTCCCACTGAGTGCCCAGAGTCTCTTATTCACATGTATTCCCCTCTGAACGTTTAGGTTCATCAATTGCTATTAATGATGACCACTTTCTCAACACTTGATGATGACTTTTACTATTTTATAATTTATTTATTGTTAATGTAAAACCACCTTTAATCCTTACAGATCCTAGGGTTGCAGGCAAAGACCATGATCAATGAGTGGTTCCAAAATAAAATACAAAATAAATAAGTAGGTTCCCAATCAAATGTCAGAATAACTTAAACAATAGGAAAGGTGGCGGGCCAACAATTAAAATGCTCAGAATGCACTGGCACATAACCAGGCTTTAAGCTGGTACCAAAAAGATTGCAGTGGTGGCGGCACCAGTCATACATCATACCTGAGAGGAAAGGTATAATCATAATCAGTGCTTTTTTCTGGGGGGGATCGGGGGTACACATACCGTACCCCTAAACATTTTGTGAATCTGAGTTTGGCCTCATTGTGGGGCAGTATTTCAATACGAGTAGGAAAATGAGAGTACCCCTAAACATTTTTAAAGAAAAAAAGCACTAACAACAACAACAACAACAACAACAACAACAACAACAACAACAACAACAACAACGGGAATTAAGATAACATACCAGCTGCATCTCTTGAAGGCATGGATGTGTTGGTGTAGAGCAGGGGTCCCCAGACTTTCTGCGCGGCGGGCCGGTGCCCGCCGCGCCGACCGCGCGGTGGGCCGGAGGGCAGGGGAGTGCGCGCGCAGCGGGGCGGAGGGCGGGGGAGTGCGTTCCCGTGCGCATGCGCACACGCACACGGGCGGGAAAAAAATCGCCAAAAATCGCTTGTGCGCATGCGTATGGGCCTCCCCCGACCCGGAAGTGCACCAGAAATGACCTCTTCCGGGTCGGGAGAGGCCCATACGCATGCGCACAAAGGATTTTCGGCGATTTTTTGCCGATCTTTTAGATCGTCGCTGCGCCGCGCGCCGTGAGAGCGGGCGGCGGCAGCGGGCGGCGGGAGTCGTCGCGGGCCGGATTGGAAGGCCGATTGGGCCGCATCCGGCCCGGGGGCCGTAGTTTGGGGACCCCTGGTGTAGAGCAAGCATCCCCAAACTTCGGCCCTCCAGATGTTTTGGACTACAATTCCCATCATCCCTGACCACTGGTCCTGTTAGCTAGGGATCATGGGAGCTGTAGGCCAAAACATCTGGAGGGCTGCAGTTTCATAGCTGCCAAGTTATCCCTTTTTTAAAGGGATTTTCCCTTATGCTGAATAGGCTTCCTCGCGAGAAAAGGGAAAACTTGGCAGCTATGCCGCAGTTTGGGGGTGCCTGGTGTAGAGAGAGGTGTTTCTTTAGGTATTTGGATCTCAAGCCATTTAGGGCTTTACATTTAAGCACTAGCACATTTACCGGTAATTTTAAGGCAATCGTTTTAAGGATCTGCTGCCCAGTTTGAAATGAATCACTTGCTTTTCTCTAAAATTCCTCAACCCAATGGCGCCCATCATTGGGACTGTTGAGTAAACAAAAATATTTCATTCTTATTGTAACCAGATCCGAGTTAGGAGAACTTGCTGGAAAATTCCACCCCTGCTCCCTCATTCATTTCAGCAGTGCCATTTATCATATCTGAAGTTTTAAAAGGAACATCTGTGGCATAAAATTAGCTTTCAGGCATAGTTCTTCTCGATTAAGCACTGGTTTTTTTGGGGGGTATTCCTAGTGTTTAGGAGTTCAGATGTTCACACTGTGATATGTTCCCAACTCTAATCTTTACCCTAGCTCAATGTTCTTTTTGCTGTGCTCTTTTTTTATTTACGATGTACAACATGTATTTAAAATAAAGGCTTGTCACTGCTGAAATAGTCTAAAGCATACCCCCTGCATTCCAACTGATCTCCAGATTACTAGCAAAATTGCTGCCTTTGTATACTTATGGGCTGATGTGATAACTGAAAATAACTTCCATTAGCACTACAAAAGCTCCAGCTGATACCAAATGAATTTCATTTGATACCAGCAGAGAAAAATATTGGCTACTGAGATATTTTCCCTTCATGGTCATTTACAGTTAGCTGGGATCCATGTACCATTCAGGAAGTCTCCAGATGTTTTCTTTTCCTTAAGATCCTGTTACCGAAAGCTTCCCCACTCTCAGGTTGACTGGCAGTAATCTCAAAGAGAACATTTTTATCTTATGTTCTGGAGGCTCCTTGGAGGTGGACTGTGAGAGGTGCTTGCGGATTGTTTGGAATCCTTGCTAAATCTTCGCCTTTTTGAATAGTCTCTGTTTTGGATACTGGTCCGTTGTCGTTTTCTTGACTATTCTTGAAAGAGGTGATGGTGGCGACAGTGCCATTTTCCTCCCACTATATAAAAGTCAAACAGGGTATTTCATTGTGCACTAAAGCAGTGTTACCATCGTCAGCCTTAGTCCTGTCACAGGCAGAATAGAATGGCACTCTGGCCCTATGCTTTGCCGAAATAAAGTCCCAGAGCAATTGATTTTCATTCTGCTTCTCAGCATGGAAGTACCATCATGGCTATTCTCCTCATCCTCCACAATTCTGCCTGATTATCAGGAGTTTAAAGAACACAAGGAGAGCCCTGGTGGACCATTCCATCTAAGTCCAACGTCTTGTTCTCACAGTGATCAGCAAGATTCTTGTGGGAAACCTGCAAGCAGGATTTGAGCACAGGAGCCCTCTCCCCTTCCAGTGGTTTCCAGCAACTGGTATTCAGAAGTGTTACTGTTTCCAATTGTGGAGGCAGACCATAGCCATCACGGTTAGCAGCCACTGAAAGCTTTATCCTCCATGAATTTGCCAACTGAGCTAGTGGTTATCACTAGCAGCAAGCAGTTTCCTTTATCATTATCATTTGTATAGTTGCAATGGCCTACAGCTTTGAGCAACAAATATCTGTTGCATTTAGAGGCAACAGAGGCATTCTGTTGAATTCCAGAGGCAACTTAAAGGTAAAGGGACCCCTGACCATTAGGTCCAGTCGCGGACGACTCTGGGGTTGCGGCACTCATCTCGCTTTACTGGCCGAGGGAGCCGGCATACAGCTTCTGGGTCATGTGGCTAGCATGACTAAGCTGCTTCTGGCAAACCAGAGCAGAGCATGGAAACATTGTTTACCTTCCCGCCGGAGCGGTACCTATTTATCTACTTGCACTTGACATGCTTTCAAACTGCTAGGTCAGCAGGAGCAGGGACCGAGCACTGGGAGCTCACCCCATCGCAAACTGCCGATTGGCAAGCCCTAGGCTCTGTGGTTTAGGCCACAGCGCCACCCGCAACTTAGATGTTGTATAAAGAAATCATTTATGACTATATTGCCAATCAATTCCACTCTAGTTTGATGAGACAGAGAAGAGCTCCTATCCATTCACTTTCTTCATACCATTAATAATTGTGCAAAACCTCTGTCATGTCCCACCAGTCACTTCACCCCCCTGGGGAAAAAACAATAACCAATGAACCCAAACCCATTGTGTGCATAGCATGCATCCTACTGCTGAGCTATGGCCGCTCTCAAACACTTTCCCTGTAAGGAAGATATTCCAAACCCATTTTGTTTGCCCTACAATACTAATAATAGTATTTTGCAACTCACAACATGAAATATTGTTTTCCCTGTTACATGTTTTGAAGTGATGGAACTAAATCAAAAATTTGATCCTTTCTCAATATTTATTGATCTCTTGGGCGTCAAATGTAGCAGATGAGCAACTAACCCTCAAATTCATTTAATGGGGATGTCACAGGCATGTGGTATGTTGCAATGACCCTGACCGAAATTCTTCTTTTACATGGGTTAAGCTGTGACCTCCCATGGCTTTGTTCTACAGATGTCCAAACTGCTTTGTTATCCCCTTAGTAATTTCTGGCAATACGAGCCCTTGTTAAGTTCAAAAAGCTATTTTATTATATTTTTAAATTGTCAGATTTTGAGGAAGCTAAATGCATCGGGATAAGCCCTTGTCTTCCTTAGTACAATTTTTGTAATGTCAGAGATTTTTGGCTTAGGATTTTGCAATATTACTGGGCAAATTAATTAATGCAGGCTGAAAAGTGGTATGTGACTTTTCAAATACTGAATACGACTAATTGGCAAATGTTGATGTCAGAAGCAAAAATGATAATATGTAGCAGCAGGACAGTCTTCTTCCACTGCATTTTCCTGCATACTGGTTCTGTAGATATGCTTGTTCAAAAAATTAAAAAGAACTAAATGTGTAGGAGATCCATTATTTTCAAAATCTTGTGCATACAAAACACAATCTTTGGCAACTGCACATTTGTTGCGATTCAAATTTACATTACATTACATTACGTTTCACAGCGCCCCCCAAAATGATCACCTTGGCGCCCTAATCTGCGGCGTCAAGATATAACCAAAAAAGACACCATCCGATTTACACGAAAGCGGATCCAAACTCTGGCACAAGCCCCCTCCAAGGTTTGTTCGTCAAAACTCCACACTTCACAGCGCCCCGCAAAATGTCCCCTTGGCGCCCTAACTCACGGGGTCAAGATTTAGCCGAAAACTCGACATTGTCTAATTCACTTCAAAGCAGCTCCAAACGCTGGGGCAAGGCCTCCTTTGATATTTGGCATTAAAACCCCCATGTTTCACAGCGTCCCACAAAATGAGCCTTCGGCGCTCTAACCTGCGGGGTCAAGATTTCGCTGAAAACCAAACATCGTCCAAAGTGTGGGTCAGGGCGCCAAGACCTCATTTTTTGGCATACCTGGAAACACAGTGTTTACACTGCCCAACGATGCAGGGGGAATATGCAGGTGTTTGGCACAATGAGCAGTTAACCTCTATTTCACTTCTTTGTGCACTTCTTTCATATGACTACACAAAGGCCCTAATTTAACAATGTATAAAGGACTGCTTACACTTTCTTGTGCAGTGGTATGGGCACTGTCCCAGTTTATGCATGACACTGGCAGGAGGTAAATCATATTAATGGCATGGTTATCACAACGAGTAGTTAACCTTTATTTCAGTTCTTTGATGAACCTACAAAAAGCTCTTAGTTAAATGGGGTATAAAATACAGCTTATGCTTTCCTCTGCTGCTGCGTTGACTGAGGCTCAGTTTATACATGAGATGGGCCACAGGAAATAGGCAATACTTTACTTGTGCTTCCGTCCTGCAATATTCAAACATACAACTTGCAGGCGTCCATACACTTGTAGCAATAGTGTAGCTGCAGAGGGTTTGTCTGAGCTGCCAACTGCTCACCTGAGCTGCCTGTTGCACTGCACATATATGAGGTAAGTGGGTGCAGGAAGTATGACCTCTCGGGCCATACTTGCTGAACCCAAAGGCGCTTATGTGATGTGATGTGTGAACTGGGATCTGAGAAATGCACATCTGGACTATGTGCATGATACCCTGCATGGATGCTTTAGAAATGCCTGTTTCTCCTATTAACATAAATTCCTTTTTTGTGTGTCAGTGCAGGTAACATATGGTGCTGCTTCACCAGCCTTACCAAATTATGCATGGAGCGAAAGACTAAACAAATTGTAGCGTACAGATTTTCCAGACCAGTCACTCACAGGAAAAGGCACATTGTTGAGCGAGATTCATGCCATGGCAGAGCACATTCAACATCTGTTATTTCTCCTACAACTGAGTATGTTCATAAAACAGCCAGGCTGTTTGCGTTTGGCATTTATGAGATATGGCACAAGGAATCCAAGCCTGGAGCTTAGTTTTTAACAGGAGATTCTCTCTTTCATATATATCTACACCTATCTATCTATCTATCTATCTATCTATCTATCTATCTATCTATCTATCGGACAGAACCCCGCCACCCCAATGCAGTAAACAAACAGAATTCCAGAAGCTGGGTGATAGCTGTAATAACATCAGCAGCAACCTGTATATACAGTATTGAAAAATCATTACTATACACCCACATACTGATGCTGATTTGAGTCTTCCTATGGTTGAGCATATGTATCCAAAACTGCACCACACACACACACACACACAGAGAGAGAGAGAGAGAGAGAGAGAGAGAGAGAGAGAGAGAGAGAGAGAGAGAGAGAGAGAGAATGAGAGGGGGGGCATTGGCAGACTTATGGTAACCCTTGTGGTTCTGCACAAATACAAAAAATTGGAGGAGAAAAAGCTAAGTGGGAAAACACCTCAAAAGAGACTCATAGATGTGAGGGTGAAAAATAGATCTGATTCACTTGTGGGTAATTAACAAAAGAATAAGATGGACACCTAGATTCAAAATGTGGGTCTCCAACAGGAGACAGCCTGCCCAGCAGAATTAAAAACACTCTCAGAGTTTACCAGTAGCATAGTGTGGAATATAGGTTGTAAAACCTATTTTGCATATCTGTTTAGTCTGCCTTAATGCTCTTGCCTCCTCTCTCTACACTTCTAGCAACGAACACTGTTAAGTAAGTTTAAAAGCTTCACTTACTAAATCCAAATTTGGACAAATGCATTGTCCCATGAGCAGCAAGGAGAACATAGGTGGAATACTCCTGGGTGCAAAATACAGAATATAGTTTCAAACATGTAGTCTGAACTTGGAGCAAGTTCAAACATGTCCATTCTGGTCGGTTGCATGGTGTGAAGAGAGGTGAGGAATAGGAAAAAGAAGCAGCTTCACTTCGTCCCTCATGGAGGTAAGGGGGCATGACCTAGCAGAGCCTAGGAACAGACCTCCCTGGTCTTAACTCCTTCAATAATAGCACAATTTCATAAAATATTTAGGGAGTAAAGCCCTGTTCAGGTTTTAAATTTTATCATGTGAAGCCAGTAATGCTAGGAGGAATGGGGTGTCTGTGTGTTGGCAAACCCTGACTGCTCTAGCATATCACCTTCTTCACAGTGGCACTATGTGTTTCAGAACTCCTGACAGGGGACACAAATGGGAGAATGTTATTGCACTCATGTCCTGCTTGTGGGCTTGCCATAGATATCTGATGGGACACTGTGAGTACAGGATGCTGGACTAGAAGGAGCTTTGGTCTGATCCAGGCTCTGAGGTGAGCATTATTATTATTATTATTATTATTATTATTATTATTATTATTATTATTATTATTATTATTTGTAGTGTCTCTCATTTGTCCCCCAGTACACCATGGAATGTGTCAATGTCAATGTCCAAAGCATTCTGGGAAAATAAAATGGCAGCCCCCCCTAATCAGCACTCCTGCTGCCTGTGCCACAAGATGCAGGGGAAAAAACAAGAACAGGAGGAGGAAAAATGGAAAATGAATGTAACAAAACCAACAAATGAAGAAAGAAGCAAATGTGATTTTAGCAAATGAAGAGCAAAACACACAAGGTCTTAAATAGCAAAAATGAACACAATTATGAAATGACTTTTTTTCTTGCACATCCCTACTCCCAATCTGAGTTACATAAGATGCCACATATTCCAGGTATCAGCCCTAGTTCAAATGACATATGTAGGTAGCAGACTGAGGTTGCAGAATTATTGGCTATATAGCTTTCATCAGGAGGTGCATTTGAATGAAATAACAAAAATAAAATAAAATAGCATGTACGGTATGTAGTAAACCAGGAAAGAAGAGTACACCAAGCTCTCGTGCCACTGTCAACTGCCTCATACCACATAATGTGTGCAATATCTCTCTATTCCTTGAGTTACTCTCAGGTGTACCTAAAAACAAAAGGTGGGGTCCAGCAAAAAGCAATCCACTTTTAAATGTCCTTGATCTCAGTTGGAGAAACTTAAGCACACACCTCTCACTGGAATCACCTGGGTTTCAAAATGCTTAACTTTTTCTAGATAATACTTTAAAAGTTTTCATTCATATATAACCCACATGAATTATAGGAAGATGATCTCATGAGCTATGTCTATCCAGAAAAAAAAATCAGAGGGGAAAAAATCTCGAGCATCAAGAGTCTACTTGAGTGATTGATTCATTGACAGATGGTTATATCCTGCTTTTCCTCTGGGAAGTTCAAGGTCACATACATAAGCTTCTATTGACTGAAGGGATGGAGACTATAAATAATAAATTTAATGAATAATAATAATATTTATACCCTGCCCATCTGGCTGTCAGTCCATTTTTCTTTTTCACATTTTCATTTCTTAGCCTCACTTTCCCACATTGCCTCTTAATTTAATTGGCTGCGGAGATGAAACATTAGATTTTTTTGTTACATTCCATAACATCATTTCAGAACATCATTTCAGATGTAGGATTCTGACATCTTTAGCAGAATTACATGAAGTGCTACAGCCATAAGGATCAAATGGCCACATAGGAAAACGAATCTAAGAGTTGCAATGGCAAAGAACAGCAAGAGCATTGAAACCATGCATCTGCAGCAAACGTAAGTGAAAACTACAGAAAGTTAGAAGTGACAGACAGTTGCAAAAAGGGTGCAGAATGACGTAGTCCTAATTACAAGCAGCAAGGGGGGGGGGATGCCTTCATGGCCACTGGAGCTTTCTTTCCCCAAAGATGCCTTATCTTCGGCTCATCCTTTTTTGCTTTTAAGCCAAATGGTACCATAATCTTGCAAAGTATTAACTGCAGGTGGCTGTGTTGTGCTTGATGATAGAAAGCACATAAACTCCAAGCTTCTAATTGTGCCAGACAGAGTTCATGATGCAAAATTACCCCAAGCAATCTGAGAGAACAATCCCAGGAGTAATGAGGGGAAATGAGGTTCCAATAGCAAATTCTTCTCCAAAACAATTTGGTGGTGGTGGTGGTGGTGAAGCACATTTTTGAAAATAGTATAGTGTTTAAAACAAACAAACAAACAAACAAACAAATTTTTGTTATCTTGAGATCTCTTTTCTAGAGGCAGCTTATTTTAGTTTTGCTCTCCCCCACCCCCATAGCATTAGGCACCCACAAAGGTGAAAGTCTCTTGATGAGTTACTAATGTTGTTTACAGAGGTATACTGTATTCCTATATTACCAAGGAGACCAGACACCCTGTTAAGAAACATCTTAGCAACAGCAAAGCACTTTCATTTATGACATTCCTGCCTGAACATTTTCTGAAGGCATTCTCTGAAGCCATTTACAGGAAATGAGTCAATACTAGACATGGGTATTAGGCAGGAAAGTGGAATAAACTGCTATTTTGCTGTACCCTGACCTCAGAAATGATATCGGATTGACTATTGCACTGCAAATCATCCACAGTGCAAACATGAGTGATTTATTCTGGCACATGTGTCCATTGGGTTCCTACTGATAACTGTGGAATTATTGCTGTTTCATTACAGAAAAGTGTGTGTCTCCCTAACCTCAAAAAAAATTGAGACCAGATGGGAGAGAGAAATAATTGAAAGAGGAAGGTAAAAGCGGCTGGGGTGTATGTATCATGATCTTCAGTGCAGAACAGCCTGTTCTAATCCCCTTAAAGGCACTGTTTATGGCTCTTCAGACAATGCCCATGCCAGGATTTGAGAGGCACCCAAGTAAGCCTTACAGTGGAATCCTGTGCATATTTACTCAGAGGTAAATTACACTATGTAAAAGAGGGGCTTACACCATGCAACCACCCCCTTCTGCCTGGCTATCTGTGTTGGACCGAGTGGAACCCCGATCTAGACTTGATTACTAGGTCACCTTCTGCTGCCATGAGTGGTTGGGTGGTACATGTGCATAGCTGCCAAGTTATCCCTTTTTTTAAGGGATTTTCCCTTATGCTGAATAGGCTTCCTCGCGAGAAAAGGGAAAACTTGGCAGCTATGTACATGTGGCAGTCGCACCCCAGCTCTGCCAGGCTCAGTGGCAACAGCATGTTGTTCAGATTGCTCAGTTAGCGTGTTTAGGATTGCAGCCATACAGTGCAATCCAGGGGTGGTAAAAGACATTTTGCAGTCGGAGACCAAGACAAGATGGCACCATCCCAGTCCATATATAGAACTAAAATGACAGCTGAATCTTACTTCCACATTGGTGACTGGCTAGCATCTTCCACTACACCTACAGGCAGCAAGCTAGTTTAGGAGGCACAGGGCCCCTCACCATTCAAAGGCTGGGTCGTCACCTACCAAGGATGCAGTATAGTGGGCTTCCTAACTGGATACACATGATATTTGGGGTAGACCAGGCATAGGCAAACTCGGCCCTCCAGATGTTTTTGGGACTACAACTTCCATAACCCCTAGCTAACAGAACCAGTGGTCAGGGATGGTGGGAGTTGTAGTCCCAAAACATCTGGAGGGCCGAGTTTGCCTATGCCTGGGTTAGACCCTTAAGCTAGCTTGCCCTGTGGGTTTGAGGCTATTTGAGTCCAATGTTTTTGGGCATCATTCATATGATGTTGTCCTCAACCAGAACCCAGCCCATAGCTTTTGTTAAGTGAATTCAGATTTTTCAGAACCTGGAAAAATGAGAAAAGCAAAGTTGCTGTGGGCTGCTGCTGTTTGCATTCTCTTCATTTATGCAATGGTGCTGGTGGTGTTGGGGAGAATCTAGAGAGTTTGTTTGTTTACAGAGTAGAAGTAAAAGGAGGACCTTTTTATGTTTCTTCATCTCTGGCCGCTCACTGAAGACTAGAGAAATATAATACCGGGGGGGGGGATGACAGAGCTGAGTGCCATCCACATGTTGCTGACACCTCAGACCACATCCCAGGACCACCTTTTATGTAGATGTTAGAATAGCATGGAGGATCATTGGTCATCTAAGAAAGAGCAGAGTCGCTGTAACACGCAGGGCTTTCTTTCAACTGGAACTCACCAGAACTCAGCTCCAGCACCTCTCAGGTGGGCACCATTGAGGGAGGTTTTCATGGTGAGTTCCGGCACTTCTTTTTCTAGAAAAAATAGCACTGGTAACGTGGGTACCTTCAGCACCCAACTCAGACAGCTTATCCAGAAGGATATCACAGTAAACGGCATTGAAATTTGCTGAAAAGTACCTGACTACTGACAGGATCACACTTTCTTTATCCCTCTCTTGGGAAAGATCATCCCACAGGGTGAACATGAAAGTTTTCCATTACTAAACCAGGACTGAAGGGTAATTGAAGTGCATCTAGAAAAAGAGTTCAATCCAAAACCACTTGCTTGAGCACCTTGCCCAGGAGGGCACTGCTGCAGCTGCAGTGTTTGAAACTTCTATTGCTCTAGGCGCATTTTGTGACAGGGAATATGATCAGCATGAGCAGTTTCTGAGCTCTGGGCACAGTACTGCAGCTAAGATTTCAGATTAAAACTGCAGAGGGGCAGCAAAGGAGGACCTTTTTTCTGCCTCCCCTACTTCCAGCCACTCTCTGAAGACTGGAGAAGAGACCCTCTTAAGAGTATTAGGGGGGTGGGCAGGGGAAGGACTAGATGATGTGAAAAATGAACATAATATTTTAGCTGCAGTTAATTCATTTTCAGCTTTGTATTCTTGTTATAAAAAAGTGTGCCTAGACATTCTGTTGTTGCACCCATAACCTAGGTATAAGGTGCCATTTAGTGTCTAGCTTTCATATCTCAGTTTGTAACACTGGGCTGCTTGCAACCAGCCTATAGTTGTTTACATCTTTCAGATCCAGGTTAAGTTTCTTCATGAGTGGCCTAAAAGTCACCTGAAGGATAGCACCACCCCTTTTCCAAGAAGCAATTTACAACCTCCTGGACTTCCTCTTCTTGTTAGATGTGGAGGCAAAGGGTCAAGCAGACAGGTGGTTGACTATACATGGTCAGACACCTTGGTTATATCCTCAGGCCTCAGGAACTTAAAGTCACTCAGTAAAAGTAGACCAGTCTGATTATCTGGGTACCTCTACTGAGTTTAATGGGACTTACTTCCACATGAGTACAGGACTGTAGCCTTAGCTACTTGGTTATTTTCTAGTTTGTCTCTTCTACATGACCTCAGTTACGAAATGCATTAAGGCAAAATGATAATGGAATCTAAGACTTCCTGGGACCTAAAGTTCTTTACTTTTGTTTTTACAACACAGTTGCTTCTTGGAATGTTCTTAATAGACAAGAAAACCAAAGCAGAATTAAGAGGGAAGGCAATTTGTATGAAACACACTCCTTAATTTAATGGGACAGAAACCCTGTATCCTCAAAGATGCAATACATGCTTTCTAGTGAGCATTAACAGCTAATCTGAGCCCCTCAATGCTGTAACGATGCAATCAAACAGCAGGTATCTTGTTTTATATTTTAAGAAGCAGTTTAAAGACTATTTGCAAATTCTAATGTGTAGAGCCCCAGGCTACAACAACCACCTACAAAGTATGGAATCAATGATTCATAATTTGGAAATAGGGATTAGTTAGATAAGTATTGCTTCTGTTTTGGGCTGCAGTAACATTGTGGGACAAGTGTTGCTAGCTTGTTTCTCATCAATCTATGGAAGTGCAAGACAAATGAGATAGCAGGCACTGCAATCCTGCCGTTAAAACAAGGAGAGAAATAGAGTAAATGTTATCCACTGACTTAAACAGTACATATTCACAAGTAGGCATGGTTAGGATTGCAATGTTAAGGTGCTTCCAGGTGGCAGCCTTTCCCCCAGTCACCACACATGAGGTGGTGCACCACCACTGCACCGCCTTGTGGCAGTGCTGCCGACCACTAGGACTAAGGGGGCACAGGACAGAGTGGTGGTAAGGGCGGGTGAAGTACCAGGCTGGCAGAGGCAAGCCTGAGTGGATGCACACCTGTCACCACTGCAAACCTGGTGCTTCCCCTGCCCTCGTCTCTGCTCTGCCCCCTCCTAGTCCCAGCACCCCATACGGCCACCTCAGTTCAGAGGACAGGGCAGTGGCTGTATTCCACTGCAGCTGCTTGTGTAGCAAATGAGTCCTTGCACCTGCAAATAGGTTTTTTTATAAAACATTTTTGGGGAGTCCTTATTCCTTTTTACAAGCTAATGTTTCCCTTCATAACTAGGGAGTGTCATGGGTATGCAGAAAACCCTTGATTGTCTTGTTCTCCTGTTTTGACTGCTCTGCTGTTTGGCAAGGGGCCACTAAGTTTGATATTATAATGGATGATATTGATTACATGTGCTCATTTAGGACTGGCTAATTTAGGATTTAGTCCATTTCCTTTCCCTCAAATAGTTTTAGTTTGGCGTAGACAATTAGTTATCTTTATGTAGATCAGGGGTAGGGGACCTTTTAAAATCTGAGGGCCACCTTCCTTTCTGGGAAACTTTCCAGGGGCCATATGCCAGTGCTGGGTAGGGCATAGGCAAAAGTGCCCTTTTGTGTAGTAGACTAGTTTTTACACACAGTCACACCCCTTTCTTTATCAGGATACATTCCACTCAGGCAAAAACCCTCAAGGAGGGTCTAGAGGTGCAGCCTGAGGTATACAGCTATGACAGAGGGGGGGGGGGTTGTGACCTAGGAAGAGTCCTAAGACTCTATAGAAGTGATTCTATATACAGAGAGAGAACCAATAGGAAGACAGTTTAACACAAACTGGGGCAGTTGCATTGGGGAATCCATCAAAAAGCCACCTTGATCTCTTCAGGAGTGAGAACACTAGAAAGGGAACTCCCAACCACCACACAGTACAGGTAATAATTAGCAGTGTGAGCGAGACAGGCAAGTGTGTTAATGGCAATGCTCATTTGCCTATGGTTTGAGTATTATAGCAAAACATATGATTGCATGTGTCTCATGTATATGAGCGATATGGAAAAAAAGGAATAGCAAAACTGTCAGCCCATTTTTTTTTGCTGCGAGTAAACAACTGTATTGTGTGTTTGCTCTCTCTCTGTGTGTGAAGTCTTTGCTTTCATGCTCCTGGGATGACAGGTAAAGCAATTTTGAGTGTGCATAGAGCTGAAATTCACAACAGGTTTGTTTTGCTGATATCATAGATTCAGGGTGGGGGTGGGGAAAGAATTAGAATATGATTTTCTAGTTTGCAGTTTCCTTTCTTATTCTTCAGTAAACAGATTACATAATTAGCAGTTGTGCTATCTGGAAACTGGGAATGGGCTTCTAATGGAAGAAAGCAGGTAGCAGTATTACTGTCTTTTAGCTGGTTATAGTTTTTGCTTTTGCTTTTTAACAATCTGCTGTGTATTTGCAGGTGTTCCATACTGTTCTCAAATCAGAACAGAAAAACCACTATGAAGTACTGAGATATCACTACAAAGATTGGGATGGTCAACTGTGGTCACTACAGCTTTTTATCCTGCACCTACATTTGTTCAAAAATCTGCAAGGAGCCAGCCAGAGCATAAGAACAGCACTGCAGAAAATTCCTATGTAACATGAATGCTTGCCCATTTGGATGGCGTGCTGATATAGCTTTTTAAAGAATAATTTTTTGGGAAGAACTGTAGCTCAGTGGTAAGAATATCTGCCTTGCATGCAAAGGGTTTGAGTCTCAATCCTTGGCATCTCCAGGTAGGGCTGGGAAGAGACTCCTGAAAGCTCGAAACTGTGTCTGAAACCCTGGAGAGCCATTGCCATCAGTATAGATAATACAGTACTGAGCTAAATAGACCAATGGTCTGATGCAGTATAAGGCCACTGCTTATGTTTCTGTAAGTTTGGAGTCAGTATAAGGTGTTTTCAATGTCTGTGCGAAGGATGCTGCAGGGCACCAGCTCACCACTAGCATGTCCAGTGTCCACAACCATTTGCATATTTATTTTGCATGCATGCATGAGAATGGGCTCTATGCATGCATGCATAGTGTTCCACCACACAAGAATGATCCTGGCTGTATTGCCAACACTCGGAAAGGTGGAAACTATTGAGCCTAGAATCCAATGTGTATGGAATTCAAGAGAAGAAATATTAAATATGGGAGGTTAGCCAATTGAGACAATAAACAAACCCCAAACAAACGTATCAGCTGTGTTGCAATGACAGAATTGTACAGTATTTTCCCTACAGATGATAGAAATTTAGTAATGCCCTTTCCGCATATGTTCTCCTAAAATGGGCAAGTGACATATGTTATTTGTCCCTGCGACAAGCAATCTCGCTTTACCAGTGCAGATTATCTGCTGGAAGATAAGGTCACAAGAGTTCTGTTTTTGTGGCTCTGCAGAAATTTACTATAAATGGCTATTGTGCAAAGATATAAAATGAAGTGCTTATGATTATTTTCTTTAAATTACACATATCTGGTAGATACTGTTTTCTTAAAAGCTGCCCAGGGTTGTGTATGGATAAGTGGATAATTTGAAGTTCATTCTCCAAACAAGAAAAACATCTATACAATGAGGTTCCTTTCAGGATATAAATAAGTACTCAACAAAGTTTTTAAAACTAAGTCTGAAATAATCAAGTTGCTTTCTATGGAATTATAATGGTGTTAAGAGCTCCTTGCTCTGGCTTCTCTTCATACTAGAGCTAAACGGAAACCATTCACCGAGTTAGGTTTTTTTAAAAGTGTATTTCCCATTTCAATGATTTTTAGAACTTGTTGCAAACGTACTTGTGTTGTTCCTACTCTGGTTTTTAGTGCACTCTTTCCCTTCTTATTCTTTGTGCACATAAGGTTGTATGTTACACTTGTACTCGTTGCATCGGGGTGCCCCAAAGTGGTTGATATTGACCCCCTGGGGTCAATGGAACTGACCCTTCAGATGCTCCTGGACCTCTTGGTGGCTTTCAGTATCATTGATCATAGTATTGTTGTAAGATTGGGTGTTTGGACAGCAGAAGGTTAACGAAGCCAGGAGGAGTGCATAAACTTGGCCAACCCTGCTGACTATATCTTACCATTTCCTTTTGTTAAGAAGATTGCTGGCAAAACAGCCAGCGGATGCTTTCTGAATGGCTAGGAATTATCTGGAAGGTCCCAGAAAGGTTGTTATGTGTATACCTTTTCCACCTTCCAGCAGAAGAGGATGTGATCTAGATTTGTGTATCTGTGAAAGGCAACAAAGGAGACAGACTGCAGATTTTTGGAGCATAGGGTGCTCCTTTACACCAGGTCAGACCACTGGTCCATCTAGATTTTTCTAGGCAGCTGGTCTCCAAAATTTCAAGCGAGTCTTTCCCACTCCTACCTGGGGATGATGAGGATTGAAACAAGGACCTCATATAGATTAAACTACAGCCCTGCTGGTTAGGCTATGGCCCTCCTTGTTTTTGAGAGGCAGAGAGAATGAGCAAGGCGAGTTCACAGGGCTCGGTCAGCTACCAGCATCAGGGATGCGGCAAAAATCCCTGCTGCCACCCCCTACGCTGGTGGACAAACTCCCACACACACTGCCAGGCAGGGGGAAAGATCTCCCCCTCCTGCCTAGTGGCAAAGCTGGGTGGTGGTACTCAGCAGGAGGGAGGCATTCCACAGAGCTTTGCTGCTGGTCCATCTCTGCCCCTAGAGGCTGGGGGGGAAAGCTAGGTCGTGGAATGGGGGTGCCTCTTCTGTCTGTCTCTCTGCTATGGCAAATAGGATGCTGGACTAGTTGGACCCTTGGCCTGATCCCACTATGTTCTTGTGTTGTTGTTTGACCTCTTTACGTACAATAAGCCCTTATTCGGAGTTTTCCTTTGCCCCTGGTTCCATTAGATATCCTACTCCAGTGTTTCCATGTGGCTGAAACTATTTAAACTGTTAAACACTGCCAAGAGAAAGCTTGTACTTGTCTCAAGCGTGTTCTTGATATTCATTCTGCGCTGTTGCGATAGCAAAAAATCCCAAGCTAATTCTATTGGCAGTTAAACGGTTCGCTGATTCATAAAAAGCTTGTTTAAGAAAATGTTTGCTTGTGGCAATAATGAAAAAAAGGGCAAGTGTTCCTTTGAAACACAGCCCTGGGCACAGAGAGGGATGTTCTGTCTAGGGACAGAGATTGCCACTGATAATTGTCCATCTGCTTGAGTAGCCCTGGGTACTCGAGTGTAGAGCAACACAGCTTACTGTAGTAACACATTCATGAACTGCTAGACTAGCATGGACCAGGTAATGATCCAAGATGTACTGAGCATAAGAAACAAATGAGGGAATAAGATATTAGAAGAGAGAACTAAAGGTTTCTCTGTGGGCAATCCGTTCAGTTCTTGCTTGGGCACCCTTATTAGAAGCTGGTCAGGGTTGGGGAGTGTTTTCCTTCTCACTAGCCAAGAACATTGTCTTTTTTTCTATTTAGAAAGCTGCTCAATTCTCTAGTATGGAATAATGAAGGAACAAGCCACTGGAGACCTGATGCATTTAAAATTTGCAATGCAGGCAGGGCACGATGCCATTTTTCCTCCTCACTGGGATTCATTTGGAGAGTTGTTTCTCACAGAACTGTCAGCCTGACACGTTGCGTGGCACCTACTTGCCCGGGTGTTTGTATAGGAAAGGAGGCAGGAGGCATATGAATCAGTGCCATGGCCTGCCAAGAACAACAAAGTAGGTACACAGCACTGGGCGGTGGGGGGGGGGCAAAATGTGACAGGACATCTAATGACCGCAGCGAGACAGCATCGCTGGGATTGTTAGAAGTGGGCACCCCATGGCCACAAGCGACATCACCTCTGTGCCATGGTCTGCTTCAACAGAGAAAAGCTGCTTCCCACAGTGAGAGGGGAAGAGTGTGTTAATGCCAATTTGGCAAATGAAGATGGATGTGTGGGTGAGAAGTTTAGAAGATTTGAAATGCAGGCATCCAAAACCTTGTTTGCAGCAGATGCACACTAAAGCTTCTTAAAGAACAGTATCCAAGAGAAGGCACTGGGGAAATGGCTGAGAGAATGCAGCTTAAATTTCCAAGCCATGTGCTGAAATCCTCCATGGACTTACTGGGGGGTAGATTACTAAGCTGACTCTAGGCTAGTGAATGCCAGGAATCCTTTATTTAAGAAAGGACGACTCCTATGCAGTAGATCAGTTTTGAGATTTAGCTGCTCTGGTGTGGCACCTTGGGAGGTGCAGTAGAGTCATCTGGGGCCTGGAGTTCATCACCTTTGAAATTACAATGAGCAAGCAAATAAATCCAGAAGCAGCTTGCAGTACACCATGAGTGGTCACTATTCAGGACACAAAACAAATATTTTGATGAGGTAGGTGCGCAAAATGGTTTGCCTATCTGGACTGAGACAATGGCTTCCACAACGCGATGGTATGTGAACAGTATGAACTCGATAGGAACCTTTATTTTGGATTGCAACATTCTCTTTGGTTTTCATGTGTTTTTCTGTTCCACATCATACTCTAATGGACTTTCCGATTTACGAAGACTATTTGTGGCACATATCCAGGCAGGTGACTGGATTTCAACCATTTCAGTTCCCTTAGTCATCATGGCGCACAGGATGTGCTTCAGCTGATTTTGGTCCTCCAGGGGTCACCAGAGTGAATTACAGCATCCAGCCCAGAAAAGTGCTATCTAAAAATGCTCAGTGAGGGTGTAGTTTTGTGACATTATGAATGTTTAGGAGTCGGACAAATTTTCTGGTTGCCAGCTGGAAAGGTGGGATAGATGGTACCATGCAGGTTGCTAATTCAGGTTATTCTTTCTGTTCTTATCTGATCCTCTCAGTTTCTTCTAGACAGGCTTATTTGCCAGGCCCCAAATCTACTTGAAAAATGTGCCCTCAGACCTTGGAGCTCTGTCTCCAATGAGTAACTGCTAGCAGCAACAAAGGAAGAAGGAAGTAATAAGAGCAAATAGGGAGATGATACACCCTGCAGAAGACACGGTAGATAAACCTACAACCTTGGTAACTGTTATAAGGACCCATTTTTAGGAGTCAGTGGCACCTTAATTTTTTTTTTTTTACCCCTGTCTCTCAATAGTGGGGAATATGTTGTAGATTTTATAGCTTGACTTAACAACCTTCCATTTAAAAACAAGTGCTCTAATTGTCATTTTATGAGGTAGCAGGCTGCCAGGAAGCTAGTTCTAAGCAGTTCGTGCGTGTTGCACTTTGTACAGTCCAAATGGCACATCTAGTAACTACACTATAGTTTGCGGCAAATGCCCCATTATCTGGCCTTTGATACTTGAGACATATATATTTACAACTCACCCTATTTTGGTGGTTGTAAGTTGTTCAAAATTGTTTTCAGTGTTGTATTAAAAACAGGGGGGAAGGTGGGTACATATTTGAAGGCTGAAACGTAGTTTTTCAATTCAACCTTCATCCTGTCACTTGCCACCCCATCTGATGTGTGATACTGATGGTCATATTATGGGGCTGGTGGGCATCCCCTACACAATCTACCTTAGCTGTTTGAATACCAACCTTCCTGTGAATCTTGGCTGATTTTTTATTTTTTTTGGATTTGCGTTATAACAGGGAAAAATACAAGGAGAAGAATATGCTGTAGTGATTAGATTATTTAGGTGGAAAACCCATGTTCAAATCTCTGCTGGGTACTGATTAAGTTGGAGCAATCATAGTCTCACAACCTAACACATCTGAGGCACTTGTTAGGATCCTGGGAAGAAGTAGAGGAGAAATAGAAAAGAAAAGATGTGCCGATGGAAAAAAAGTTCCCCATTTCCTGTCTTTCCCCTTTAAGATAGCAAGTGGGGGAACTAGATGTCCTGAAATCCAATAATCCTATGAATGACAGCTTGTATTTGGCACTACATAAAAAAGATAGCTATTTTTTATATCCTGCACTGCAAAAAATAATTGAATTGACGTCATTACAAAAACAGAGTCCTAATAGCTACATGCCTTTAAAGTTAACGTACGGTTAATGGCTGTGCCATCTTACCTCCTTGTCCTATTCTGTAGGTAATCTTTTCCATCAGTAATTGGTTCGACTAGCTAAGATGAGGGTGACATTTCCAAAATGCCATCCCAGTTATAGTTCAGAGCAGCAATGAAACCACCGAAAATGTAGAGCTCTTTGCCTCTTATATCTGTCCTGTGGATAGAAGAAAATAAAGGGCTAACAGAAGAGCCGATCATTACATTATTTGGTACACTTAAAGGTTATGTACAATGTGGCTAGAAAGACTTTTACTCATTTAACATGCATGGCACTCAATGAAATGCCAGACAATTTGCATGAAAAAATGAACTGGAGCGCCTGAAGTCAAGAGCACAGGTATCAGTGTCGGTTCAGTGCCACAACTTCTGATATGGTGACAGTTCTGGATGCCATTGCCAAGGGTTGCTTCTTGTCCCTAGTGCAATGTTGCTTATATTAGACATATCATGCAAAACCAGCCGGAGGAATCCAAGTTTTTCAGCTCCATGCTCTGATCTTGAGCAGCAGACTTTTTGTGGGAAATACAGCTGCCAATTGCAGATTTCAGTGGGCACTGCATCAATCTGCTCAGAACTATCCATACTCCCAACTAAGTAAAGGACTCAGGTGTTTTGTACACAGAACTTTATTTGCAAATTTGTATATACCCTAAAAAAAAGATGAAAAACTGATTGAAATTGGGGGATGTGGTAAGCACATTCCCATAGAAATAGAAACGACTGGTCTCCGGATGAACTTGCAGATATTCATGGTACAAGTTCTTTGAGAGATATTGTTGGCACTTGTCTGTCTCGGGAGACAATGGAGTGTGCCTTTGGAGTCTCTGGGAGGACATGGCACAAAACGAATGCTTCGGATGTCCTGTGATATATGCTTCTAAAATATCCTAAGCTGCTTTTAGAAATCTTGATATGTGAAACATGCAAAGGTTCATAGAACGGTTATGTATCACTTTCGGTGCTGCATGAGACTGTCTGGACCCATCCAAATTGTTAGGCCAAATTATAATGAGGCAAGTGTTACAAGTGGCAAAAATTGGAGAGTGCAAGTCCTAGTTCAACAGAAATGCAACGCTACAGAATTATGGGTTAACAATGACCTATAGTTACCTTACCCCTGACCTGTGGAAAGAGACTGTGTTCACCAAGTCACCTTATCAGGAGTTCACTGACCATCTTTCAAAGACTCATGCCACCAGACTGTCTGTGCAGAGGACCCAAGCAGCTGCTGTGGCAACCACCTAAAAGATGTATTGTACTTTAAAATAAAGTGACCAAGAGCTATTTTTTAAATAAAAAAACCTAGTGGAAAAAGTGAGCCAAAGTGAACAAGTGGAAATAATAATTTTATAGTCATTGATACTGCAATTATTGAAATAAACAGGATATTTTCTGAAAATGATGAAACAATAATTGCAGTGGCATCTGTTGATGACTCGGATTTTGAGGAAACAAACCCACTTAGTTCCCAAGGAATCCTACTCCTGACAAACTAAGAGTTTTCTCTGGCAAAAGATGTCTCATAAAAACAAATGTTCCAAAAAATCTACAAGCAAAGAGTGGCATTTGCAGATACATATCAACTTCTGGCTACTGAAAAGCCTTTTGCCTGCAGGCAGCACGACCATCTGTGACTCACCATTTTCTTTAACCCAAACCAGCTGCAGAGACTTTTAGTGTTAGCAAATATGGTTTTTCTTCCATTTAAAAAATAAAGGACAGCTACTATACACTGTAATTTTAATGTACTCCCCCCCCCTTGAAAAAGTGTATTATGAGCCTACTATCTAGAAAGGGTTCATTTGCATGTTTCTCAAGCATTTTTGTTGATGAAAGTAGTCTGTGTTAGAGTCAATATTTTTTACAAAATTAAGGACATTAATCTCATGGACTTCAAGAAAGTTATGTATATTGTTCTCACAACCTCTCCCTTAAAGCTCACATTTAGTTGCATTCTTTAATGTGTTTTTGTTCTGTTTCTTCACCTGTTGTTGTTTTGCACTGGTGTTGTGTGTTTTACAAGATTAAAACTTCTGAGAAAGCAGATCCCACTGTTCTATCACTTCCTAGTTATGCCATAAGCTACTTTGTTTTATTACACCTTTTGATATTCCTGTTCAGTGTACTTAACACCCTTGTTTCTGATGAAGCATAAAGCATGCCTCTCATATAATTCCTGATGTTCACAATGAATTTTCTGTTAACTCAGCTTTTACATAACCCATTATGTAAGTTAATTCTCACTTTGCACAGAGTAATATTCTTCTTTGCCAGTCTGGAGACAGGGAATCTGCTGGCACCCTGCACCATAAAAAGAGACCTGACCAAGAAATGTTGCTTCCCAGCATGGCCACGGGACTGCACTAGTGCTTTCACAGTGAACACCAGCACCGACCTTGAGTTGAGCCTGGAAACAAACTAGCAGCCCATTCAAATTGGGTAAAATTGGTATGATGGAATCAAAGTGCCTGGCACCTGGCTGCAGGATTATTAATAAACTAGTCATGATTTATGGAAACTTTCAAGTACTGGATCACCAAACTGAAAGCTTCCTACTAGTTCTATTCCACTATCTACTCTCCTAGGTAAAATCTATGCAGTTTGCATTTTATGGGATTATAAAATAATAATAAAGCAGTATACTTTTTTTGGGGGGGGGGAGGCTTTAAGTCTTTTGTGTCTTATATATGTGATGTCCAGGATCATGGGGATGGCTAAAAAGATATTTCTTTTAAGAGATGAAATCATGGCTCTGGTTCAGCAAGGCTAATCTTAGCTCTTATTGCTTGAGTACTTTCAAATCATATCCTCCAGTAGTTCACAGGTGAAAACATGGATAATCTTGTATACTTACAGCGGTGCCATTTTCACATCAAGGGCCAACTGCTTATGTCTCCACTTCTCTCATTCTTAGGTATGAGAGCAGTGGAGAACAGCTGCCTGCTATTTCTTTACTAAGGTCTGCACTTGTTTCTCATTTAGAATATGTTCATTAACTGATTGTAACTTTTATTTTATTTTATTTTTAAAGTATGATCCAATTTAATGTCATGACAGGCCTGGTTATAGTTAGTTTCAGCATCACAGCCAACCATATTATTTCTTAAAGATGACAATGATTCAATTTATGAAAGAAACAGAGGCTTTGTTTATCAACCCTGAATAATAAGATACAGGACCACTCTCTCTGTAACTGATATTATATTATATTATATTATATTATATTATATTATATTATATTATATTATTATACCCTTCCTCCAGAAGGAGCTCAGGACAACAAACACAAAACAGGCAAAACAATTAAAACATCTATAACCAATTTCAATGCAGATGCAAACTTGGGAAGGTCTCTACCGAAAAGCTTTGTTGGCAGACTAAGGTCTTTTCACTAGACACTAAAAAGTCCTGTTATCATAGCACTTCAAAAGAAAAGCAAATTTGGAGGGGGGGGGCACATGTACGTGACAATGGAGGCAATGGCTTGAGAGCGGTCTCTCCACAAACCCTTTTTTTAAAAAAATCACCCCCTGCAATTCTATAGGGCTCAATTCTGCACCCAAACAGAGCATTTCAGAAGGCAATAGTTCAAAGACAACTTTTAAGTTAATTTTTTTGCTCTCTGTGCAATATTAAAACTTACTTTGCCCCAAAGTTTGGGGGTCCTGGGGAAGGTGGGAAATGTGTAACGGTGCCTAATAGCAAGCCTAACTCCAGCGGAGAAGCCTCAACATGTCCAGCCCTATCCCTAGACTGTATGGATTGAAAGCTTCCATGCAGAGCTTATTCAAAAATGGCAAGATGAGTTTTCTACCTTAGAACTGAAAATATAAAAATTAATAGATACCAACAATAAGGAGAAAAACAGCGGGAGAGGCCCTCGAGTTGATTCTGCACTCTCACAAGAGATATAGCTATTGCGTTTACTAATTCCTCCCAGAGAGCTGCTCTGATGAAAGCAATCAGGGGAAAAGGTCCAGTGGAATTAGGATGCTGTGTTCTTTTTCTGAACGGCCTTAGTGCTGAGATTTTGAACAAAGCCACACATTCAAGCCAGCTTCCGGGGCTTCCCCTTCATGTTAATCAGAAACTTGGAAGGCATAATACATAAAGCCACTGACAAAACAGAATGTGTTTCATAATATTATTTTTACTGAATCTCTCTCTCCTTTGGAATAATAATTGATCGAGGAAGATGCAGAAGATCTGCCTTTACGTATGTACCTGGGATGAATGTCAACTGGCAACCACCACAAAACCTCTAGCACAGGATAAATAGACCAAAACCTCTGAAACTAAAAACATCTGCATTATCAAGATTCATACATCCATACTGTACTTTTACAGGAAATGCTGAAAAACATTTGCTGCACCACTGTTCAATATTGTGTTTGCATGATACGGTATGTTTCCTTCTTTACTTTTTGCAATATTGCCTGATTTACTGGCACAGTAAGATTTAGCGTGCCCTATTTAATCCCTTTAACTTTTCAAAGTATTACTGTTTACAGCTTGCAGGATTGGGGGGGTGGAGAAATGGTACTCTTGGAGCCTATGTTACAGTTATGGCTGTAAAAGACATGCCTAGGCATTTGTTCTCCTCACAATTTGCAAGTCCATTGATGGTGGAATCCGCTTGTGGTATTTCTACAGAGCAGCTAATTTCTGGTTACTCCCGCAGTGGACTTGGAAAGGGTAGGGGGGTTAGTGGAGGGGTGTTACTGGGTTATGGTTCTCATTTTTGTTCTGTTTCTTGCTGCTGTGCTATGGGAGAGTTATAAACGCTTTGCACCGCTCGGTTCAGAGATGCTACCCCCCCCAAAAAAATTCTCTTGAATCGATTAATCCACAGGAGATATTAAATTGCTTAAATTAAATGTGAGGGGTCTGAGGGATGTTATAATAGTGGAGGGTCTCCAACTAGTTAAAGAGTTGGAAGTCCTTTTTCTTCAAAAAAACAAACAAACCAAGATGTTAAACAAGATCCACAAGTCAGGTTTATTTTTGTTTCAGGCCAATGTGGTGATAAACAGTTAACTCTGGTTTCTATTTATGGTCCCAGATCAAACCAATATTCCTTTATGGCAAAGACCTTGAAAAAAACTTAATTCTTTCACTAAAGGGGAAATTATTGCAGCAGGAGATTTTAATATGGGCTATGATAATATGCTAGATAGTAGTTCAGCTTCTGCATCTAAAAGTAGGCGAAAAGAAAATTCAATAGCACTACCCAGGTAAGGAATGCAAATAATGTACCAAGTCCAATTTCTGGGAATGATGACAAGGAGGTGACCCATGGATGCCAGAAGTGTCAAAATAAGTCTGTGTATAACCAAAGAATTTAATGGAACAATCCCAGCAAAGGAACCTTGAATACATCACATAACAGAGAAGAAGGAGAATGAGAACCAGGGAGAGGTTGTTGAGGACAAGCAAAAGCTTTTCTTACCTATAGACAGTCACAGTGGTAACACATGGACCTCAGCCATGCCAAATCTGTACTATCCATTGGTCTCCTGAAAAATGGCAACAGCGAATAAGACATAAACAATAGTAATGAACACATGTGCCTTTGATTCAGTCTTAGAAATATTCTGTGTAGTGTACTGTAAAAGATTGTTGACAGCACAAATGGGTTTAATTTGGACAACATAGCATTAGCCATAGTGAGGAAGGGTGTGTCTGCTCATACTGTATATGTAAAAGAACAGGTGCTTTGTATTTGGTGAATATATTCCAAAATCAACCATTGCCAGGTGGTATTGTTAAAATCAGTTGTGAAATATTGGCTTGGTGCCACTGTTGCTGCAAGGTTTTCCAAGTGCGGAAGAAAACAGCAAATGTTCAGAAGCTGATTATCCAAAACCAGCAAATGGTTGAGTACAACGGAACAGTACTCACTGTGCACCTACCAAGACTTGAAGTGAAAGACTAGTGATGTTACTGGTGAAGCCACAAAGGAGAAGCAGTTGCTGTGATCATAAGAAAAAGTCTATGGGAAGCACTCCATGCTATTGAAAAGGAGAATGAACCAGAAGTACACCTGTGAGAGGAACCCATCTCTGTGTAGGCAATAATCTGCTTCAGTGTATTGTGCAATTTGGGAAGATATCAATCCAGGTTAATACTGGTGACATGACTGATATCCTTAGAGGTGATGTTGGTTTCTTGAGGAGCCAATCAATTGGTTTCTTGAGGAGCCAATCAATCAGCATGAATGCCAGGGGAGACATCAACACCACAAGATGGCAGAATAGCTTTTCTTTTCATATATAGATATAGATAAATATAGATATATATCAAAATCAATGAAACAAATCTATGAAGTCCAATCTATGAAACAAAGAAGTTATGTAATTATTTGACTTGACCACATATGTGTGTGTGAGAGAATTTCACAAGTTAACTTCAAATCAAACAATTACATGGGTTCCGGTTTCCGCCGGCAGGAATGGCGGACCTGTTTTCCATCCCTCTGACCTTCGTAAGGAATTTGGCGGTTGCTAGGGGAGTAAATGGCAACCCCCTACCCTCTCCGGGGGTTACGGAGAGGGGCCGCTGGCCCGCGATGCCCCCAGACCCACTCCGACTGTTTATGGAGTGGGGGGGAGCTTGGGCTGAAAAGCACTTACGAGGGCCAGGACTCCCGGACGCTAATCTGCATGGCGGGGATTTCCATGGTTAAAGAAGATAATTAGGCTTAAATCTATGGACATACTTCAGAAGGAGGGGAAGAAGCGCTGTTTACTGCTGAGAAATCTATGCTGCTGAGGGAGAGGAGTTAAAGGCTGTATATCATCTGGAAGAAGGATTGATGGGGACGGAGCGATAAGGGAATGGAGTTTTATTTTTCTTCATATGAGTTACTTCGTACCTTCCCAGACGCGATGTCCTGGCTTGTTTGGAGTGAAAGAGAAGCAAAAGACTGTGTGAGTTGAACTTTATAAACTGTTGTTACTGAGCATATTTTTTAAAGATGTGGAGTTGCCGATGAGAAAAGCCCCCCCCCCTAGTCGGACGGAAGGAGTCCTGGACGCGTTCGGAGGATTTATGAGCTGTGACGCACTTTGAATTGGAGCAGCGACCTGAAGCTAAGTTCAGCTATAGGGCAAGGAGATCCATTAATTTACCAAGAGTTTATGGTTTGATGTTTGGGTCTTCTGCCTGGAAAAGCTGTAAATTTTATAAAGATCGTTAATCTTCATGGCTATGAGAGAAAACGAAAGTGATTTGAGCTTTTTAAAATGGCGCTGCTTCGACGCAACAGGGAGCTCCAGACTAAGAAGATTTATGGGGAGGCTGGACTGATTAACCCACACAGGAGAAAGAACATTTGTGAAACCTCGTTTGATATTTATCTCAGCAGCTGGGAAACAATCGGTTGAAAGTGGAAAACATCTATGTGACTGTAAGGGGAAGATCTGGATTATTATGAACTTGGAGGACGATTTGAACTTTAGAAAAAAGACGGCAGTGGACGGTTGCGAGGAATCCCCAATTTCTTGAAGCATGGGAACCCAAATAAAAAATTCTTTAGACGATTTGGCATAACATTCGGTTTGATTGATATATATATGTGTATAATTTGAAATAATGAATGTGATATAATTGGTTTTAATTGGAAAATTAATAAAATATATTTTTTTAAAAAAAATCAAATCAAACAATTACATAACTTGTTCCATAGATTTGACTTCCCACCCACACCACCACAGTGTTTTTATTCGAACTCTTTTTTATCAAGCTCGTATTACAAAAATCCCTCTAATATAATTATTTTATCATTTTTATTTCGCTGCTCGTATCCCGAATCCTGCCAGCAATTTCCTTTGATTATAATACTTTTTCAAATAGTCCACAAAAGCCTCCACTCTTCTATTTAAAAAGTTCATCATTTTGGTCTCTTAATTTTGCTGTCAGCTTTGTCATTTCCATATACTGTAGTCCATTACATTTAAAAGCCATTCCTCCTTCATTGGAACCTCCCTTTCTTTCCGTTTCTGTGCCAATAGTATTCTAGCTGCTGTTGTCTCACACATGTTTAAATCAGGTAACTCTAAATCTTAAAAAAAATACTTATCGAAATAGAGAATTCTGTCAAGGCATGTTAAAGAGCTCAAAGCTGGAACGAAATTGGGGGTGAGGGAGGGGGGGCAGACTTCTTTTGTGAGGAGATTTACTGCAACTGTGAAGACCTCTAGATCTCTTCAGAGATTGCTTGCCATGAGGGGAAGCAATCTGTTTAGGCCCCTTTTAACGCAGTCTCAACATAAAGAAAAGGGCTGCCCTATAAATGGGAAGGGTTTCAAAGAGATGTGGGGAAAGAGGAGCGAAGAAGACTTGCAGAGCTTTCTCAACTCAGATGGCTTCACAGAAACAGTCTGTGGTGGCAGTTTCAGGCCTCCACACTTGCCATTTCTGCTAAGGACAGCTCTTCTGAGGTGAATTGTTTGCGCAAGAGTCGAGAAAAGGCGGCAAAGCAACAGCTGTTGATTTTACGATGGAGCTGGTGCAAAGCTTGGGTCAGCCATGACGAAAGACTGCTGTCTATTTTTGATAATTCTCAAAATATTCTTTTTAAAGAGTTAATACTTTTCTTTGTCATATGGCAGCTAGATTAATAAAAACTAGATTCTGGAAGCAGTCGCGCCAATTTGCACATAGCTAAGTCACCCTCAGAATATTATGGAATATAGTTGTCATAGATACAGAACCTACTTGTCATTGATTTAAAATCTGGTTGTCCCACACTTGTTTCTTTTGTTATTATAATTGCCTTGTTTGTTTTACATCTATGTACCTTACACCTTGATGTTAAAAACTTAATAAACAAAAGAAAGTAACGAGTTCCATGGGGACACTGTTGGAGCCAAAACGGCACATGGGAGAAATACAAAGATATAAGGAAGAATAAGTCATTATGCAGAAAAAACAAACAAATCATTTGCCACCTGCTGATTTACACTGTATAAAAACATACAAGTTTGGCATTAAGCTTCCTGTATCCTTATGAACCTGGAATATAGAGATATTTTGGCAACTGAGCCAAGAAGTGTTTTCAACGGATGTTCCCAGTTAAAGCATGCTATCTTCATGGAGACTCAATCAAAAAGTGTGTTATGATTTCTCCAATGTATTCTGTTTTCATTCACAAACAACTTTAGTTGCTGAAAATACTTTTTAAAATAACTGACCTGTGTATATGTATATATGCATTCATATGTTTAAATGGATTCTTGCATTCCTTATAAATTTTTAGAAGACTTTATTTCACTTGTAGTAAAACTTCATAAAGGGACGCTGGTGGCGATGTGGGTTAAACCACAGAGCCTAGGGCTTGCCGATCATAAGGTCGGCGGTTCGAATCCCCGTGACAGGGTGAGCTCCCGTTGCTCAGTACCAGCTCCTGCCAACCTAGCAGTTCGAAAGCACATCAAAGTCCAAGTAGATAAATAGGTACCGCTACAGCGGGAAGGTAAACGACGTTTTCGTGTGCTGCTCTGGTTCACCAGAAGCGGCTTTGTCATGCTCCCTCGGCCAATAACACGAGATGAGCGCCGCAACCCCAGTCGGTCACGACTGGACCTAATGGTCAGGGGTCCCTTTACCCTTTACCAAAAACTTCATAAACATTAGCATCTATGTTTGCATTTGCCAGTTGAATCCAACATCTTTTTTATGAGAGGCCCAAACCCAAGAAAATAACCCTGTAACCCTGCGTTGCCTGGTCCAGAAACTGCTGGTACAATGGTTTGAGGTAGAAGAACTGGGTCCATAAATCTAATCTTCCCTAGCCATCTTTAAAAGGTTTCTGTTCCACGCCATGCTATGAACTGAGCAATCTAAGGTTGCTTTGTGACAGCCTACGGTACCTTGTACTGAGATATGCACAAGCAGTAGGAACAAATTCCCTTCTAATAACATATTTCCCAGTGGAGGCTATGAAAAAGATAATGATGGCAAAGATAGCAACCAAGTTGAGATACATGGAACATTATTACCACTATCGAGTTACTGCTTCTTCTAACCAGTTTCCTAAGGCAGTACTGTGCTGTATGATATAAGGCTTATTTCTGGCATATTGCTTCCCCTCCCCCCACGACAGAACATCCTGTTGTTATATATCTTATGGCAGCCACAAACAGGATTACACTTACTGTACTTACTTTTACACAACCAGCAGTACTTCCAGAAGTATTTGTTCAATGTATTAAAGCATGGCTTCTTAGAAAAGTAAGAAAGCAAGCCACAACAGACATTCTGAATGTTACTTGCAAAACAGTCCTAATTAACTCAGTCAATGTTGCAATATCGCCAAAGCTTGTGATTGATTTTTTAGGGTTTTTTTTTTAAATTTTAGTGGCAAGAAAATGAATTCCTTCAGGAATCATAAGGACACAGTTATTTTAGTATATAAATTGCTATTTTGCCTTATCACCTCCATATTGGAAGCGCCCAAAGCGCCTTTGTGATGGAATGAATGGGCTTTGGCCTGCACTGAGGGAGGAAAATGAGGTTAAGCAAACCAACTAAACCTACCCTTCCATCACCACTGCCACCAGGGAGATATTTTCTACACTCCAAAATCTGGTTGCTCCTACTGTTTCATGACCTCTTGTAATAACAATAAAATATCAAGTTCTGCTCCTTCACAGCCTCTCATAATCATTTGCTTTTCTTTACCCTTCTTTATGGGTTTGTCTCCAAGTTCAGTGAGGGCAACTAAAAAAAAAACCTAAAATAGACTAGACTAGAAGATTCTTTCAGGTAACTCTTGGACTTCTTATGAGCTGCGATATAACAAAAGAAAAGCAAAAAGCTGTGGGAAATAATTGTGGTTTTTTGTTTTTTGTTTATAAAAGCCTTATACATTTTTGCTGAAGGTACTGTATTTGGAAAGATATGTAAAAAGTTCATGCTAAGGGTACGTAAAGGGTAGGAGATTCTGCAAGGAAACCATTCACTCACGCACAGGCCAGAAGTGTGAAAATATTTTCCTTCAAGCTGAAAATAAATCAATAATCAGGTATGGTATGCAGGTCGGAATAAGAATGAACTAGCCCAGAAAAAAATATAGGACATGACTGTATCTGAATGTTTGGCATATCAATATTGTGCATTTAGATGGGTAGCTACAAAGGACAAATCTGACAGAATCGGGGGACCTTTTATGTTTTCTGTAAATAGGGATACTTTGCCGCCACTGCCACAGATTACGGAGAAGATATATGCACATTTTGGCTCCTTGTTGACCTTTTGTAAAGGGCACACAAGTGATATAAGAATATGCATAACATGTTAGTATCTGTTCTAGATCTCTTTATTGTATATGGAGTCTATGTCCATCACCCCCCCCCTTTGTACTCTAATGTTTCTTGTTCTGGTATAGTGTTCTACCTGTGTTTAAACAATTTCAATCAAACTATTTCAAAAAGAAGAACGTACTAGCCCATTCACAATGCCGGGATGCACATCAAACAAAAATAAAATTAAACCCCACCAGCCACCAGCCTAAAGTGGGGGAAATGCATGATTTGCTGTTGCACAACTTCCTCCTTGGTTCATTTCAGCCTTAAAAGTCATCTCTCAGTTCACATAATGACTAGTAGCAGAGTTGCTGTCTAAACAAGCAAGCAAGCAAGCTTCCCTGAGGATTACAGTAAGTGCAGCAGAATTTCTATACAAAATACTAAGAAGCATAGAAAACGTAGTGCATTTAATCAAGGTCTTTTTTTTTGTCACATTGATTATGTTGTCATGGAGCTTTTACTTCCTAAAGCCCTCTGTGTACCTGGCAGCATCACCAAGATCAGTGAGATCAATTTCTGGCAAAATATCTTACTGGTCATCATTAGGGCTGAATGTACTCTCTTCTACACACAAAACAAGATTAGGCTTACCTTTTTTTTTTTTGAGGTGGCATAAAGCAAACCTGTTTCCAGCTGCAGCAATCTACCTTCATCCCTGAGTTGCCAATGCAAATAGCAAATTTTCTGAATCAAAATATAGCTATTTGTACCGAAGTGCTGCCAATTTTTCAACCAGCCCCTGTAGCGCTACTTTTAATAGCAGCTTAATCAGCAGGCATTTTGCAGGCACTGATCTTTATCTCCACCCCATGAAAAATTCACCTGCTGATTTCTTCAAATCACACTGTTGGCTACTATATTCTGGTCAGTTGGCAACATTCAGAGAAGCAGCTCCCTGTTGGAACTTCCAACTACTGTATACATGTTGCTTTAGGGTTTGGCCTTAATCAGCAATGGTTGCGGTGCACTATTATTACAAGAAGAGCCAGCTTGAGTTTCAGGCATGTCAAGGCAAACAGGAAGCAGTACAGATGGTGCTAAGGGAATTGCAGGCTGGGGCTGATGGGAGATGTAGTCCAAAACAGAAGGATACCAGATTGGGGAGGGCTGAGCAAGACCCATAGGCTCAAATCAATATTCTTCTAATGCTGCTTACATTCAATCCAGGCTGAAAATGTGTTTGTGAGTCCACTCCTTGTGTGGGGTGTGTGTGAAGCAAACACCTTATTTTTCATGCTGTGGCTCAATCCACAGCTGGGAGCACATTTTGAAGCCCAAGCACAAATTTCAAGCCCAAGCACATTTTGAAGCCCGTCTTCTGTTGCAAGCCTTTACTGTGTCTTCCAGGCCTGTGTACTGTGCAGAAGTTTAACAAATGAACATTTTCCAAACACGGGAATGAAATCAAACTTTCGCCACATAATAATTGAGTGGAACGGAGATGGTTGGCAAGATCAACTTGCCACGCTATTTAAAATTCTCCCAAACAAAACTACATTCTGGGAAGTGCACAATCTTGTTTATGATAAGAAATATATATGCTGCTTTGATTTAAAAAGCAGCAACCAGTAATAAGGAAACAATTGAAAAATGATAAACGTCACAGCTTCTAGGGTCTCACATGATTCAGTGTTTATGGCAGCAGAGCCTGGACTTGTTCAGGAACGCAGGCTGCCCCTTCTCCTCTGTCCTGTCATCATATGGGAAGGAAATAACATAGCCTAGCCACATGATATCCTTTCTCAAATGGCTGCCTCTGCCTCCTTTTAACAGTTGGCTGTGCTGCCTGGGGCTGATGGGAGTTGGCATGCAGGAGGGTGCCATGCTAGCAAAGTCAGTTTTAATGACTTCCTTTGAGACTTAGGAGCCTGCAGGAGGAGTTTGGTAACTTGCAGCCTTTCATCATCTCTACCTTTGTCCAACTGCAGCCCATCCAGGCTTATGATTAGTTGGGCTACTCATAAATAGGGATGTGGGGCGGGGAGCTGAATTTTGTTGTTGAGTTTTCCAACCAATGTTTACAAAAAATGAATATTTTAGAGGGAAATGTGCATGGAAAACAAACAGGTTCATGAAAATAACAAACTTGCATTATATTAGGAGAAAAATTGCCTGCATACAAAAGTGTGTCCATCAGAAGAAATTCATATGAAAACGCCGACCCATTTTCACGAGGACTCCTTTTAAAAAGTACAAATCCATGAACTGCTTCAGAGAACTGAATTTAAGATTTAGAAAACTGTAAAACTGAGAGGACCGAAACTGTCAGCTCCTTCCATCCCTACTCATGAGCAAGCAGCTATTTTGCACACTGTAAAAATATTAACCAGAGACAGAAAAACAGCAGCCAGCTCAAAAGCTTAAAACAGTGTAGAAATAAAATCATACCCTGGGTTATGAGAGATCAACCTGGCAGATCAAAACCAAATTAGGTGTTTGAGCTACTCCTGACAACTGGCTTTGTCTTATACTTCTCTAGCCAAAATATCCTGGAATTCCTTTGCAAATTCTGAAAGAACAATTGCAAGGTTAATTGCTTGTCATAAATGTCACCCCAATTTTCCTGTAGGAGGGGAACTTGAAAGAAAAGAAAACGGGGATCCTCAAGGAAAACCAATCAGAGAGGAGAAAGAAAATGTTCAGTTTGTGGTGATGAAAGTTAAGAAGAAAGGACGGTTGGGGAAAATGGATAAATATTGAAAATGCCTTAACCCAGGCCCCAGAGAAGGATTGTGTTACATAAACATGGTTGAAATGTCCAGGTAAGAATGACTACAAAACCGTGTATGCAGATCACATATATGATCTTCTTGTTGTTGTTGTTTAGTCGTTTAGACATGTCTGACTCTTTGTGACCCCATGGACCAGAGCACGCCAGGCACTCCTGTCTTCCACTGCCTCCTGCAGCTTGGTCAAACACATGTGCGTAGCTTCGAGAACACTGTCCAACCATCTCGTCCTCTGTCGTCCCCTTCTCCTAGTGCCCTCAATCTTTCACAACATCAGGGTCTTTTCCAGGGAGTCTTCTCTTCTCATGAGGTGGCCAAAGTATTGGAGCCTCAGCTTCAGGATCTGTCCTTCCAGTGAGCACTCAGGGCTGATTTCCTTCAGAATGGATAGGTTTGATCTTCTTGCAGTCCATGGGACTCTCAAGAGTCTCCTCCAGCACCATAATTCAAAAGCATCCATTCTTTAGCGACCAGCCTTCTTGATGGTCCAGCTCTCACTTCCATACATCACTACTGGGAAAACCATAGCTTTAACTATATGAACCTTTGTTGGCAAGGTGATGTCTCTGCTTTTTAAAATGCTGTCTAGGTTTGTCATTGCTTTTCTCCCTAGAAACAGGTGTCTTTTAATGTTGTGACTCCTGTCACCATCTGCAGTGATCATGGAGCCCAAGAAAGTAAAATCTCTCACTGCCTCCATTTCTTCCCCTTCTATTTGCCAGGAGGTGATGGGACCAGTGGCCATGATCTTGGTTTTTTTTTTATGTTGAGCTTCAGACCATATTTTGCACTCTCCTCTTTCACCCTCATTAAAAGGTTCTTTAATTCCTCCTCACTTTCTGCCATCAAGGTTGTGTCATCAGCATATCTGAGGTTGTTGATATTTCTTCCGGCAATCTTAATTCCGGCTTGGGATTCAAACTCCACAAAGACAACAGGCATAAAAAAATCTTATTAGAAAAAGCTTTTAAAATGTTTTGCTATCATGAAGATAAAAGTTTTCTGCCTGTGTTTCTACTTGCAGGAGTCCATTGCAAGGTAATGCTGGCCCTCTAGTGTTCAAAGGATGGAAATTTCCCATAGCAAAATTTATTTTTCACAAATCCAGAGCCACTCATACATGTGCATCCTTCAGTGAATGACTCACAGCTGAACATGCAAACCTATATTGATCTGGGTGGTATTATAGAGGGCCTTTTTGGTAGCGGCACCCTTCCTGTGGAATGCCCTCCTGTCAGATACCAAAGAGATAAACAATTACTGTATATGATCTTCTGTAGACATATGAAGGCAGCCCTGTATTGGGAAGCTTTTAATGTCTTATCTATCATGTGTTCTGTATATTCTGTTGGAAGCTGCCCAGAGTGGCTGAGGCAACCCAATCAGATGGGTGGGGAAGAAATAAATAATAATAATAATAATAATAATAATAATTTAAATGCACTGGCTGTAGTATTTGGCCTGTTCAGTGACACACACATTCAAGCAATCACTTGACAATGCAGTTATAAAGCAATGAATGCATGTGTGGTAAGTCAACCACAAATCAGCAGCAACTTGATCCTCAGCAGATCTACTCAGTAGAGATGCTATTGAATTCCCTGTTGTTGTTTGGCTCAGAGTGCAAAGAATGGTAACTCATAATGCTTGCTTAAGACACAAGGCAAGCATTGCCAATCCCTGAGTGCCTGAGATTTAAGGAAACTTAGCTGAATTCTAGAAAAAGTTCCCATTTGCTTTGCAAGACTTCAACGCAAGAGATAGCTTTACACATGGATATCCGAGGCATGGAATTACACTAGGAAAGGGGTTACCCAAATGGCTTATTATTAACTTTAAATCCTGGAGATACAGACAACATCTGGCTGAATGTAAATGACAGGTCAGCATGATTTTCTGACATAGGAGCTTGAAGGATGTTTGGAGAAGAATTAAAAGGCTTAGTGCATCGTCAGGCTGCCGACTCAGGAGCCAGCCAGGTGGGGGCCTCCGGCACTTTGAATAGATGCTCAGCAGATGGCAGGTGCAGCTTTGTCCACAGAGGTGCAATCTCCTGTTTTCCCACCTCCAAACCTGCTGTAGCTTACAATATTCCAGCTCTGCACTGCAGCAGATGGGGCAGGATGGTTGCTGTATAGAGATGGAGATGGGCTGCTGTTTCAGCTGATGGACACATGGGAGGAAGTCAGCTATAGGCCAAGGAGCAAAGCACAAACCCAAAGAGTTGCCTAAAATGAGTTTGCTGGATTTAGGAATGATGCTGCATTGTGTTACTGTCAGGATCATAATCTGGTACTCCTCCTTTGTGGCCATGCCAGCTGGTAGGTGCTGCAACAGAACAATTAGGAGTACCCTGGAAACTATGCTGCCGTTTGATATTCTTGATTTATGTTCTTATGGGGCAGGGAGCTCCTCTTTAGATGGCAATGTGCCTAACTCCAAAATGTAGCTAATCTACCCATCTGCATTTGGAGCCCCCTTTACACATTATGCTTCATGAGGTTCATAACATATTTCATTCATTCATTCATTTACCTAAATGTTTATATATATCATAAATAACATTAAAGCGGTTTACAATATCTATATGTAATAAAAACCATGTAAAAATTGAAAATTGGAGATAATCAACTAACCATTACAGAAAGACGATTTTTTTAAAAAATTACCTGCAATACTCTTGGTGGCATAGAAAGGTTTTCAGCAGGTGTTTAAAGGTTTAAACAGGAGGTGCCTGATGAATCTCTGTTGGCAGAACATTCCGTAGGACTGGGTGACTCTGTTGACTGAAAAAGGAAACCCCAAATGACTGGCAAACTGCACTAACAAAATAAAATTGTGAAATACTGCTTTGAACCTGCGAATAATCTGTAGCAAATGAATCAAGAATGAAAATGTGAGGAAAGGCATCACTGGAAGCAACTGCCTTTTCTTGACACCATATGGCAAAGGGCTAATGTTTGCCAGAGGTTGAGAAAGAACATTTGCCTTAAGAAACAACTCAGAAAGGTTCTGCAATTCAGCACGTTATTGAAAGTTCAAGAAAACATATTTTATAAACCCAACAACCCTCCTGCTGTCAGCTTAGGTTTTTATTTTTATTTTTTTGTACAGACCTTAAGTTCAAATAGACAAAAAAGAAAAAGACAAAATGTTGTCCTCAAAAATGACCGGAGTGACATTTTCCGAAGCTCTTTGCTGCAATCTAGTTTAAACAACAGAATGCACAGACTTAAGAAACAACATCATAGGGACTTCGACTTCTTCCTAATCTAAACAGTGAAATACACACACAGATGAGTACATCATAATGCGCTAAAGACCATAGCATTTAAAATAACATGTGGCCAAAGGGTAGATTGAGAATGGAAATCCTTCTATTGATTCAAATATATATTTTGCATTAAAAGCAAAAGCAGGAATAAAACCCAAAACAACTCTTATCATTCATTGTTGCTGGGTTTCCCCCCCCCCCCGTTTTTGTCCATAAGGCTACTAAGGAACATGGACAATTTCCAAGTTGTTAAAGTTCCTGTTTTATTCATGAAATCTTATGTTTCTGGTGCGTCTCAGAAGATCCAGGCCAGGCCATGGTAGTGCAACATAATTTCCATAGGAAATAATGGTAGTGGCAAAGGTCCCATATCCCAAGGTAGATGAGGTTGGGAAACAGATATAAAATCCTAAAAGGACTGTTGTTTTTATGAAGGTGTCAGAACCCTGCCATTCCCCCCTGCCTCTCACAATACATTTAATTGTATTGTAGAAGTAATAAGATGGCTATTATTCATCACTGTTTGGTCATGCTACCTGTATGACATGCAGCTATACTGGAGAAAGAGGTTCAGTGATTACTTTTAAGTGAAATCCAATTCTTGTGTGCTTGGAAGTATGACTCACTATATTGGGTGGGGCTTCTAGGTAGGTTAGCATATAATCACAGCCTCAGTAATGCCAGAAAATTGCATTATTTTCTTCTTCTTTTATGACATTACAAAAATATGCCAAACGAAGTAAGAACATGACTGAAGTTTGAAATGTTAAACCAACCCTTATATGCTGCACACTTGTGCTCAGTATTTCTTGAGTAACATACAAAGTGCTAAACAAAACATACAAGGGAGTATTCCACTTGCTGGTAGTATTAGCAAATTGTTTTGATGTTCACTCCAAAACACCTTGCAAACTTTTATCTTGGAGTACCTATTATACTTATCTCAGTGCAAACACAAGTCAATCCATTTTGTATTTATAAACCAGGCTATTTTAATTTTATATATGCAGTTGTATGGAGGTTATACTGTATATGCAATTGTATGGAGGTTGGATGAGTTGCCTTTCAGAAGTACCCAAAATAGGTTCTTCATAAACTTGTTTGCAAATTAATTTTGCAAATACAGAACCAGATCCAGGAAAATGATTGATTTGTCTTTTTCTTCCTTTCCCCTGGACAGGTCATTCCCCCCTGTTGGTGGATCCTCATTACTGGGATTGCTCATTTTCGGTTTAGCTGTTAGAGATCAGTGGCCAGTCTCTCTCTGACTTCTTTTGAAGGTTTTTGCTACCTTTAACTCTCCCCTGGAGCTACTGTATCTTATGCATCTGTGTGTGGTATTTTGATGCATACTGAAGTGTTATCTGCAGAAATTGTTTCATTGTTTATTTAATTTACAGGGATGGTTTTATTGTTTTTAGAGTTGTGCTTTATTCAGTTTTTAGCTTGTACACCACTTCAGTGGCTTCGTGCTATGAAACAATTTATAAATTTGTTTATTAAGTATTATTATTATTATTATTTGCTCCTGCATGTTCTGTTTGCTGCCACTCCACACACAGGGTATCTTTAATTCAACAGACTTCACATTTATCCAGGTAAAATGAACTTTAAAAACTGCCAAGTGTCTTGCTTCTCTAACATGTCGTCTGCATCCAACCCGTTACCAAACACACAGTTTGTATCATTGTTATAAAAATTAAAAATGTACACTTCCAGTGTACATAAGGACAAGGAACTTGATAAATGGCATAATTTATATGTCAGCATTGCATGATTAACATACTTCAAAAATATAACAGTGATGTCCTTTACACAGTGAATTATCTAAACCAGAGGTTCCCAACTGTGGTCTGTGGCCCACCAGCTTTATTCCAGTGGTCCATGGCATGTTCACATTAATTTTTGATATTGATGTTTAATGGCATTTCAATTGCTTCTTTTATTTCTTATATTTTATTGTATTACAATAATAAAATAAAACAATATAAAAAACAAAAGAAGCAACAAGTGATCCATTGGGGGGGGATGGGAACCACTGATCTAAACAATAAGGTTATTTAATTTATTTAATAAAACTTATTTACTTTATAAGCAAGAGTAATCAAGCACAAAACCAGACTTTTGTAAGTAGGCTGCTTTTCTGGATGTATTTCAAGTGATGTATGGGTGCTGCATCTTACATCAAAACACATAGGACTGCACACAGGAGAATCCCAGCTTCTTCCTTAAACAGCCAGTCCTTAGTTCAGACAGCTATAAACACTTGTTTAGAAGGACCTACAGAGAGGAGACAATGAACCAAATGCAGGCTTTAACTGTCCTTGTCCCAATCTTAAGAAGTGATGGATGTTGATAGAGAATACAGTGCTCAAAACCTATTCAGCAGGTGGAAGGGCAGAACAGCTGTGCATTCGTGTTTAGTTCTTCACAGTAACAATTAAAAACGATTATAAAACCCAATTAGTCATTTTCTGATATGCTAAAAGAAACTATCCTACATCTTGCATATTTTAAAAAAGCTAGCTATCTGCAAGTCAAAATCTGTATATTGTAAAAATGCTTTCATTTAGAATGAATTCCCTGTTCACCTCTAGAGGTTGTTCATCAGTATTAATACTGGTTAGGCAGAAGGCTAGAAAAAAAGAGCAAAAACAATGACATTGTACCCTATGTGATGATCATTTCCAGGCTAGGTTAAGTGTTGACTAGGGCAGAAGCAACACTTCCACAAGTCCTCTGAACGCATAGAGTGAAACTTCTCAAATATGAAACACTGGCTGCAATCAGGTCTATTTCCTTAATTGTACATGCCCTGTAAGGACTTGATTTCCCCCCCAATAGCATCCTCCTTACAAACTATTTTGTTTATAGACAAAAACAACACTCACAGTCAACAAAGAAAAATAAATCAACCAATTGGCACCCATAAACAAAAGCACATAATAAACTATGAATAAATTATGTTTGCCTGTCTGTCTAAAACGAAAGCTCCAAAGTACTGAAACAATAACACAACATTTCCATACAAATATTTTCTTTGGGGTATTTTTTGAGTTTCACAGCAAATTTCTCCCATACCAACCAAAAGAAAGTCCTCCCGTCATCACCTATATTTTTGAATTGTAAAGAACTGTGGCATAATTGCATGCCCATTTTTTCGACAACAGCTATTGGTTTATAATCCCCCCCAATTTGGACCAAGCAATATCAATCCAATTTTAAAGACCCACCATATCTCAAAACCAGCTTGGGATGTGATGTAGAGGGGCTGTTGAAAGACAGAAAGCCCTGCTGAGATCCGGGAGTTAAACTAATGATTCTTGGGTCTAAGGGAAAAACCAAACAAAACTGTCCTTGCTTTTTATGAACACTACCTTTTTTGATGTTTTCTCTTACATTAATAATCAAACAAGGATTAAAAAATAAGTAAGTCGTATATCTTGTCAAGTTGAAGGCTTCTCTTGATATAAATGGTCAGTCAATAGGAACGGCAATTTGAAAACCAGGAAAACGATTTAATTCCAAAGGAATGTTGCATAAGTGTGATTTGAAATGGCATCTTTTTCTGATCATATATCAAGCAGGTCTTCACCACTCTCATCACTCTCCACAGTGAGTTGTCTTGTCCACCATTTCTTGACTTCTGATCCACAAGAAGCCACGTCTGACATGGGATTCATCTTGCACACAACAGACTTCATAGTTGTACGGCCACCAAACCGTAAGTTGACTGAAGACACTGAATGGCTTATTGGCTTTGGAGCTAGGGAATTAAACAGAAGACTACTTACTACTGCAAGTATGCATCTTGCTCTGTTATCTGGAGTAGTGGGGATGGTTTCATACAAAACAAGAGCTTTTCACATTAAAAATGCATTCGAGATGCTCGAACACTACATTGTGTTGTAAATGCATTTACCTTGCATCCTACCTTGTTAATATAGTACAGAAGAGGAAAGAGAGCAATTTTTAAACCTTCAATTTATTTCAACTAGATTAGGTTTCATGTACAAAAGCATTACAAATGTGAAAAAAGCAACAACTAATACCAAGTGCGAGAAAACATCCTAAGACTGAACTGATCTACTTAAAACAGCCCAGACTTGCAGCTTTGGCACACTTAAGAATCTTTATGAGTCCAGAACAGCAATGAAGCTCATGCTTAGCTTAAGTTAAGTTATTGTTGATCTTAGAGGCAGTAGCTATGTATATGGCTAAGCTTATGCAGGTCCACATTGCTCTGGTGTTTAAAGGGCCAAATATTGCACACTCTTATTACTTTCCCTATGGACTTCCATTGTTAGGGACGCCATTGGAAGAGGTACTCCATAACTACTTTTCTTAAAATACATTTTGTTGAATGATTTACTCCAGCATATTTTGACCCAGGAGCTTCAGTTGGCTCCAATAAGTTGTGGAAGGTGTTTTTTTAACAAATAAAAAAACCCTCTGTATGTGTGTGTAAATAAATAAGTAAATAAATAAATAAATAAATAAATAAATAATGTCCAGTAGCACTTTAGAGACCAACTAAGTTTGTTCATAAGCTTTCATGTGCATGCACACTTCTTCAGATACACTGAAAAACTAAGTTTGTTCTGGGTACTGTATAAACTTTCGTGTGCATGCACACTTCTTCTGATAGTGTAGACAATTTTTTAATTTTTTAAATTTATTTCAACTACGTCAGACCAACACGGCTACCTACCTGAATCTAGAACCTCTGTATGTGTGTGTTTCCTCAATTGCATCAGAATCCTATGCAGCATAGAATTATACTAACAATAATTTTTTTCCAGAATAATAATGGTGGTTGGCTTTGGATCACATTTGTTGTCTTACTGATCACTGAATCTGGAGTTACGAAATAATTATATCCTTTTCTCTACTCCCATCCCCACCCCGGTCTTAAAGACCTTGATGATTTTCCTTTCTTCTCCTATAGCATGAGATTTGGCTAGCTTGTTTGAGAAATGTGGAATAGCTGTTCTCTTCTGTTTCTAGTGTAGCTGTAGTCAGTCTGAAATCTACTGCTGCAGAGTCCTCCAGTGAGGATGCATGCCCTCTTATGACAATTTCCTGAGTTTTATCCGTAAATAGAGCTCCAGGTTCCATTTAGAATTCTTTTTGGTGTCATTCATAACAATCTTCACCTACCTGATGGCAAACGCCATTGCCCAAACTTCCGCTGAGGTTTACCACCATCAGTAGAGTCTTGCCGATATCCACCTCTGTCAGACAGCGTTGGACTAAGGAGCTGTTGTTGACTACTTGTCTGAATAGAACAAAAGAGCACAGTGTTTAAGTGCATAGTATCTGAAGCTTTAAAGAACACAAGCAAGGCCTTTTTGTTTCTGATCTTTATTTTGTTTCTGATTCACTAGAAATAATTATGCTCATGGTAGCTGGGAAGATTTTAGGATACAATGAGTATCCACCTCAGTCACTATGACACTGTTTACAGTAGGTTAATGAGGTTTCTTAAGGAAGTGCTCACTGGAAGGACAGATCCTGAAGATGAGGCTCCAATACTTTGGCCACCTCATGAGAAGAGAAGACTCCCTGGAAAAGACCCTGATGTTGGGAAAGATGGAGGGTACAAGGAGAAGGGGATGACAGACGAGATGGTTGGACACTGTTCTCGAAGCTACCAACATGAGTCTGAAAACTGCGGGAGGCAGTGGAAGACAGGGGTGCCTGGCGTGTTCTGGTTCATGGGGTCACGAAGAGTCAGACATGACTAAATGACTAAACAACAATGAAGTAAAGGATGGCTGGATCTGATCCCAGGCATTTCATATTGTGAAGACTGTAGAACTGGGAAAATGCAAAACTGAAACCACAGGCAAGGAGGAGGAGGGGGAGGAGGGGGAGGAGGAGGAGGAGGAGGAGAAGACAAGGACAAAGATGAAGAAGAACTATAGGCCTACTTTTCTTAGCTCAGGATATCAATAATAATAATAATAATAATAATAATAATAATAATAATAATAATAATAATTTATTATTTATACCCCGCCCATCTGGCCGGGTTCCCCCAGCCACTCTGGGCGGCTTCCAACAAAACATTAAAATACAGAAATCCATCAAACATTAAAAGCTTCCCTAAACAGGGCTGCCTTGAGATGCCTTCTAAAGGTCTGGTAATTGTTGTTCTCTTTGTCCTCTGGTGGGAGGGCATTCCACAGGGTGGGTGCCACTACCGAGAAGGCCCTCTGCCTGGTTCCCTGTAACTTGGCTTCTCGTAGCGAGGGAACCGCCAGAAGACCCTCGCCGCTGGACCTCAGTGTCCAGGCAGAACGATGTTCTTCACAAAGTGACTCTTCTTTAAGCTTATGTGTGTATCCAGCCACCCTAAAAGCTCTAGAATATTCCAAAGATGCTCTGCATAGGCACAGATTTTCCCATATTTGTGCCTGCACAGAGACCATGAAGAATCATGATTTATCTTAACCCACTGGCTTAGGCCAACATGTTGAGGACCTGAGCCTAACTGTACCTCAGGCTGTGTACTGTTATCCTGGTTATTAGCATTCATGTCTTCACTTGGTTGTGTTGTCTCAATGCTTGGTGGATTTAGGAAACGGCTAAGCTCCTGTTGTTGACTTTCTCGGAGACTATGGATAATGCTGCATGACTGCTGCTGTTTCTAGAAAAAGATAATAAGTATAATTATCATTGGATCTTTTCAAACAAGTATTCTTCAAAAATTGAGATTTGCTCTTGTCTGCTCTACATTCCCTTTATATTCTTCACAGTTACAGTGGACTTTTCCTTTGTAGTCATTTTCATAAAGCTGCTTACACCATTAAATTTTATTTCAATCTGCTTTATGAGACTATCGAAAGAGACATTTAAAATAAAATGATCAGGGAGAAGAACTAAGCTTTTATAGAACTCATCTGGAGGCTATTGAAGTTAACTGGTTTCAGTGATTTTTAAATTAGACACTAGATAAGATTAACAAAGTGATAATGGAAACTCCCTTAGATAACTACAAAATGTCACTTTCATTTTTATGTATCAATGACATTGTGTGCAAAAAAATAATGCAGAATGGATATATCCAACCCTAAACATTATTGCGCTAACTGGAAAGATAAAGCTTTCTATGCTTGTTTGTGAGTTATAGGAAGAATTGGAACAAAGTCCAAAATCAGAGAATTTTTTTAGGAGGGCACATTTCCCCCTTTCCTTTACCAACTTGAAAGTGAAGTATTTTCAGCGTCAATGAATACAAATCTGGAAAACAACTCTAATCCCCCCCCCCATGGAGGTATGTCCTTTTCCAGACTGGGAGAGAACATAGTTTTTAATGGTTCTCCACCAGATTTCAAATAAAAGAAAGCATTCTTTTTACAAGTACGTATTTGGGATCAGTAGTTTCAGCTATCATCTTCGTCAACAAAAACAAAATACGCCTGAGAAGGAATTAAAAAACTTCTTTTCCCAGACCATCCATGCTTAAAGGCATGTCAAGACACCGTCACTGCAGATAGAAACCATCACCAGCTTTCCTTGCCTGAGTTGCAACTTGGTAAAGAGGCAGGGGAAGTAGGGGATTCTAGGACAGATGGAGGGCTGTTACCAAGTCATTATAAAACAAGTCAAAACTTGGAGCAGTGTTTGGCCTGGTTCATAATAGTGTGCAGATTTTTAAACTGAGGGAGCCTGTATTTTGAAACCCCCATTTCCAAAATATGATGCCACCACTAATTGCTATGGTAATGTTGCAGCGGTCCCTGACAAGGACTTGGGTGCATGGAGGCCATTAGGGTCAGTCACTCAGCTGTCCAGACTTTCCTTAATAGTTTCCCAAACAACCTGCTGCCTCCATCCACTGATTTACAGAGAGCAAGAGGATTCTTCATTTATCTACTTGACTGTATAATTTACAAGATGTGTGTGTGTGTGGGGGGGGAATCTGATAAACTACCATTACCCCATTTCATAGCACATGTACTATGGTCCATGGGGTCACGAAGAGTTGGACACGACTAAACAAAAACACCATTACTCCAGACCAGAATATATTTGTAATTTACTAATCTAACCTAATATTCCTGACCCTCCAAACTCCAAGCTTTACAGCAATGTACCAATGCCCCCCCCCTGATCATATAGTCCTCAATTTTCACCTCACTCCTTTTAACTCTGACTTTCTCAACCAACTCCTGCCACCCATCATTCATATCTCCACGCAACATTCTATCACACACGGCTGCTGTCACTCATCATCCTTCTGTTATAGTTATCTGCATTTCCTTCCTCTTTCTCCTCTAGTGTCCACATCTTAATTATTGGCTCCTTGTGTCTTTTTTGATTATGTAAAGCACCAGTGAGGTTGTGGCATAAAAATAGATAGATAGATAGATAGATAGATAGATAGATAGATAGATAGATATAGATAGATAGATAGATAGATAGATAGATAGATAGATAGATAGATAGATAGCATCCCCGTATTTTAAGCACTGCATGACTGAGAAGGCTAAGAAGCTTGAATAATTTTTCCAAATAATTGACAGCTCTCTAGTATGAAAATAAAATGTAGCATGTTCTACACAACAAGGAAGGGTATGCTACATGCTTTCTGTTTTTTCCTAGTTAAACTTACTGCTCTAATGCGCTTCAAGCACTTCTTCAACCACATGCGGATAGTCTGTTTGGCTACTTCTTCTTCTATGGTGTATTCCAATTGTTCCCTGGCAAGCAGTTCTTCCAGCTGAAGACTTTTTCTGATGTCAACAGATCTGTAGGAGAGCATGCTGGAAGAAATTTATAATATTAAACGATAATAATAATGAGGTTGGTTATAATATTATTTATAAAAGGAAAATATTAGCAGATGTATCATATACTTCCTCTGAAAATAAGGTGTTTATTTTGCTCTTAAAGGGTCATCTGATGACCTGGGGATACATGGATTATGATACAGTGAAAGTGATACAGAGAAGTGCATGTGCAATGAAAACAGGTTTCTGCACACAAGTATGTTCAACTGTGCAAGCTGCCCAAATCCTGCACTGGAGATATGCATCAGCATTCTCTGCTCTGACACTGATTGGCTTTTAGATGAGGAGAGGGAGGGGTGTGCCGACTTACCTCCTCCACTTTGTGACTTGCGAAACTGGTGTCAGCTCTTATCATGATGCAGAAGTTCCCTGGATTGGGGTATTTTTAACAGGGAAAGTTCTTTCTTCCATGGAACTGGACATTGTTATATGCTAAATTTGCCTGCCTTGATAATAAAACACTCTTTTTATAGGTCAAGTTCACACAGCCAAAAAAGACAGCTGAAAGCTGCAGTTATTATATGATGAATATAGTAGTTTGAATTGGACTTCTAGATACACATTAGAAAAATCAGCACTGAGTAAAATCTGATATGCTCCTCATTATTTTCTATAACCCCTATAAAAAGGATTGTATTCAGGGCTTTTTTTCCAGCCGGAACTCGGTTCTGGCACCTCTCAAGTGGGCACCATTGCCATTATAAGAGAACATGGGAGTTCCAGCACCCCTTTTTCTAAAAAATAGCACTGATATTGGTACTCTGTTTTATAGTTTACAGAAAATACCTGCAATTAAACTACAATTGATTTTGTGTGCCATCTGACATACCTCAGTACATCGTGGAATGTTACATCTCCCCCATTATGCAGCCTTTCCATTTCATAGCACATGTGCTTGAACAAAAGTTTGTCCTTGTCCAGATCCACCTCCAACCTTCCACGTAGCAACCTCAGCAAAAACTTGACTCGGAAGGTGGGAATCACTCCCTGAAAAGAAGGCACAACTTCTCCATTATTGGTACTGGTCAAAACCTTCATGAGCTGTCACCAAAATAGCTAATGCTGCGTGCATGGAGCACTGCTTGTGCAACAGAACTTCTCTTTCCTCTCTCCATGTGTCCTTCAGATCTGTTTCCAGGGGGGTTCTCCAACCCTCTGGAGCAGATTTTGAGGGTGCACAGGGAAATGCAGGAGAGAGGATAGAAGAAGAAAGTTATACTGCGTTAAGTGGATGTCTGCTGCGCTATCGGGACACCAGTGTTGGATATGACCCATGAAGGAATTTAGCCAAACTGTTCATTTTTGTAGATAGTGACCTATAGGTCAAAGGTGTAAGTCAGGGATAGACAACCTTTGGCCTCCCAGAAGCTGCTAAATTCCAAGGCCCATTTGCTCCAACCAGCATGCCCTATGGTCAGGAATAATGCAAATGTAGTCCATCAATATTTTGAAGGCCACAGGTACCCTGACTCTGAAGTAAGTCCATTCACAGTTCTGAAGTTCCACTGTGCTTGAGCACAAAGACTGAAAGAAACTGATGTTGGAAAGGACTCCTCTATTACTCCCTATAAAGTGAAATGCAAAATATTGCAGTCCCTTTTGGAAAACCGCATTTATTTCTCCTTCCTAGCAGTTAATTAACAGAGCAGCAACTAAATAAGACTCGTGGAATTATAGTGAATTATATTATTACCTCTCTTTTGTCATCAACCATGTTCCATATAATTTGGAAATGTCTAAGATCATTGTAACTTAAGAGCTGGTCTTCCTCCGTGGAATAAAACAGCGAGAAATTTTCCACAATGATAGCTACGGAAAACAGAAACATTAAACACTGTATAAGATCTTTAAAATGGCATGGGCATTAAACAAGTATATAGTCCATTAAGGAATTCACTTGTATTCATGATGTTGGCAAAAATGTACAAAATGCTATATTTATATTAATAGGCTTGCCTTTATTTAGACAACTCAATCTAACAGTATTAGTTAGAATCTAATATGCTTCAACCTTAAATATGGAGAGTGTTCTACTGCCTTCCGTGAACACTGAACAAACTCAATAAAGGCAACTCAATAAACTGAAAAGCCTTCTGCAGTGTTATTTTCATATGCACATAGAAGGTAGGAATAATTTGTCTTCCAATAGACATATTTTTATGAGTCAGCTTTCTTACTAAAACATGCTAAAACATATTTGCTCCTATATTGCTAAACCAATAACTTTATACGAAAAGAAATGGCACCTAAGTTTTTCAAATGTTAAACAAGACTTCGTTGTTTTATTGAGAGATTTCAAAAATTGGGTATGCTGATCTTCTAAGTACCATATTGGCCTGAATAGAAGCCTCACTTTCCCCCCCAATTCTGACCGTGAAAAGTTAAAGTGTGGCTTATATTTGTGACCTTACGTTACACAGCCAGGAGCATGGGGCAAACAGCTCCAGGAACGCGGCAAAGTGGTGCCCTCCCCGTGCGTAGTCCCCTGTCCTCTCCCCCAAGGTTGGGAAGGGAGAGAACGAGGAAGGGGAAAGGCCATTGGCAACGCAATGTGCCCCCCCCCCGTATGCAGCCAGGAGCAGTGAGGAATGGAGTGGCTTATATTCGGGGATCTTTTTTCTTTTTTTCTCCCCCGCCTAATTTTAAAGGTGCGGCTTATATTCAGGTGCGGGCTTATATTCGGGCAAATACGGTACTAATACTTAGAAAAGCATACTCCATATGCTGAGGTGAGGTATTCCAGTGTATGGCGCCTTCTTTATGGAATTTAATTTCCTAGAGAGGTCCACCAGGACAATTGTTTAAAACAGATTCACGTTCAGAAGGCTTCTGAAATTCCTGTCAGGTCTCTGTGGGTTGTTTCATTGGTTTTGTTTTGCAGTCCAAAACTGATGCCACTTTTTTAATTTTTCAGTTAGCTGATCGTTGCAGTCATGTTGACAATTCAATTATTTTATTTATGGTTTTGTCCCCTCAGGGGGACTGAAGGGTAAATTATATACAAATATATATATTTATAAATATATATAAGTTTTAAAAAGTGCACATAATAAGTATGTTTGAAACATATACAGCAATGGCTATTTGTGACTTACCCACAAGCAAATTTAGCATTATGTATGCAATGATGATATAAAACGAACAGAAATACATAAGAGCACCAGCATAGTTTCCACAATCTGTCTTCCAGTATGTTCTGTTATCTGGAGTACAAAAAGGAGGTTGAACCTTCAAAGGAAATTAATTAATTAATTCAAAGGGATATATATATGATTTATTCTTTTCTTTTTTCTTTTGCAACTACTGTAACTGACATATGCATAAGCATACACTTAAACAATTAGGGAACAACGATGGCACTAACACGACAGCAAGAGCAGCAATAGTAACAACATTCTGAGGCGTATGTCAGGACAAGAGTGAGGGCTGAACTGGATGCAACAGCAGCACATCTGTGTGTGTGTGTGTGTGTGTTTTAAAAAAGATCTGCCCCTAAAATGTGGAAAGAGTGATGAAGGCCTCCATTTTTAACAGCGAAAGGGGTGCCCTGATGCAGGGTACATAACCCTCCCTCCCTCCCTGTCCATTGCATGCCTCCCTATCAAACCATAACCTATTTTTCTCACAGCCAAAGGTGAAGAACCTAAACTTCCTGCCATCTCTCAATCTTTTCTATCTATATATTCATAGGTTTACTAAATAAACTGCCTCTACTCATATAAACCGTCCCAGACGCTGCTTTCATCATCTGAGGCCCTTCTTCGCGTGCCTCCTCCACGTGAGGTCCGGAGGGTGACAACACAAGAACGGGGCCTTTTCTGTAGTGGCTCCCTGCTTATGGAATGCTCTCCCTAAGAGAGTTCGCCTGGCGCCTTCATTATATATTTTTAGGTGCCGGGCAAATACATTCCTCTTCAACCTGACCTTTGGCTGATTAATATTCTACAGCCATTTAAATGTGTCTGTGGTAAAGGGGAGGGGTTTACTGTTTTGCTGTTTTGTTTTACTTATTTACTTGTTTTAATCCTCTATTTTATTCTGTGAACCGCCCAGAGATCTTATGAAGGGCGGTATATGAATCTAATAAATAATAAAAACATCTACCATGCCCTCCTTTAGCAGTCCTTTTACCAAAATAATAAGGCCCACTCACGTCAGCCTTTCACTGTAGACATTACCAGCATCGTGGCAGAAAGAGAACCTGTGTTCTAAGCCCCAAGACAGTGGGGCTACCTTAATCTATATATGATTTGCAGTTGTAAGAGAGCTAGTGGTTTGAGATGAAAGCAGCACCAGTCCTGTGCATTAGCATTTACACACATCTGAGATAATAATGTTTTGGCATTTATTGCAGCAGATCCAGTACTGGATTTAAAGGATAACAAATGTTTATCAGTTAGCAATATAATCAACATATTCAGAAAGTCCCCCACTTGCTAGCAATTAATACAAAGATGGTGGGTGATATTTAGAACAGCAAAATATATGCATACTTGTTGACATTGTCCATGGACTTAAATGGTTATGCATTTATTCCTATAACATGTCAAATAAATACATGAATGTTTGTGTGAATGGTAGCTTTTTTTAAAAAAAAAGCACAGCACAGTTAAGTCACAAAGCTAGGCTGTTAGATATGCAGTGGTTTCAATATTTATGTCTTGTTTTATAATTGTGTTCAATTTACCATGCAGTCATGCATGATCTTGTTCCAGTCTTCCCCAGTGACTATTCTGAAGAGTACAGTAATGGCCTTACCAGCTGATGAAAAGTTGGCATGCCTGTTTTTAAACAAACAAAAAAATTTGTTCAGTGTGTGACAAGTGAAATTCAGCATTAAAAAACATTAGATGTTGTGATCTTTTCCTCCTCTCCCTTACTTAACTAGTCCGAAGCATTTTCCATGGCGACTATTAATTATAGTGAGAGGCTATATTGTGCTTGCTATATAGTAATCTACCTGATCTTCTCATTTCCAGAAGCCCAGCCTGCAAATTATTTCTACTACAGGAAATAACATGAGTACTTATACATAGAATGGGAGTAGCATAGTACAGCTGCTTCATGCATTTTGTGTGCCCATAACTAGACTGCACAAGCATGGATTCTGAGACCCAACCCAGAATCAAATTTCTTGAGAAACTCAACAAACATTCACGCTCAAACACAGCAATGCCACAATATCATTTACTTTCTGGTGGAGTAAAAAATGTCATACCTGTTGATGTTCTCTCCATATTTTACAGTGCCAAATAAAACTACTCCTGCGAAAGCATAGCAAAGTAACAGCAGGAACATCCCTACTATGATGAAAAAGCTCTTGTACATGCTGACAACCACTGTCAGAAGCAGCATCTTCAGGGTCACCTAAAAGATATAAGGAAAGCAATGGAAAATAACGTTTAATAATAGAAATGGGGCAAAACAGTGACACAGCTGAGTAGCATTAGAAACCTGTAGCCAATGAATTGGCTGGTTAGTTTCACTTATATGTGACATCCAGCCCCTTCCATTTACTGCTTCCTGACCCTCATTGTATCCCTAGGATTGCCTGGTCACAATGCTCCAGCAACAATACAATTATATTTCCACTTATATGCAGTGTTCAAAGCACAGCAGCACCGTTAGGGTCTAGAATTGACACACAGCAACCCTTTGCTCTCTGACCCATGGTGTTGAGTCCTCCAAAGGTACCTTCCTGCTTACCCTTCCTTTCCTCAATCTCTTGCTCCTTTCTGCAAGACTACTCTGCATTCCTCCTTCATGCTCTTTACTCTCAGATTGCTGCCCCTAGTTTCTGGGACCTCTTTCCAGCCATCAGACCTCCCAACAAAGCTATTCCTGTCTCTAGTACCCAAACTGAACTGCAAATTTCTGAACTGTGCTATTTGCCAGGACCGGGATTGGGCAGTGACAGAACCCCGGGGGTGGGGGGCAGGACCAAGGGCAGTGGGCATGGGTGGTGTGTACACCTACCATCTCGTCACCCCCCCACCCTCAGTACCATACTGAAAAGAATAGAGCAGCCAAACAAACAAGCCACTTTTACTCACATGTTTCCCACAGATCGAGAAGAACCTGAAGACAATTACGCATGCACCCATCATGTATGTATAGGCATTCTGGAATTCAAACACAGAAGTTGTTTCTGCTTGGTACTACTCAAATGGCAGGTTAAAATACTAAGGACTATTACTGTTTACATCTAATTACATCTGATCTTTGGGTTGGGGAAAAGCAGGGTGATCAGTTTGTATTTCCCCCCTCTTTTGAACAAATAGTAATTATTATTATTATTATTAATAATAATAATACCGAAGCAGCTCATGAATTACATTTCAGATATACAAACTACAATAGTCCTATGTGATCAGTTCTGACAAAAAAAAAAGCAGTTTCCTGGAACGTACAGTTAGGGCAAAGTGGAGTATCACCCAAATGACTCCTAAAGATGTCACCAAGAGATCATAGCGATTTCTTCTGCTCTGCCAAAATCCAGCAGGTGACATAGCAATAATTTTCATGGTAACCTGTAAGAGAGGAATGCATATGTTATTACTTTTCTGGGAGGCATCATTCATCATGCCCACCACACCCCAAAAATTCTGCACTACAGGTAACTCACAACTTAAGCATATGTAACATGTACATTTAGCTTTATATGTTTGGCAAAAATGTATTATCCCCCGCAAAGGAGGCAGAAAGGGGGGCAATCCCACCCTATATGTGATTTTGGTTTATATGCTATCCACAGAACGTAACCCCTTGCGCAAGTTGAGTGTCACCGATACCCAAACTGGGGGGTTATTGGCAAATCAGTATGAATCTGAACAGATTGAAAAGTAAAACTGTTGCATGATGTCCAAAAGCAAAACTGACAAAAGACGCAATGTTGTAGACTGGAGAAATTGTGAAATATATCACCTTACCTCAAGAACAAAAATGAAGGTGAAGACGACGGACATTGCTGCTAAAGGACCGGTAACGGGGTCTTGATCATCCCACTTACATAAAAGAAGAAACAGGGCTTTATAAAGTATTTCTAAATTATTAAAAGAACACTAGTGCCTGCTGGATCAGGCCAGAGGCCCATCTAGTCCAGCATCCCATTCTCACAACGGCCAACTGAATACCTATGGAAAATCCGCAAGCAGGAACTGAGCATAACAGCACTCTCCTTTGCTGCAGTTTCCAGCAAGAACATAACCACCAGGGTTAGTAGCCAGGGTTAGT